>NC_143020.1:42995310-43325549 GCF_055824585.1 Amblyomma mixtum | reverse complement strand
TCAAGCGCAATGCTCACGCTGACGAAACAGCGAGAACACAGACGCTACGTGATAAACACACAAACCCGAAAAACGCCTTTAAGCTTCTCATGAAGAATGAGCCCAAAGACTGAATGAACCTGCTCTCTTTCCTTCGTGCTTACGGGGAGCCGATTGCCCCCGATAAGCCGAGCATGTTGTAGATATTTGCAGCAAACCGCTACACTATTTAACTCCCCGTGCTAGCGCCGCCCATAATACCCACTTCTGGGTTTGCACCAGCGCGCCGAAGGATTAGTATTTTCGCGCTCTTCCTCTTGGCTCAATCTTCCTACCGCACACATGTCCATATGAACCACGCAAGCACCAACGCACTGTTATGGGATGAGGATTAAAGCACACAGACAGGAGTTAGGATACGCAGTAATTAGATTAGGCCGCACTGTTACCTAAAACAAAACACAGAGCCATGTACACATCAAGTGCAGTAAATTTCTGCACCAGGGTCGCTGAACGTCAACTTGCCTAAAGGAATTTTGTTTGCATATTCACATGAATGAATGAGCCTTCTTGAGAACTCCTTTTTCCCAGATATAACGTTCTTATAATGCCAAGAACGTGTAAATTGTTGTTTTTATTGCACATGCACTGAAAGGTTTCAATAAGAACACTTGTACGAACTTTGCCGAAAGTAACCGAACTGCCGCGTCCGCATAAGAAGTGGGCTGCTGGTTCGGTGGCGACGCTTCATTCGCTCCCTCTCGTCGGCAGTAATGATAGCCTCCATGAGAAAATTTTCACTGTCGCCCTCCTATTGTACACGATAATAAATCTCTCCATAGAAGGAGGGATGGCAGTGGCAGCAATGTTACGCTAGTCAGAGTAAATCTTTCTCGTTTTTTTTTTGTTCGCAATTATACGTGGTCTGCGGCTTCGAGAATGGGACGGAAGAGGGGCATTAACAGTTATACAAGAGCTACCACTGTACGACACCATCATAATAATTAGACCAACAATGTCGTCTCCAAAACAAAGATCTCACCAATACATCTCCAATTAGTCGTGTCTTAACAAAGTCGTGGTTACTTTGCCTGTACAACGGTGCTGCAGTAGGGAGTCAAAAGTTTTAGCGATGGGAAAGATTTTAGAATGAGAACTTAGACGTGGTATCTTCCCACACCACAGTTGCTTCACCGGAAAGGCGAAATGCTAGTTTCAAATTATTTTAGGACCGAAAATACGGTATTGGCCATAAAATATTAAAGAAGGAAAGTGTTTGGATAAAATCAGCGACTAACAGAAGAAAAGGACGATCAAAAACGTGGTAAGAATAACTTTACGAGCGGCGGCTTCCATGTGAAGAAACCGATATTCATACCTCTGGCAGGGAGAACGGGAGAAACCGGCCTCGACTTCTAGTATGGCACTTTGCTCATATAACAATGAAGAGGCTTTGTGTAACAGCTGAAGTCATGAAGGAAAATAATCTCAACCCTCTTGTATAGAAGAACAACACACTTCAGACGTGAAAGCTATGCTTGATTAAAGATGAAGACACTACAAGATAATATTCGGATGTTTTTAATGTCCTCATTGTTATCAAATTTCGTAAACAGAAAGGTTCATGTAAACACCCCACAGAACCTCCCATAGCTTTGAGGTGGGGCAGCTAGAATTCCTGCTCACTCTGGCAGTCTTCACATTACGGCTTTACCTTTACCAGCTAAGCTTCCACAGCGATCGGAGTTGCTTGCCAGGTTCAGCCAGCTCGCCTGCACTGGATATGGCGTTCAGTGGTCGCATTTTTTTTCCTGAATACTTCTTAATTACAAAAAGAGCGGGATTTAAAGCACTGTCCCGGAACGCAAGAGTTGTTAAACCTCTATGCCTTCATTAAGTCTCCGTCCAATTGTTCATCGGCTAGTAAAAGTTTTGCCATCCGGGAGCGGGTTGCTGCAATGCTAATGAGAAAGTGTTTACCTTCCCAACTAACGAGAACCTACTCGGGCCCGTTGCAAATACAGGAATCTTGTATGCGTGCGCTCTACATTATCTACTTCGCGAGCGCAATACTTGCCATAGAAAACTCCATGCATGAAGAAGAACTCTGTCCTGATAGCCGGTATATTATGGTAAATTGGTAAATTGTTTTTTGTTTTTTTAGGAAAGCAAATGGCACAGTATCTGTCTCACATATCACGGTGGACGTATTAACCGCACCGTAAGGGAAGGGAAGGAGGCAGTGAAAGAAGAGAGTGAGAAAGAGGCACCGTAGTGGAGCTCTCCGGAATAATTTAGAAGAAGTGCAGATCATTAACGTGCACTGACATCGCACAGCACACGGGCGCCTCTTGCGTTTGCCTGCATCGAAACGCGGCCGCCGTGACCGGGGTAGAAAGCCGGGTACTCCGACTCGGTAGACGAGCGCCTTAACCCCTGAGTGAAAGCAATGGAATACGAGAGGTGTCTCTAGAAATTTATTTGTTTTGTTCAATACTGCCGGCAACGTTTTGGCTGCCAAGGCAGGAGTGGTTGCAGAGCAAAACAAGTTACATATTTGAGAACAAATCTTATACAGCGCACAACCATGCCTTTTTTTTTAGAAAATTGGCATTTGCCAATAAATAATAATAGATGATTGTATAAAGGAATGCGCAGCAATCACAATTAAGGAACAACGGCTGCTATGAAGATTCGAACATGGCAGGTTGGCCACCATATTCTGCAGCCATTTCCACTCAGCAATAGTCGTAGGGAAACGGGAAGCCTTGAACGCATTTGCTGGACACTGATGTATCAAAATAGGCTTTCTCTGCTTCATCCGGGCGGCTTGTGTCTTGTTAAACGGCATGTATGGCTACAATCTTGTTTTGTCAGATTATATAACTCTCTTTAGCAAATTTAATTTTCGCGTGGCTGCTTATCCATTGATTAAATTGTGAGTGACATTATTCGCACTAAATTAGTTATATGTATTTTTGTAATTATTCACAAGCTGCTCACTTTATAACTTTATAGCGCATTATTAGCGCATTTGTCACTTTATAGCGCATTAGGATCGACTGTCTCGAATGCAGCTCATGGCCGTATATTTCTATTATATTCATTTCCGACCAGAATGCTTGCGGCTTGGGTCTCGCGTAGCCTTCGTAGTTTTCAGGGTCCAGTCGCAACGACGCGTCTCCTGCCGTGTTGCTGCCCGTTGACTGTGACTAAGCTTAATAGCTCTCGGTAGCCGGTTTCTCAGCCTGTCTTCAGAGCTGGGCATAAGTAAAATTCAATACGCGGTAACATATTGACATCGTAAAAATAGTCTGCAGTTCGCGAGGATGGCTTTGCGAAGCATGAGCCCCTACCTACCAGTCCTTTTAGGGAAACATTACTCCTGCCAGCCTACGAATACTAGGCTACTCTAATTGACTTCCATATACTGAGGCTAACTAGTCTTTCTTTTTTTAGTGACATAAGTAGCTTGTTTTGCTGTCCTTAATCCACCATGTACGCCATCCCTCCCAGCATAGCGCTTTCTCGCTTTTTTGTATACATGCTAAGCTTCCTGCTTCCTGATTTAGTACTGAGCTGGTCTTTCTCAGCCTACACGAGCGAATCCACCAAATCAGGATAAAAAATATGTTCAAGGACGATGATCGAGTCGTTTTCTCTAATCTTGCCTTCCGCCTCCATCCTGCTTGTGGGCACCACAACTTTTTATAAGTTTGTATATGTTACGTTGCATTCGAATACACTGATTATGAATTTTAAAAATCTTTGTCTTCTCAGAGCATGTGCTTCATGAGCCTTTTCTTCCGTAAACGATCTTGGGTGCTGTCGTCTTAAGCATGGTGTGTCGTGTCTGGAAAAGCGGTTGAACACAAAGTTCGTCCGGGCTCTGAAAATGTTTCTAACAAGGAATGTTTTCAAAACTGTTGCCACAACCGCCCCGAAAATAATATCTTTTTCGGCTACGAATAGTTTTTATACCTACAGCTTTTGAGGGCACGTGCAAAGAAGACAGCAACAATGACTCACCTTACAAGATAGATGCGCCTTGCGCTTCATACGGGCGCCCGAATGTCGGTCCTCTAATAGATGGCCTGGCGAAGAAATAAGATGCTCTGTTGGACGCTCACGCTTGCGTCCTCGCCGTCAACGTTGCAGTTCGTATCAATGCAAATCTAACGGTTGGCTCATTGTAGTATAAGTGTCAGAGTGCAGAATTGGCATACGGGGAAGCCGTGCGCTACGAGGTGTGCTTAAAGTAAGGGCGGAGAGGAGGGAAGAACAGCTGAGCATCTCAGGTGAGCTTGGAGTCGTTGTCATTTGCTGAATGCCTTTCGACATGCTCTAGTTTACGCTTCAACCTCGTACCTCAATGTGGGACCTCTACAGCAAAAATTCCGACTGAATTTATATTGCCGCGTGTTGAAACTGCAGTGTTTAGCGTCGCATGATTGCAGTTAGCCTCTACCAAGTCAGCATTCGTATTGGCTGCCGCGAGAACAATGGGGCCACACACCTGCCCAGGTGACTCCATCCAAGTAGATAGGAAGAGGATTGACTAGGCAATGAATTTCATTTAATTTTTCTGCTTCTAGAAAAGAACCATCAAAAAGTGCCCTAGCGCACCATTGTGAGCTCATCCTTACAGTATTGACCACATTTAGGAGTGGTTTGGTACGGCTGCAATGAAAAGGCGACAGATGGCATCCCCCAACCTAAGGGCAAGGAGCGGAATTGGGGAAACACAAGTACTTGGCAGAACCTTCCCCCACTAATCATCCTGTGTGTCATGTTAGCTGTCGCTGATGTGCGAGCGTCTCATTCAAGAAACCTGAAATATCTTTGTACTTTCCAATACGGAAAACACGCGAGGTAATCAGCTGAACGTCATTATGCTTGCATTCGCCATCCTGGGACCAAATCATAAAAATCTGAGCAGAAACACAGGGAATGGCCCCCAATTCGGAAGGTGGGTAAGCATATTTACCTGTCAGTATCGTACATCCTGACCTGCAATGCAGTGTGAGAAGCATCCCTCCGGGCACTTACTGTAGCGGAAACAAGCACGGAAATTACGACCTTGATCATAACTCTGTACATTTTTGTGCTACCGACAGACTCTTAGCAGGTAAGGCAATGTGCAATGTGGCTGCCCAACCGACTATCTTAAGCACCTGAGAGGAGGCCAAGAATAGTGCACTCTAGTCGCTGTGGCTTCGTCTTGCTACAGAAACCAACAGAAAAAGAAGAGCGCGCGAATGACAGCCTGTCATTCCTATGTCATTAACGTCCGAGACGAATGCAGCGCAATAGATTGCCTTATCTTGCGTAAGATCGAATACCGGCCGTCTGCCGAGATTTCCTATGTGCAGACTCAAGATATGCGTCTGAGTATGTGGCTTCTTTCATATTTTCGCCTTTTTTTTTGGTGTTTTCGCAGCCTTTCCCCACATTCATTTCTGCGAGTACCTCTAAGAAACCTGTTATTACTAATGCTTCATCATCTGTTATTTATAGGCTCTGTTTCATCCATCCTTCCAACCATCAAGAAAGCCTTAGCTACAACTTATAAAAATAAAATGAATATCTTCTGTCATTGCGTCCTGACTGCATTACGATATTACTCATCCATCTCTCGTTCATGTGCCTTGGCATTTCCTGTTCTCACCAGAGTATGACGTCAACGCGCTGTACGCGTACTGCAATGACAGAGAAGGTAACGAAAATATTCTGTCGGAGCGAACACTGCGTGCTAGGTAGGACATGTTGCTTGGCTGCTTCGTGCATTTGAATGTGAAGGGAAAGTTGCTAAACGTAACGTTCTGTGACGCAAGTGCTCCATTCCTGCAGCCGATGCCGGCCACTCTTCTTTCAATTAACTAGTTTACGTGACATCCATTTGCCAAGGCCGAGCATGCCTGTCGTTTCCATGAACGTGTGCATTTGACGGTGAGCGCCTCGAAGGGAGCCTGCTGATAGTTATAAGCACGTTCACCTTCCCGCCGGGCTAAAGTGAAATGCGCGTGACATTAAGCACGTAACATTAAGTCTGCTACGCACTTAGCAAAATTCGTGTAGCTCAGCCCCACAGTTTCCGTCTTACTGTAGTGTTTCTGTATCCAGGCCATTGGTTTTTCCTGTATTCTCAATAATAATGGCGCAATAATCGTGTCTCATTCCGTGCAGTACTTTCAGGTTGCATGGGCTTGGGTAATAAACGCATGCCAATGAATTATTTTTGGCGCATTTCTTCTGGGTAAGGAATCCGAAAGAATTTTCATGTGGTAAAAGTCTATGAGGGATAAAATATGCACGCTTAATAAATTAAATGCTCGTGGCCTGTCTACGACAATGCCTTTATCATTTGCACATAAGTGTGGAAGTGCATTCTGTCTGCATGAAAATCAAATTTAATGTGGTCCCCGAAGACAATCGAACGAGAGGGCTGAGTCGAGCTGGTTGGTTTTATATTGAATGGTACGACGAGAGAGCGCTGACGAGCAGGACGGAAGAAGAGACAAACACATGCGCTGAACTAACAACCAAATCGTTTATTGCAAAAGAGGGGGGGGGGGTTGCGATATGATTTACATTGCACCCCTCTTTTGCAATAAACCATTTGGTTGTTATTTCAGAGCATGTTCTTGTATCTTCTTCTTCCGTCCCGTTCGTCAGCTCTGTTTCGTCGTACCATTCTCGAAATCTATACTTACTGTTGAAGGAAAGCAAGAAATTCCACTTCTGTGAAGCAGGAAATCCTGCACAAAAAAAAAGAAACGAGATAAAAAACAAACGAAGAGCCCCTTGTTCTGAATGTTCCCTGCAGTTGAGACTCAATAAGTGTATGAGAGCCTATGGCCTAGAAACTGATTGCAGAAATGTCTCATTGTACTGAAATGCTTTTGCTGGCTCTCTTGCAGGTAGGGATCACATAATCCAACTATGGATCTTCAGGCAGAAAGGACGTAAAAAGCATTAGCAGTAGGGTGACTACAACTTCCAACAAGGGGAACTATTTGAAAGATCAAGAAACAGAGTGCACGCAGAAACGGTGAAAGGAATAGAGAGAGTGTTTGCAAGTACTCTGCATACACTACTCCTGAATACTAAAAGAAAGGAAAAAAAACAGAAATTCCACTGTATTATTCGGTCTACCCGACGTCCCAGCTCAATATAACGAAGTTTTAAAGAAACACGGACTTTACTGCAAGTACGTAACCAACTGAGAGTTCCTGAGAATTATTTCGTCTACTCTGCAGTATTTTGAAAGTTCTGGAAAGTTTGTTGATTTGTGAAGCGTATGGAGCAGACTTTCTAAATATTGGGCTCGAAGAAAAAATTGGGAATATTAGATTGCCTTGGAAAACAGTAGGCTTAAATATTTACAGAAAGCTCTACTTTCCGTAGATTATTTTCCCCTCCAATAAAAAAAAAAGCTCACTAATCACTTTCGAGTTCCTGGCGCATATCTTTCGGCCACTGCAGACGCAAAACTTCGACGAGGAGCTGAGAGAATTTGGGTTCTACAGATTGTACCTCAGGGCGATGAACTAACGCCGCTACGGCGTGCTAGGTTTTGCATTTCGCGCAATTTCTCTTGCGGCTGAAATAAAAAAAGTCGGCTGGAGTGCTACAGTAAACTTTTCACTCTGTTGGTTTCGAGATCTGTGAGCTTCCGAACTCTCTTTTTTTAGAAGCGAGCTTTTGAAAATGATTATTTCAGCGTAGTAAATAACTAACTTTGCAAAACAAAGAAAAAGACTACAGACGAGACAACGCGCTTCTCAACAGCACTAAGTTTGTTTCACTTGGCCTGGATATGTGTCATATAAAAACTTGAATACATTTATCTACAGCAGCTATTATAGTTGTGCTCTATTCGTAGCGCTATTTCTAACGATACTCTTTGGAGTAGCAGAATGTCATATAGAAATAGATGGACGCGCTTGCTGAAACGCGAAGAAAAAAATACCCCACCTTTCCTTCTTTCACTGAGTGGAAGAAAAGCCTGTGGCACATGTGCCGCGTACAGGAACTCTTTCGTTTTTGCAAGCCACTATTTTTCAAGGGAGATCGAAACACAATTCAGGTTTGCTAATGTGAATGAATTACCACATTGTACTCTGAACGAGACTAGTGAAAATGAAAAGGAAGCTTTGAAAGGCGGAAACAGCGAGAAATAAAGAACCACTTACCGCGTCACAAAGTTTGATGGCACACACTTTTCAGAGATGTACGAGGTCTGTTAGAAAAGTATCCGACCTTTGGCCGAAGAAAAAAAAATGGCATAACTGCAGCGTTGGAAACCTAATTACCTTCAAAGTAGTCTCCTTGGGACTTCACACACTTCTCCCAGATGTGCTGCCACTGTTGGAAGTATTCCGAAAAGGCCTTTTTCGGAATGGAGTTTAGCTCAGCTGTCGTTGCAGCCATAATGCCATCTCTTGTCTGAAATCGCGCTCCTGTCAATGGCCTCTTGATTTTGGGAAACAACCAGAAGTCGCAGGGGGCCATATCAGGAGAGTAAGGAGCCATTTGAACTACAGGAGTCTGGTTTTTCGCCAAAAAAGTTCGAATCAAGTGCGAAGAAGGTTCAGGAGCATTGTCGTGATGGATACGGCAATTTCCAGTTGACCACAACTCCGGTCTCTTGCGCCGCACAGCATCACGTAGGCGACCGAGTGCGAAGTTGTTGTACTGTTGTACTCTTTGGTCATTGTTTGACCCTGGGGCGTGCGTACTCGCGGTGTTCCACACAGCGAGAGTCCAACAAAGCAGTAAGCATCACTTTGACGTTGCTGAGCATTTGGCAGGCCTTCTTTGGTCTTGGGGACGTGGAATACTTCTACTGTGACGACTGGGATTTGGTTTCCGGGTCGTACCTGTACACCCAAGACTCGTCACCAGTGATTATGGTGTTGATGAAGTCGGTGTCACTGTTTGTGGAATCCAACGTGTCCTGTGAGACTTCAACACGATGCTGCTTTTGCTCCACCGTGAGCAGCTTCGGTGCGAATTTCGCCGCAACTCTCTTCATGGCCAAATCATCGGTGATAATGGAATGTGCAGAAAAACTACTGATGTTCACCTCTTCCGCAATTTCTCGGATAGTCACACGACGGTCCCGCATCAGCCGAGCGTTCACTTCGACAATGACCTGGCCATTTCGGTATGTTGATGGCCGACCGGAGCGTGGCTCGCTCTCCACCGATGTGCGGCCCTCTTTAAACCAGTTGTACTATTGCTTAATTTGTGTGCTGCTCTAAGCATCATCACCGAAAACCGTCTGAATACTCCGAATGGCTTCCACTTGGCTGTCGCTCCGTATCTGGCAAAATTTGATGCATTAGCGCTGCTCCTGTCGCTCCGCCATTTTGCTTGCACTAAAAAACAGACGAGAGCACTGTGCACAACCTCACTCAAACGCTGCCTTCGAGCGACTGACGCTATCGGCAGGCGGGAAAAAATTCGTGCATTTGCAAGACGGTTCAAGGTCTGCTGGTGCAAGCGCGCTTGTTTCATATCCATCAGGTGTTCGCAAAAAAAAATAAGGTCGGATACTTTTCTAACAGACCTCGTAGTTGCACCTCTAACGGTTCCTCACTGTTGCGGTGGCTTGGTGGAACAACGTGTAAAGACCTTTTCTGCTACGTGAAAAAAAGAATGAATGATAATTAGCCGAGCATGAATCCAGCGACTAGATTCAAAGCAGTTGGTGAATTTTTACAATATTAATGGTCGTTAAAGTCTCAAAATTACATGAATGGCGATGTATCCTTATAAGTCTCATATCTTCCAATGAAAACCTAAATGCACTATCACATGGGAGACAACGACAATCCTGCTCTACATGCGCATCGTGGAACCAACCGATGAAAACTGAAGGAGATTTTTGTTCCGTTCGTCTTTCTTGGAGACTGTACGCCGCAATAGCACATGAATGATGAAAAAGCAAATTAAACATCAATTCAAAACAAATCAATGGAAACGAAGGACTCTTCACTTCGTCTCCAACGTCAAAAGCTTATTACTTAGTGATTGAAATCAATATGCCATTTTTGACTCTAGATTCCTGACCAATAACATCGTCTTTTGATGTGCAACGAAAGCAAAAAAAATGCCCAGTGGTCAGAGCTTACTGGCCGAATCAAGTGCCTGAGGCCAAGACAGCCCTTTCCAATGCAACCCTTTCCGTATTCACTGCTTTGAACTGAAGCAGCGAAGGTGTCACATTCCAGGAACCGCCCACATTTCCTTTCGCATTCCGTTTCGTAGAGACAGCTGGTAATGCCTTAGTCGCCACGGTTGAATCGTGCTCCGTCGGGTGTCCGCGGTGTTGTAAGAGGAGGTCAGTGAAAGAAAAAATAAAAGAGGCAGAGAAAGCCTGCCTTAACTCTGGCAAAATCGAATGGTACCTCGCTTTTCTCAGTGCAGATGCCCGTGCTCACCAAAACGTACTGCGTGGCCACATCCAGGTTTAAACAACTTTCGAGCAGCTAAACTGCAGTCACATACATTCGTTGCATCACCTGTATGGGGGCTTCCAGTGTGTGAATACACCTGAGGACAAACATGAGAGAAAGACGTGCACTCTAATCAAGAAATCGCCGTTAAGAGCGCAAAAAGAGAGTGAACTGCCCTCTAGCGCATTGCCTTTCGTAAAAACGAGTGCTTCAGAAGACAGCTAGGTACATTTTTGCTCTCTTCTGTTTAGAGTACACCTGTCTAAGACAATTTCAAAGGAGCCGGCAGAAGAAACGGATAGCCGTGGGAGCAAAAACCTTGCATAGTGGCCGGCGAATATAGACGGCAGTGGGGCAAGCGCCATGATCCATCCTTATAAGTAGGGGAACGCGAGTTAAAATGATACTAGAGGGAAGATCCAACGACCTCGAAACTATGGAGCCCTCTTGCTCTAATGCAGCGAAAGCGACGAAGGCTGCCTTTGAAGCACCGGCGTGCGGGCGTCGGCATCAGAACGCTTCGTGTAAGCAGAAGGCTGGAACCCGTCTATGTGAAGCATGGAATAAAGTACGATAGCGCTAGGAACTCCGGCTGCAAACCTGGCACGCCAAAATATCACATAGATAGCAATGCTATAATATGCGTGCAGCCAGTATCTAGCAGTAGTGACGTTGTCAAAAACATGCAGCCCTGCGTGCCGCCGAAGAAAACGGTGAATTTCTCGTTAAAGGTGGTAAACGCTAACCCAAGCTAACCTGTACAAATAATAATTCGAGAGCAAAAAATGCAGCAGTATTCGCATACAAGATTATTGCAGCCAAAACCTATAGTGAAGCTAGTTAACTGTCAGAAGGCACTTTACAAAACACTTATTTAGTAATACCAATTTCCGTACTCTCTGCAAGACCTTTGTACCAAAATGCAAGTCTCAGATTTGGACTATTCGAAGGTTAGCAAAAAGTCATGTCATTGCCGCAGTTTCGAGAAGCTGCTTGCAGGGCCTTGATCATGAATATAGCCCAACATTGGTCTATGACGTAGGCAAGATGCGGTTTCGTTGCTGTCGCCAGCTCGGAGGACTGGGGTAAAACTGTGGAAGGAAGTGGGCTATAGTAATGCATGGACGCTGAAGTCTTCAAAGCATTTTTCGGATTTTATAGAGCACCTATGATGTCGCTTTGTAAAGAAGATCCAAGTTCACCCTAGAACATATTCTTAAAGTATTAAGCGTAATTTCAAAGGCAATGCATTTTTAAAACACCGCCATAAGTACGCGTGGGATTGATTCCCGGCTGGGGGTAGGGACATGAGCGAGGCCCTTAGGAAGAGAAGTAAGCAAAACATTTCAGTATATTTTCCACGCTTTACAGAGCAGCCATCCAGGCAGTTGTTTGTTAACAGTTGTAGAGTGAGATAGACAAGAGTTTGAGAAAACATGCCACAACCTTTCGGAAATAGCTTCTTAATATACCGCGATGAGCGTGTGTTGCGACGCCGGACACAACGCCGAAAGGAGCTCTATGCTCTAGCTGTCTCCCCAAATCGTGCAAGCTTCTCGTGCAGTTCGACATACTGCCGCGTGCTCTAGATATGCTCACTAGTACAGTCGCTTCAACCATTGAGCTGACAGCAGTACATGAAAAAGCATTTCTTCAAGCCATGGAAAGGGCACGAAAGAGAACCACACACTAGAGTAGTCCGCGCCGCAGGCAAGGATGATACCCTCAGCCGCCTACCCTCGCCAGCGTCGCCTCAGTGTGTATTAATGGTTTTACTCATCTGTTGCAGTGCCGGTTCGTTTATCGTGCTGTCTAAGGACTGTCTTCAATGTGCATCTTGCTACCGACTCAACTGCAGCATTTGAGGGGGAAAGTAACCTGTACGATAGAAATGTCGGACTACTCAAGAAGCTTCCGCTGTTTTGGAAAACACGCAGTGGAAAGAGCTGCTTTCGGGGGAGGGTTATGTGCTGCTTAGATACGCACATTAATCGTGGAGTTCTAAAATATGGCTTCAAAATGAAGTAGCGTATTTTTCCACACTCTTTTTCGAAGCACTACGCGCCTGTTTAAGAACAGCCGCCTCCATGGGTGCTTAGCAAAACAAGAAATACAATTTTTTACGTTCAGCTTAGATGTGTCTCTATTAACCGTGCAAGCGCCATGTAGACCTGGCGGCAGGCGATTCCCATGAGAACGTTTTGGGGTGCTTTAAATATACACCTTTCGAATCTACGCTTCATATTTTAAGAATCTCTTTTGTTATAAATTTGGTTGTTTGCAAAGATCTGACATAATAGGTGCCATGTGAGTTGAGAAAACCGCTTTGAAAACTTCTGCTTCCATGTATTCTCATTGGCGCTAGGCCTGATTTTTAGCCCCAGCTGATTCCAGTTGCCGTAAACGCACCAGTTGTTTGTAAATAGAGTGTTTGTCTGAAGGGCAGGAAGCATGCATTGCAGGACTCCGCTAATAGCAGGCTTCCTAGTATACCTATAGGCGGCGCCACAATGGAACCACAGAGGATACAACATTACTTAGCTAGGATCATAAAGTGGCCGCGGGCAACAAGGCTGAGTTTGGCAATTCGTGTAACCAAACTTATTTGCTTTACTGGGCTGTACAATTATTGTAGAAAATGAAGAACAGTGACCACGTTCGGAACACAAACCAGATTGAGGCTGCTTTAGAAAATGTAAATGGCTAGTGCGAAAGGAGTTGAGGTATAAAGCGCGAACGCTCCTCTGCAAGTGAACCCTGCCTAGTTACCACGCAATAGGTAAGCTCAGCAGTGTATTCGACTGGTGCCTCTTTTTCAGCGTAACCTGGAATCCGGATGTCGTTGGTTCCGATCCGCCGTGCAGTAGGTAGTTGTTTTGGTTTGATATGGTGACAAATTATTTTCTGCGATAAAATCTATACACTATTGTTTTCCTATTTATACACCTAATTTAAAAGGGAAGAAAGAAAAAAACATTCATTTATTATCCTTGCTTTCGGCGAATATTGGCTTCATCCATATGTACAGGCGCGGCCATAAGTAAACGAAGCACGTTATTGCGTTCGAAGTGCAATCGCACTTTCTCCATTGGTTATAAAGAAGCGTTGTTTGTCTACAAGACAGCCCGCCAACCTCCGCTACCAGCATGCGCGTGGCACTTCTGGAAATTTCAATTAGGTGACGCGTTGAAAATATTCGAAGACAGTTGCGTGCTCTGTTTACTTCTGTCCGCGCCTGTACGTCATAAGAGCCGATGATTTCACTTGCTTTGTTTGTTTGTTTGTTTGCTTATTGGTTTCTTTCCAATACAAGGAAAAAGCGAAGGGAGAGCTAAAGGCTACTAGCCTGACGAGGCCCTCCCTCCGCATACAGTTTCGACCACGTTACAAAAGAAATTTAAGAAAACAGCACACACATTTGTAGTTACACTCTACACAGTTCTATGTCATAGAGGATCTAGTACATATCACTGCACACAAATATATACAACAGATTTCTTGTCGTAAATGTGACAAAAAACGGGAAAAAGAACATATGAACAGAAATGCAAAGGTCAGTCACCGTGGCGAACATATGTACATATGAAAAGGAGGAAAAAAACAGAACAAGGCGACATCCAACACACAGTAAAAGAGCACTGTTTTACAAATAAACGCTACATACGGCTTTAAGAGAGAAGTCACTGGTAGCGAATTTCTTTCTCGATAACCACTGTTTTGACCGTTTTTTCCTTAATCGATTTGTTGAGGTCAACATCATCTGGATGTTTATTTAGAAGCACCGGAATTTGGTCATTTAAATGCTGTTTCCCATAATTCGTGCGTGTTCGAGGCTTTCTGCGCTCTTGCCTTCGAAGGGCGAGCGTGTGTGTTTCAGCTTTGTATGCTCAAAAACCGTTTCACTATTACGTGTCGAGACTAGAAAGTGTGCATCATTATTCAGTCCCACAATAACGGTGGTATCCGAGCGATGGTAACATATATGAAGCCAGTGCTGCGCGTGCGATTGCCTAGCGTAGCACCTCTGGTTTGGTGGAGTTAATGAGGTCGCTGCAGTTCGCGTGACGCCTACGTTCCATATTGGAAACACTGCCCTTAGTGCGCTACAAAAGCAGGAGCCGAGACTGTCACAGTGACCTAGCGTAGTCTTTCAAGTTCATGCTCAGGGTGTAAGGTATCACTATTGCACACATCGCTGCACATGCCATGTATACACGACACTTTTTTTTATTTTTTAATGCCACTGAAGTTTCTGGGTTTCTTTAGCCGCGGAATTCAGCGGAAATAGAAATTCATTAAAAAGACAAGAATTCAGACCTCGACGTGAGGTACCGTCAGTCTGCTGAGGGTGGTTTGGCAGATTATGAAAAATAGGCTTTTTCGCAAATGGCCCTACGCTTGGGTATTTACGTCCTAAAGTCATACAGTGGATGCGCTTCTCGGGCTTGAGAGTGAACTTTAGAGGAAATTGCTCCCTGGATGGAGAAAGCGTGGGTTGAGCTTTCGGAAAAGTTTTGCTACAAAATGTTTGCTTGCTTTTCTTAATAAGGAGATCATGCTTCAAGGAAAGTGCCTCGTGAGAAAGAAAAGAAACAACCGCATGCTGATCGCATGAGCAGATATAGAAGGATGATCAGCCATTGAAAACTTTCCAATTGGGATATGTTTACCATGTCAATTTTTTTTTTCAAAAGTGTCTCGCGGGGCTGCTCCTGTCGCTTTAACTTTTTTCTTCTCTGATAGGCAATATGAACCTCGGTGTCGTGCATATAAAGCCAGCGTACTTAATGCTGTGCCCTATATGTACAACATTTAGATTTTAGCAACTTTACTTAAAAGTAATTGAAAGCGAACTTAGTCTACTGCGATAAAAACGCCTACAAACATGAGCTGTTTTTTCCAAGCACATTATAGAGACACTTAAAATATTCTAGGCAATTAAATTCTGCTTATTCATTCTATATCCTCATATATTTTTAAGGTTTCTTCTTTATGACAAGTGCAACGCAGACATCAAGAGTACCCTCGTAATGTGTTGTATCTGAGTAGTCCTGAGTTCTGTCGTTATATTTTGCATGCAGCCATGAAAGAAGCCGACAACGTTTTCTTTTGTTCATGTAATTCATACTCCCACAAAATATCATTGCTCCTAAAAACAATGTTAGGATAAAGAAGAATTCGTTATGTGACTTCATGCCTGTGCGAAAGTGCAATATGTGGCGTATTACCCGCTGTTTTTCCATTAGCCGCACAGTGTTTGCGTTATCCAAGCAAGAGACGGAATCCTGAAAGAGAGCAGTTCTTTGAATTGTTCTTCAAAATGCTACGCATGAAATAGAGAAGAAATGAAACTCTGACTGTAGACAGAATATATCTTGCAATACTTATGTGGTCCAGCGAGTTCGCTTCTACGGTACTTACCTACCATCTCTTATCGCCGAAGAAAAGTTGGACGCGTGTGAAATATTCACAAAAGAAAAATCGATAACTTCGCAAGCAGAACAGGTAATCGACCCATTGTTGCAAATGGATGGTTTCATTCTGGTCCGTCGTAGTACCTGCCTTTTCCAATACGTTTTGGTTATTAGATCAATTACCTGTGCTGCTTCGGTTGATTTCCGACTTAGCAACATAAAGAGCATCTTTCAAACGATTCCTCGTCGCGTTCCTTTTTGGAGTGCTGTATTGACCAGCACCATCACTCTCTGGAAAGATTAGCACAATTAAGGTGTGTGCTATTCAGAAAAACAAAACTCTCTCCTGCCTTAACGGCAACCTTGTTGGAGTGTTACGTGTGAGGAGAGACTGTGAAAATTACGTGGAAATTTAATATCGTGTAAGCATAACTGAGCGCACTTCGGCAGCTGCTCAGTTGGGAGGAACAGGTTCCCGTGTTGAGGCATTGGTTTTCCGTACAGTTTTGCGATCATGGTTCATGGCTACGCAAAGTGATTAAGAGTGTTTTCTTGAGCGTGGCACTTCCGAATTGCCGCAAAGGGCTCGCAGAACTTTCTCGATCCCCTGCTTGGTCTTGTTTTCGAAAATGCTATGATATGTACTTCTGTCGACTACATTGTCAAACGTAACCCTGCAACAAGACCCTCGCTTATGGTTCCGTATCTGCTGGGTTTTCAAATCAACTGGACTATGTGACTTCTCAGCTACTTTTCTTTTAAGATAGTTTAGCTATGGCCATTGCCTCTTCTCCTTCTGTTTGCATTTTATTTGTGCCTAAAATACGTATTAGACACCTTCTGACAGTCCATGTCGGGTAAACTTTTCGAAAGGAAGCTTCGTTAATTCGTTAATTTTGGCGTTAGTAAGGAGCACCCTAAGTTTAGGGCCACGCGCAATAAACTCCGGATTTTTGCAAACGCCACTGTATGCTAGCGGGGCGAGTTCTTTTACCTAATCGAGATCGTCGCCAAACTTTCCTCGGTCACAGGCTGTGTTTATTTTAATCGTCTTCGCAGAACAAATTTTGAGATGAGGCGAGCCTCTGATGATGAACGCACAGCTGTCGGGAGTAAGAGTAACAATATCTCGGCCTTCATCCCATGAATTGGTATACAGTTGATTTGTTGCGGCGTTGCAGTAGCTAGTTATGAGCAAATAATAAGCATAAAAACTCATCAAGTAATGCGCATAGGTTGATGAGCAAATGTATGCAGGGTAGCTGTATGACAAAAAGCACACATGTCCCATGTATGCACCACCCTGTTGTGGACCACGTCGAACGAACAAGGCATGCGGCTTTGGAAAATCCAAGAATGGAAAACGAAGCACTGAGGATACTCCGTCAGAATAAGCGGCAAATAACTATCACGACAGTGTTGTCTTCGATGGCTTTTGACCTGCCAGTTGTTTGCATAAAGCGTTAAAGAAAGCGTTTTGAGCACATGGTACACATTGACGCATTCATGGTGCACATTGACACATACATGTCAGGCTTGAACGTTGGTGGAGATTTTGTCCAAAAGCTATTTCACAAGCTCATCTTGCCAAACTCTATATCTATAAACTAGACAGGCGCGATCATCCTCCTTAGCGCTTTCCGAGGCAAAGAATGCATAAAAGAGGAAACTTGTTTTGCTATCAAAGTTCGACTGCCGAAAAATAAATAAACTCATGGCAGTTTCCAAGCCGTATTATCAAAATTCTTCCTTCGCAGTTCTAAAAATATCGATACGGCAATATTCTTTTCAAAATAATTTGCAGATCGTTAGCTAAGTATATTAACTCCTCCTCGCCCTTGTTCACTTTCTTTTTGGTTTACAGAATTTCTGAACTATTTATCTTAACTGGTTGAATACAGCCTGCAAGTTTGATTTTATACTGCTTTCTGGCCGCCATTCAGGATCTTCTAATAAACAGTATAGTGTTTTATAAGAAACTGCTGACAAGGCTTTATGCTCTTAAAGCAGAAAAAGTTAAGAATGCGCGAACATCATGCAATTCGTGAATAAAATATTACTTACCTACAGTGACTGCCAGAACACTAAAGTGCTACACTTTTGTATAAGATAAAAAACCCTAATATTCACGGGACCTGCTCGTACACTATATTTTATGACCACTAGAGATGTAAATGTGCTAATTCCTGAGCGCTGATTCCACCTTTCATTGCAACCAGTACCCACCGCACAGATTCATCGAGTTTTCTGAAAGTGATAACGGTGGAAAGCTGACGCTTATGTATAATTTCACGGTACAAATGACGCGCAGGCATACGCTGACAGAGGAAAACTAGGGACGCTTTTATATCCTTCTTATTCTTGTATCCTACATTTCTTCATTGATGTGCAGCATTGATATTAAAGTCAACAATAAATACACCATTCAGCAGATTCATTTGCTTCAGTGCTTTTCATCATTGCGATTAAGTTAAGGAGAATCTGTTAGACATTCATTTGAAAAACACAGAAAGCTTTTTTTTTATTCGAGGACTGCTGTGGCCGTCGTTGATATCTTGGTTGTGTTGTACTGATTGAAACACAAATATTTTCGCCTCCTTAAACTGGAGACGAATATGCAGCGGCTGCTGTTGAAAACTGAGGGCAGCAAGTGAATAAACCAGCCTCTTGTGATAGTTGGTGAATTTCGTGGAATGACGTTAGCGCTACAAATAGAAAGTACAAGAAAGGATCACAGAGAAAGAGGCTACATGCTAAAAAAATGGTTTTGAATACGCCAATGGCAGGCTACTGTTCTAGTTTGAAACCGGTTCTGCCTTGCAGAATGCTGCCACAGAAGAGATTGCCACTTACTCACATTTTATCACCTGTACAGATTTGAAAAGTTTTATAGTTTACGTTTCTTACACTTTTCATCAATTTTTGAGCGTTACAGGTTTCTCAGGCCGAAACAGAATCACCGCTTTATTTTTACAAAATGATATCTCACATCTGAAGATGTTTAAGCCGACCAACACTTTCGATGTCGTCACAGAACAGCATGGAACGTACTAACGTACAAGGGCTACTCAAAGGCCCTTTTTTGGCTTCTTATTCCTAGGGAAGCCTTCAACGACATTTCTTTTTTCTCTTTCCCAGAGTGTTCTCATGGGAAAACCTAGGAGCCCCAAATAGGCAATCATGTTAGAGTTACTTATTCTTTCACTTCTTTGCCTTGTTTTCAATACGCCTCGCATGAAAGCGGTGCTAGTTGAAAGCCTGCGCTCAATTAGACCTCTACTAAAAAGCCCATTTTGGTGCAACCGAGACATCAAAGCGGTGTTGAGTTTTATGACAGGATTTTGTATAATTAAAGAAGTGAGAAGTGCAAACTTTACCAGATAGGAGGAAAAGAAGGGATAGGAATGTTTTTTAGTGCTTTACAAATTTCAGTGTGGCCTTTAGGAGACCAGAGAGCAAGCATCCTAAATTATTGAAATTTCAATGCAGCGAAACACCTGTGTAAATGCTGTACTATTTTCTATGTTATTGGACAGTGTTCCTCACAATAGGAAATATATGTTTCTCAAGCACAGATAATGATTGCTCCGTACTTTATTTCTGCTTATTAGTTTTTCTCGCACCCTAGAGATGGGCACAAGCTCATGCAAAACGCAGAAAACGAGACTTAGTGCAAGATTTGTTTTAGTAACCATTATTTATTGCCAAACGTTTTAATTCAGTTTCACTTTCATGAATTTTCTCAACTCTCTTTTTTCATTTCGATAGCCACATTTCACGAAAATAACTGCCTGAACAACTGCCAAGTTTGCATTCTCTCGAAAGGGTGAGCAGTGTCCTCGTGACACTGGTAGATATTACCCGACGTTCTCGTTTACAGTCTCGCGGCTGCCTCTGAACAAAGACGGTAGCTAGACATTAAATAGGCAATCCTTTTTAAGGAGCCACTTTGACAAACACTTCCCCTAATGTCCTTGATTTTAGCTTCCCTCAACGGCTCTGCAGCCTGTCTAAGCAGGAAGTGTGTTGCACTGAAACCTTTCTGGCGTCTCAGGCCGCTTGCGTGACAAATGATTATCTCGCGTACTTCAACGAATAAGATGAGGGCTTCTTCCCGGAAGAGAGCAACGCGAAATATCAATCGTTCCGGTTTGCGGGGGCAACTAACGCCGCACGCAGGTAGCGCAATGATTCGCTATGTCTCTTATTGTACACCACGTTCCGGAATGATTGCAACAGATAGCTTTCACCGATTTTTATTGCTCAAAACCTAGTGTACTCGCCAATCTGTTGCCCGGGACGACAGGCTGTCGACGTTACTCATAGCTGCTTGTATGTCAAACCTTATGAATTAATGAGTGAAGCTAGTTCGTTATTTGATTCCTAGCACTTTCACGAAACTTTTAATCAATTTTGGGCATACCTCTTTCTATAGTTGCAATATCAAGAAGGACATGATGATTTTAGTTCGTGCCCCGCCGTGGTGGCTCAGTGGTTATGGCGCTCGGCTGCTGACCCGAAAGACGCAGGTTCGATCCTGGCCACGGCGGCCGAATTTCGATGAAGGCGAAATTCTAGAAGCCCGTGTACTGTCGATGCCAGTGCACGTTAAAGAACTCCAGGTGGTCGAAATTTCCGGAGCCCTTCACTACGGCGTTCCTCATAGCCTGAGTTGCTTTGGGACATTAAACTCCAATAAAGCAAACCAAACCAAACTTTAGTTCGCATCATGAAAAGTTGTGATGAAACCGGACGACAGCAGCGATTTCCAAACTTTGCAGCAACCGCCTCGTATGGGGTAGTATGCCTTTGGCCACCAGAGCAGCACGGTAACCACAGGTATTCAATTAGTAAAGTGATTAATTTAGACGGGGTTTAGATGCGCTTCGGAAAGTGGTTTGGAAAATTTTTTATTTAACTTTATGCATGCTGGCCAGAAGCACGTCTGCCAAGCTACTCTTTTACGAGGATACTTTGCGCCTTAAAAATCAAAACAGTCACAACATACGTATGATGCTTCACGATATTCGGGAAAATGTGGTGGTAGTTAGTGCGTGCCTGTCTCGTTATTATTATACCAGTGAGAGCAGCGATGCGCATGGGGACTGTGACTCATTATTAGATTTCTAGTTGCAACTCTAGAACGCATTTATAAACCATCTTCCTACGAGTCATTCAATACCCCAGTTGAGAAGTATATTTATCGCATCAATTAAATCTCAACAAGCATTTAAAAAACGGGGAGTGGCAACACGTCACACAAGCTAATGGGGCCAAACTAGCAACTCCGAGATGTCCACAGCCGGGACTGTACGGACCATTATACTACAGGAAGGCAAAAAAATCTCCTGAAGTAGGTCACAATGATACCCCGAAAAGTTGGTGCTACTCGCTATAGCGCATCTTGAAGGATAACATATTGGTGCGGGTTCCAATATGTACCCCCATAGCAGTACCGTCACGAAGGCAGGCTGCGAAATGATCAATGCGAATGCAAGTTGTCACAAAATAAAAAAAAAACAACTTTCTCCCGTGTTATTTTCTTACTGCAAAACATGAATGACATGCTTGAAATGATAAAAAGTGAAAATTTTTTAGTGGGGGGGAGGGGGGGGGTGTTCTTATCCAATCCATCGAAATAACTTCCATCATGTTCATTACACAATTGGTAAAACAACACTCAATTTGGAGAGCCAAAAATACGCACAGGAAAACGAGATCATTGTATGAATATCGAAGAGCAGTCGATGACTTTTTTTTAGAACATTGGAGGCCCTTCTGTTCTCATTGCATTCTCTTGAATTGCAGTTCCAGCCAACATACAATAACACCAAGTGATTAAGTTCAGAAACATGTAGGAATTTCAAAGAGCTAAAATTGTGTGACACTTGGACGATACAGAACGAGAAAATCCTGCACCTGCGAGCCAGTCAGGTCAGCATCCTAAAGATGAATTTTTATTTATCCACTTGCGGGCCTGCTTCTTTGATTTGCCACTTGCTGGCCCTTTCATCTGCGGGCTAACACCTCCCAAGGAAAGGAAGCGTAAAACAATGAGCCCCAAAAAAGTAACTCTGTATTCCCTTAAGGGTACTCGGTATGTGATGCATCCGGTAAATATACAAAAAGTATTCTCAGACGCCATCGAAGCCACATTCTTCGTTAGCAAGGGAGAGATTTGTGGCTTACCTCCGCCCACAATAGTGGAGCATACCTCGACAATTTCAACGCTCTTCTCATGACAACAACAAAGGTACATAGAAATAGTAATCTTTCTCTCATAGCCAAACCAATAAGGACAGCGAAAAAAAAATGACTGCATGCGAGCCGCCGATGCAGAAAAAAAGCTGCCCTTAGCCCTTCCCCGTGAAACCAATCTGTTCGCCTTCAATGTATTCAGGCTGGAGCGGCTCCAATAATACCCTGTTTACTCTTAGACGCGGGTGGCGTTGAGGCCTAACTCATGCAATATTACCTGTAGCAAGAAATATCACATATAATACCTAGAGCAACAGCAATGAAACGCACACGTGGCTGTCAGCGTTTCAAACTCACGTTTGCTTCTTTTTTTGTAGTAGATTTCTTTCTTGCCGAAGCCTTGCCTAGTTTCGCAATCTCTTTGAGCAACAAGCTACGAGTTCATTGAACTTGCGCCTTTATGAAAACATCTCACCGCGGACTCGGTGATTCTAACGATTCGCATTGGATGCTATGTGGAAAGAGGTGTAAGGTGCGAGGCGAGAGTATTAAAATGGAGGCGGACACATCGGACACTTTCCCCGGCTTAAGTTTAACGAGAAAATAGGCATGCACACGTGACTTCACTACTAAGGGGCGCTGCCAGGTAGTTTGGTGTCAGCTAGCGTTGTATGGAGGTACTCTGCAAATAAGAGAGCTATAAATCACGCACTTTGCAAGTAACAGCTAGAGCTGTTATTTTCTTTCCTTCTACTTAAAATACATGCGTTATTTAAGCATGGCATTGGCAGAGCAGCACTAAGTTAATGCAAAAGAAAGTTTCTCAGATCACTTAAAAATGAGAGGTGCTTGAATATTTTCCAGTGAACTAATTCCAAAACCTGATTCAAGCTTTCTGGTGTGTCAGCTGAAGTACGGACTGTCAGTGGCTTGGAACACGTTGCGTTGCTTGGCCATTAGAAGAGTAGGCACCAAGTATGCTTCGCACACTCATCTTTGCTTAATTGGTGATATCTAGAGCCGGCCTTTAAAGGCAAATCTACAGCGGCGTGGTACAGTACATCCTGTGAAATTATCTTTTCTCGTCCAAGTATCAGATATGATCTCGATGTACGCCGATGTTGAGCATAAAACGTGGGACGAGATCATTCTGTGCGTCCCCTTCGCGTCCGTCACCTTGTCGTCCGCTCTATTTCAATGGCGCCGACAACATTCACCTGTCTAGCAGGTAAGTAGCGTGCAAGTGCAAGTGTAAACTATCAGTGAATTCTTATGCAGCTCATCCCTGTTCTCACGCTTTGTAATCCCAGACTGGCTCGCGGTAAATTCTGTAACTGTCCGCGGAAAACTACAGCGTGCCACTGTTCTCGCATGGCGGCTGTACGGTTCTTTTAATTGAACATCAAGGCAACGAAACGGGCGAGCGATGTCGCGATCTTGGTTTTGTGTCAAACTATTTAAATTCAACCGCATAAAACCACACTCCATCAAAAGTGATAAGGATCATTAACTAAACCTAATGAACTAAGAATAAAAACCATATATCTCTCCAAAAGAATTTGTTAGAAGCAACTTAGTTTCTGTGACCGCCTGTCTTTTCGTTTAAAATAAGGCAGCTGCCACAGCGGAGTTTCCTACTACAACCAAGTGGCTGCTGCACATAGAGGCTAAAGGCCCTATTGAGAAATCACGAGAGGTATACGCTGTCGACCGTCTGCTTTATAATAAAGACGGCATATTATATATTTCAGATATAACATGTGAGGAAAATCCTTCTGGACAGGAACCGCGAAAGAATAGGACCGATCATTGAAACCCAATCCAAAATCAAGCGACTCTTACAAGAATTTTACTGTACACAAAATCCGAAGAAAACTTTAGGTTCGCTATATATGACTGAGATAAAATATACACGGCTCATCAGTAGGATGATCTGCGGCTCAGGCTAGGGAAAACGTTTCTTAGGTGCGCGCAGCTTCAGGCATGAGAGCATTACTTCATAATTTGGCTCATAGAGTCATCTACTATTTTTTATGTTGTGGTACACTCTTGAAATTGACCTCGTTTATAGATTTTCACGACAGCCGTCCTTAATGTGGTGGCGCCAAGGATCAAGAAGCCTCTGGAGTAGCGGTGTGCACGCCTTGGTAGAAAATAGGCTTTAGTACAAGCATCGCTCCCGCATCTTTTCGGCGTTCCCATATTTGGTTTTTATTTGTATTTATTTTCGCTTAGCCGGCGTCGAAAGTCCTAGAGGGAGTGCGTAAATAGTGTATTAATAGGAAATAATTTCAATAACAATACTCCACAAGTTGCTACCTATCAGGTATCGACCCGGAAGCCTAGGTGCTATGCCTTCTGGTAAGTAAAAGTTTCACCCATTCTCTGGCGACCGACGCCAGAAACATGGCACTAAGGTAGTACCGACACGTTTACTTCACAGAATTGTTTTCATACTACATAAATTCTTCTCGGTTGAAGAAGAGAATCAGGAAAGATCTTCCAGGACAAGAAAGTATCGCTCCCACTCCCTCGCGTTGTATCGAGCGACTTTGTTCTCATTTTGTTCCATTGCTTTTGTACCTTTATTTATCGCACGGCTACGTCGTCAAATGCAAGACGTTGCCTGGTTGCTTTCTTTTTTGATAAATTGAGTTCTCTTTTTCTACACTAAAAAAGCAGGGGCTAGGTGTTTTATTTTTTTCCGGCACGGTTTCAGCATTTTTTGGTTCTGTAAAAAATAATCCGCTAGCGAAGTGCGGACGTGTTCTTCTCGTATGAAGCATTAGTGAATTAGAGGGGATACACCATGACCTTTCTACGGCGACCTGTTCTCACATCTAATGTGTTAGCAAGCGGTATGCGTCATGAAACCGTGTCTGTGAGCCGCCAACCCCAAGTTTCCAGGTTATCAGAAGTGCAAGGAAGTGCGTCGGCTTCAAAATATTGTCTTACTCGCACACGATCGCCCGGTGGAGAGCGCTATAATGGACCTTTCTACGGAAATGTTTACAGCGACGCGTGGGAACAGGACACGCCGCCTCTACGTCACCTGCTCCTCACCGTCACAGCAACACAGAGGAACCGGGGGTTGTTTAAATGTTTTCTGTCTCGGCAAGCACTTTGTAGTTCACTGGCTATTTTTTCGGCCCACGCAAACAGTCCCACAATTCTACCGCGCTCTTCAAACCAAATGCTCGCCCACGCATGGCTCCCGGGTCTTGTGTGGGAGTGATCGCTTCAGTCAATACTCACGCGTACTCAATTACTCTCTTTTATATTTTTCTTACACCTGCAAACGTAGAAAGCTTTCTTTTGTAGGTCGGTGGCGTTACCTAAAGGTGTGTCAGAAAACCACCTTATTTATCGCAGTGGGCAAGCGAAGTGTTGAAGCCGACCAACAACTACCGGCTATCTGTCTGTTTTCCTTCATTCATCGTAAGATGGAAGAACACACAAGGAAGCCGACGGCACTTGCGCCCGCCCAGCTCGCTCTGCTCGCCATCTGGCTACCTTTATCTGCGATAGAAAAACTTACCATTGTGAGGTTATCATTGAGTGGACTGCGTTTTTACGCACAGCACATCGCTGCTGCCACCTTGTTATTTGTCATAAATCACATCAGGCAGGAACTTTACAGGCAACAAGAGTAAAAAAAGTGATCGCGAGGCTGTTAGGCTCACAACAAAGATTGTTCACCCGCACTCACGCTGTTATCCTGCTTTCCTAAGTATGTATATTTCGGTTCTTCAGTGAACACAATAAACTACTGCATCTATGGCCGCTTTATGTAGTAAAGACCACTGCTATTTTAGCAGTCTCTCTTGGCATCCAGAGTGTCGATCTAACTCTACTTTTTATAAAGAGATGCTCCTGAGTCATTTAGTAAATTTTCTTTCTTTTTTCAAACACCCGCAGTCACCTTCTATTTTGTCTATTTACTCCATATGTGATGCCCTTATAAGCAAGGGAACGTGAATGTGGCTCCTATATCTCAGTCGATGACTTTATAGGGTCAGTCATTTGAGTTTTAATCACACCTATTAAAAAATTTCCTGTTTGCCTTCTGCTTTTTCGAGATGTTGCTCAGATCCGTCGACCGTAAAAGGCTTTCTTGATTTAACATTATATTTACGATTAATGGCGTCAGTACACTAACGGCATTTATTTTGTAGCGCCAAAGTAATGCTCGGTAAAAATATTAGGTACTTAAAGAATTTTCGAGATATGTGAAGCGTAATGGTAAGGATGACAGCTCAGTACCTGCTCTGAAAAATGATGAGATAATCATCCATGATGATCAGTCTAAAGTTGAAATGTTTAGTCGTTATTTTTCATCTGTGTTTTTGCCACCTAGTTCACGTTCTCTCTGTCTTGCATTACCTCTTGAAATAGATTGCATGCCGGAAGTTACTTCTTGTTTTGACGGTGTGCGTAAATTATTCAAGGAATTGAATCAGGCTAAGGCGTGTGGCCCTGATCACATTCCTGCCGCAATTTTAAGGAATTGTGCGGATACATTATGTCTGTATTTCACCCGGCTGTTCCAGAAGTTTCTTAATGAAACCGACTTGCCTGCTGATTGGAAGGTAGCGCGTGTCGTGCCCATACATAAGAGTGGTATGCGAAACTCCGTTAAGAACTACAGACCCGTTTCCTTAACCAGCATAACCTGTAAAATTATGGAGCATGTAATATATAGTTGCGTTATGGCCCATTTCACCAAACACAATCTCCTATGCACTAGTCAACATGGTTTCAGGCGTGGATTTTCCTGCAATACGCAGCTGGTAGAGTTCGTTCATGATTTGGCATCGGCAATCGATAAGCAACAAGTTGTGGACTGCGTTTTCTTGGATTTCCGCAAAGCATTTGATGTTGTCGCGCACAGTCTTCTTCTCTCCAAATTGAAAGCGTATAACCTGGATTGTAAAGTAATTGCGTGGATTGCAGAATATCTGTCGTTACGAAAACAGGCTGTTGTTCTGAACAGTATTTCTTCACAGTATGCACCAGTTACGTCGGGAGTTCCCCAAGGCTCAGTATTGGGACCACTTTTGTTTTTGCTGTATATTAATGATATTTCAGTTGGCATACAGTCTTCATTCGGGATGTTTGCCGATGATTGTGTTGTTTACAGAGTAGTAAATTCCACTTCTGATTCGCAAATCGTGCAAACTGATTTAGATACTGTAGCAGACTGCTGTGTACGTTGGGACATGTCCTTAAATATAAACAAAACTGTTCACGTCACCTTCACAAGAAAACGTGCTAATTATCCGTATAGGTATAGAATTAATGATTTTACTCTAACATAAGCAAGTCATTTAAATATCTAGGCGTCTTTTTTACATCGGACTTACCATGGGATAAGCACATTAATTATATTGCCAATAAGGCAGCATCACGTTTGGGTTTTCTACGGCGGAATTTTAGCCATTTACCAAGTAACTTAAAACCGCAGCTGTATTTCAGTCATGTACGCTGCATACTTGAATATGGGTGTGTTTGCTGGGACCCACACACATATGAGTGTGTAGGAAAATTAGAGAAAATTCAGAATAGGGCTGTTGGATTTGTTCTTGGTAATTATAATCGGCAAATTAGTATGACGGAAAGCAAACGAAAACTTAACTGGCAAGTGTTGAAGGACCGTAGAAGGTACATCAGATTGAAATTTTTCCATGAGATTTATTATTCAAAAACTGGCATACACCGCGAACAATATATCCAGGCACCTCATTATATATCAAAGCGACTGGACCACTGCTTGAAGTTCAGGGAATTTTCTTGCAAGGGTGACGTCTTGCGTTATTCTTTTTTTGTTAGAACTTTTCGGGGCTGGAACAGTTTGCCATCGAGAATTGTATGTTTTACGTCTAATGAAGCATTTTTCCATGCACTGCAATAATTGTTTTATACCTATAATGAAGTCTGTAACCCCCTGCTGTAATGCCCTGCGGGGCGATGCAGGTAACTAATAAATAAATAAATAAAAATAAATTGCGCACATGTTTGTTATAGTCTATAAACATGGAAAACTGTTTGCGTGACCCGACTTCAAGGCCATATATTCTATCAAGTTGCTCTTCCTGCCCTTAAACACTTTTAATTGGCTAAAAAATGAAAAGTGATGAATGGTTTCTGCTTGCGGCATTACCCATGTTTCATACAGTTGAGAAATAGGTGCTAATTTTTGTGCAATAGGAGCGAAAGACTGTTGAGGGCCCCTTCGAAGATGACACTGTTGTGGCCATCAACATTAAATTCCCAAATTGCAGTTAGACATGCGAAACATAGAATGAGCTATAACAATTTTAGTTGCAATACATTTCTTCAGCACCAAACTGTGCTTGCATACGAAGAGGGTATAAAATAAGCTTGTTAGCGGCACTCGCGCTAAAATATAAGCGTGTTTCGTTCTCTATTATGTTACGATTTCTGCAGCAGCTTTTTGGCTACCTTATTGCCCTGAGTAACTAGTGAGCAGCTGTGTAGAATATGATAAGTTTTTAAGCATATAAATGATGCATTGAATTAGAACAACATCAATTATTTATTTATAAGAGCGAGCTGACGGACTAGTGTGTTGTGGATGATGAATATACCACGCAATGCAAAGACAAGAGTGAGAAACAGTAGCCACGCACATGCGCTATATAATGCACCCGCTTGTCCCTTTCACTGTTTCTGTCCTTGAGATCTAGAAACTCCCCACCATTTACAGGAGTCAAAAACTTCCAGAAGCACAAGATATTCAGAGGAAGCCTATTGCAAAAGGGGATATAGTAATGCGACCCTGCACCCACAGCTAGTGAATGGAGCGTATTTTTATATCTCCGCTACAAATTTTTATGCCTTTGCGTTAGACTAAAATGTTCCTTTTTATTCAGTCTATTACCGAAAGCATACCCTTTTCGCAGCTTCGGTCTTCTAGAACTGCTCTCCATAATGGACTCTCCACTTTATGGACCTCATATGACTGCAATGGAGCTGGAGTGAGAGGCACAATGTTCTAAACAGCCAAAATTGTTTGCAGAACGCTTCCTGCGCACTAGGGAATTTGCTTAAAAATGAAACATGAATGAACGGGGGTTTCTTTGGATTGGGACTAGAATCTGCGCACTAGGGAATTTGCTTAAAAATGAAACATGAATGAACGGGGGTTTCTTTGGATTGGGACTAGAATCTATGTTCTTTCTTTAACAGGGACAGCCGATGCTTGCGGTGCAGGTAGGTAGGGCAAGGATTAATGCTTATAGGACAGACATTGGTGTCACCAGAAAAGCACGCATTCAGGACAGCATGTCACACCGCACCACATAGATCCTGCGATGTGCTGCTGGGTGCTTGTTTTATTTATTTATTTTATTGAGGTTGGAGTTTTAAAAAATAGATTTAAGCAAGCAGCCTCCCGCCCTCTGACACTTAACCAAAACTGACGGCAAACATCAAAATATCAGAGAGAATAAAAAAAATTCCGATGGCAGAAAACGCAACGAAAAACGAATAAAAAATTCCTGATAATTGGAGACAATGATATTCAAGAGAGATACCTCTCAAATTGAATAGGTACCAAACTATATATTAGTTAATTATAACTGTCTTCTTGCATGGCGGGAAATGGAAATTAAATTATTTATTTATATGAGATTTTGCGAGCACATAGTTTTAAGGTACCTGCTGCAAGTTGGTTGTTCCTTGCTACTGCTGTTGTTGTGAACTGAGATAAAAATCCATGGAAGAGAATCTAAGAATTTAGTCGCAGGAAAACGAAAACACGGACAAAAAGTAACTGTATCAGTGTTTTTGTTTTCCCACGATTAGGTCTGTATAAATATTGCCACGTATCATTGTAGTGTTCGTTCGTTCGCGCTCAAGGCTGCAGGAAAGGGTTGTTATCACTTTTGTTCGTGACGCGAGAAGCGACTGGACTAATCTTGATTGTTCACAGCCATGAACAGCTGCATCTACTTGTTTCTAGACTACTCTAGATGATCTCGACCTGTTATCTGGAAGTTTCCTTGCCGGCTTTAAATTGAACGATGCCGCGAGTAGCGAGCATTCGTAGATCGACGACCGACGAGCACGTTTGTTGCTTGCGCCGCCACCGAGTGATTCAGTTCTTTTGCGGGCGCAAGTCAGCCCAAATAAAGAGCTTCGTTTCCAAGACTTGTTGGTGTCTTCCTGACCGCTGGACTGCCGTCACTACAACGTGACATCTGGTGGAGGCGCTGGGTAGCCTTTCATGTTCCGGACACCCCCTACAAGTCGTGACGCCAGCCCTCTCAGTCATCTACCGCAGGACCTGAGTCCAGTCCACCGCGCAAGCCGACGCCTGCAAGGAGACGCACCTGAGTTCGGGATTCTGCCCGACCCTACCCGAAAGCGAAAGCCAGCAGCAACGTCTACCATGAGCTTACCCCAGACGATGTCTCCAGTCATTCTTCAGCAGCCCCGGGTGCCACCAACCTTCGACGCTTCGCCTGGCGCCGACCTCGAAGAATGGCTAGAACAGTTCGACCGTGTGGCTATTTTTAACCAATGGGACGATGCCACGAAATTGAGGTGCGTCTTCTTCGCCTTGGATGGACCAGCACGGATCTGGTTTAAAAATAACGAAGCTAGTCTCACGAACTGGGAAACCTTCAAGGAGCAGCTTCTGAAGACCTTCACAAACGTCGTGCGAAAGGAGAGAGCCCAGCAGCTGCTGCAGTGTCGCATACAACACCCAAACGAGACCGTTGCCGTGTATACTGAGGAGATGAAGCGTCTCTTCCGGCGTGCCGACACGAACATGGAAGAAGAGAAGGTGAAGTTGATTATGCGAGAAGTTAAACAGCAACTCTTTGCCGGCATCGTCCGCAACCCGCCGAAAACCGTCGCGGAATTCGTAGAAGAGGCATCCACGATGGAAAAAACTCTTGATGCCCGAGCCCGCCAGTATGACCACCAGCAGCGCGTTTTCTCAGCAAGCTGCCTAGACGCCGCTAACAACAATGAACTGCGGGAGGTTATACGTGGAGTTGCGCGAGAATAGCTCCGACGATTGCTGCCAACAGGAACACAGCCGCAGCTCACTCCGCTCATCGACGTCATCCGGGGCGAGGTGCAACAGGCCTTGGGTGTGACACCGACCACCACGCAGCCTCTGGAGCCTCCAGCCATGACTTACGCCACAGCACTGCGCCGTCCCGCACCTCGACGACGGGACTCAAGCCCCTATCGCTCTCAGCCAGCTGCGCAGGACCGCCGCCGTCTCACCTCAACCCGCCCATCCTTCGAGCGACGCGCACAGCCGAGGAAATGCGACGAGTGGAGAACTCCCGACCAGCGCCGCCCCCTATGCTTCACGTCCTGCCCATACAGAAGACTGGGCATCCGAGGGTTCTCTTACGACGCCCCACGACCTCGACCCGGCCAGCGACCAGCCGAAGTCGAGGAGTTTTTGCGTCGGGAAGAATACTCATCGCCGAGCCGCCTATCGCGTTCTCCGTCGCCATCGTCACCGCGCTATGTATCTCCTAGCCGAGGATACGCCGTGCGTGGACGCTCCCCCAGCCCCCCAAGGTTAAACTAAATAAAGCAGACTCTGGAGGTGAGGTTGCTTCTAAGCGCAATGATAAAGATCCTCCATCGACGAGTACTCAAGACCATGCCTCAACTACGACGACAACACCGACGACGACAACACCGACGACGACGACACCGACGACGACGAAGACGACGCCAGACTTGAAGCTTTTACCACTGCCCAGTGAAGTAACGTCGGAGTACCATCGCAGACATGCTCTCCATGTACATCGACGCCGAACACAAGACGTGGGATTCCATTCTGCCCTACGTGATCTCCGCCTATAACACTGCCGTCCAGGAGACAACCAGGTCTACCCCCTTCGAGCTTGTGTACGGCAGGAAGCCCACGACAGCACTCGACGCAATGCTCCCGCACGTTTCCGACGAAGACAACCCCGACGTCGCCGCCTACGTTCATCGCGCCGAGGAAGCCCGAAGACTTGCGCGGCTTCGCGTTCAAGACCAGCAGCACACCGACGCCCGACGCTACAATCTGCGCCGACGAGACACGCATTACAACCCAGGTGATCGTGTTTGGATATGGACGCCAGTTCGCCGCCGTGGATTGAGTGAAAAGTTGCTGAGACGCTACTTTGGCCCATACAGGGTTCTCCGTCGCATCGGTGACCTCGACTATGAAGTCATCCCCGACGTCACGACAGCATCTCAGCGACGCCGCACACGCCCGGAATTCGTACATGTTGTACGCCTGAAGCCATATTATGAACGCTAAAGGACTCGAAGTTTTCATTCTCCGTGTTTATTTTCATTTTAAAGCATCGAGACGATGCTTCTTTGGAAGGGGGGTAATGCCACGTATCATTGTAGTGTTTGTTCGTTCACGCTCAAGGCTGCAGGAAAGGGTTGTTATCACTTTTGTTCGTGACGCGAGAAGCGACCGGACTAATGTTGATTGTTCACAGCCATGAACATCTGCATCTACTTGTTTCTAGACTACTCTAGATGATCTCGACCTGTTATCTCGAAGTTTCCTTGCCGGCTTTAAATTGAACGATGCCGCGAGCAACGGGCATTCGTAGATCGACGACCGGCGAGCACGTTTGTTGCTTACGCCGCCGCCGAGTGATTCAGTTCTTTTGCGGGCGCAAGTCAGCCCAAATAAAGAGCTTCGTTTCCAAGACTGGTTGGTGTCTTCCTGACCGCTGGACTGCCGTCACTACAACGTGACAATATGAGCCCCTTCAAAAATAATCTCAGCTGATAGTCTGCGCTCGCTGTCTCGTGTTGTTTCGTTTGTTTTGTCCGTCGTAAAGTTGAGCGCTCCTCGATAATAATGAAAGACTAACTAGCCCTTTTTAAAGCACTGCTGAGGTTTCATGCTGGCCCATTTAGTGGTATAAAGGTTTTTACCGGGCCGATACGGGTTAGGCAGGGTCAGGTTTTGCGTTCATAACAAAAACACAAATATTAATTGGATCTTAGATAGATATACCTGCAGCTTAGCTTTTCAGGCTTGCTCTTGCAGAGTAGATAACAAACTAGCGCAGCAGAAGATGATCACGCATAACAGAGACGAACAGCACAATTTCTATCGCTGTTCGGCTATATTCTGTGTCCTGGTGTTCTACAGCACCACAGTTTGTTTACAGTTTTAAACGGTCCCAGTTTAGGGCTTACTTCAGAGAGAACGAAGTAGTTTCGAGTTTAAACGCGCTTATCTGGAGAGGGCACAGATTTTCTGTCGGAGGTATCTATGTGAGATGAAATGCATATAGTAAAAGGATTTCTTTATTGTTTCAAGCGTTTGAAGTGAGCGGATGAATTCTTGAGCCAGCTAGGTCGATGTAGTATGAGCCTTTATATCAGTCATTAACGAATAGCGGCAATGAAAGAAAGGTACGTCTGCCTGAATAACATGAAAATTGTGCGCGGTGATAAATGAGAGAAATTCGTCATCACCGCGGAAATATTCTGGCCCCAGCTTCATAGCAGGTGACGCTGTGCGCGAAGTAGCTACGGCGAATACAGACTCAATGGATAGCCCTAGTTGAGGTAGCTGTGAAAAATTAATATCATTGGCCGTTCCTCGGTTGTGAGTGTAAACTGACTGAAGTATTCTTCCACCCTCAGGATTTCGATGATACGAATTGAGCATAGCGCTTCATGGGCGAGCAGTATCGCGCCATCAGAGCGCGGTCATAATGAGCGAGGCCGCAGGCTTACGTCAGCCTGTTTACATACGTTGCCGGGAAGCAGTGGCCAATGCCGGAGACCACACAGCCGTCGCTGCCCTGCAATCCCACTCCGGGCACCACTTCAGCTGCTCAGTTACTGTCGGCAAAACCAGTAACTTGGTGTAGGGCTTGAACACTGAAAGGTCAAAAAGTCTACTGGATTAGTACATGTGGACGTGTAATGGTGAGAAGCAAAGAAGGTGGGTAACGCTTGATGTATCAGTTTTTCCGCGTTCAATGGCGCGTATCTCCAAAGGTGTGTAAAAGCGCTTCCTCGTTCATCGGTATGTAACAGCGTGTTATGACCAGGCGTACCTTTTGCCCGGACGACGCCCTTTCGAGCTTGGCTGTTGGCGCTCCTGATAAAGATCAGATGGCCCTTCTTCAGCTGATTCAGCAGTTTGTGAGCGAGGAGTTCGCACGCCATTATCGTTGGCCACCTACCAATTCCCCCAAAGCTCTCCCTGTCACCTTCTTATGAGCGTGCCAGCCAGGAGCTGATTGCTGAGGCACTGCCATCGACCTATCCATCACCTCTGGTCACTACTCTGCGGACATATTCTAAAGGTATGGTGCGGCTAAGACATCAGCCGGTTGTTCGTACTCATGCGCCACCTAGCTCCGTTTTCCCTTTGCCGTATCTCGCGCCTACACTGCCACTCACTCACCATACTCTGCCTCGCACCGGTCCCCGCCCTATGAATCCATGGCGAACCGAAGACAACCACCCGATTTGCAAGTCCTTCAGTACCGCTGGCCGCATTAATCATATGATTTGCCACTTTACGAAAGAAGTAAAGAAGAGTCTGTGGAACGCGGCGAAAAGAGGATCATCATAGTTTACGAGTCACCGGACGTCGTTGTTAGGCGGATGTCAACCATGTAGTTTTTCAGAAGATCTGCGTTAGAACCCGTGAGATAAGAAAGAAAAACGACCACAACAGGCATGGCTGCAGAATGAAAAAAAAAACGCATGTTGTTAAAACATCCTAAAAGTGGAAAGCAAGAAGCGCAAATGCAAAACAGCCCTTTTTTATGGAATGTGGCTTCAAAAGCCTTCGCTCTTGTACCGAACCGATAATGTAAACTACGCAAATATAGCATTGTAATATATTGTTGATTTCGCGCTCGTCTCTTGAACGAAATTTCCTCTTTGCTACCGTTTTCTACGCGAATCTGAAAATAAAATTTATTTATATGTGCCCATATTAGTGTTCAAGATGGCGAGAGGGAGTAATGGCTGTCCTCCCAGAGGACATATTCGAACATAAAGAGGTGTGATTTTCATTTGTTTTGTAGCTGCACAGCGGCTAGCTCCAGTGAGCGAAGCCTACTTACCGCGCGGAATTATTGTATTTGGCGCATAAAATTATCTCGTAGAAAAGACCAACGAGTATTTCTACTTTCACCCTGGCCTTAAGTGAGGTTAACGCAGAAGCATGAAACGTTACGCTTGTATTATAACTGGCGAAGGAAGACCGCGCAGTGATTTTGTGGGAAGCCATTTCACTACAGCTAGAGGTCAGAAGGTGCGGATGATAGACAATTGTTTAGTTTAGTAGCTATCGACACTTTTTTTGAGCTTGACGACTAACACTGTTCCCCCCAGTGAGCGATTCGAAGTACGGCAGGTGTCCCAAGCTCCGTCACCCACTGCGGTGGCTCAGTGTTTATGGCTCTCGACTACTCACCCGCGCTGGTCGCATTACGACGGAGGCGAAATGCTAGAGGCCCGCGGAGTGTTCCAAGCAACTACACGTTGGGGAAGCTCAGGCGCTCCAAATTCCGGGAGCGCTTTTTTAGGGCGTGCCATACAGCCTGAGTCACTTTGGGAAGTGAATTTCTCATAACTATTAATATAATGTGTGTCCAGTTAACACTTTGAAAATGTTCTGCATTAACCCTTTTAGCAGAGAGAGACTGTTTAAGATTATTGGCTGGTAAATCACGCGCCTGCTAATCGCCAGCGGCACTAAGGCGGCTTGCAAGGTCAGCACGGCCTGCAGCGGCGCCAGACACGTTAGGTCGTAGCGCTTCCTTATTCTAAGTTCGCCCTAAGCGCCAGGCCTCTACCGACAGCGTACTGACTGCACACGAACGTAGGCACGAGGAACGAAGAACGCTGCTTAACTGCCGTTTTTTTTTTTGTTTCGCCGCTCTCCTCCTTCTTTCTTGAAGCAAAAGCGCCCAGACGAAGCGGCTGTTAAGGATAACTTTGTATTCTTATTATGCGGCGAGAAGCCGCTACAGGGCTTGGCAACTACATCGAAAGGGTAGCGCTGGACCGTGAGCAACCACTCAGCCGGAACGAATCATAAACGCTTATCATGGCCGTGTGTCTGCTTCTATTGCAGGTTCGTTAACCACTTAAGTGCCTTTGCTGGCGTCGGCGCGGAAAGATGATCTCTGCGACTCAAAGCGCAGAGTAAGATCCCCGTTTTTCTTTCTTCTTCATAATTCACCTGATCTGATACAGAAAATGTAGGAACCTGCTGACGATTATAGACAGATGGCAGGCGGGCAATGACGATATTAACTTCAACAGCAGGCTAAAACTGTTTATTGCTCATTATTATGAGTCTCAAGGCGCGATACTGCAAGATGGCTCTGAAGAGTACTGTGCAAATGAGCTCTAATCAATGATATCACGCAGCACACGAATATCCTTGCGTTTCGTCTCCATGCAGATGCGGCCGGTTCTCCCCTGATTTTATCCCCGGCGATGACCAGGAGTAGAAACATTTATTGATAATTCAAAATTAGACTAAGCCCTCTGCTGCGGGCGTTTTTCCGATTTCAGGATTCCAATGGCCACGGCTGTTTCTCTCACCTGGGGCAACAAATTACGCTGGATTACCAGGTCACAGCTGCAGAGAGCGGCCTCTCACTGTTCTTTCGTGTAGTGTGCTTTCTGCTTATCTGATTTTTCTGTGGGCCTCTCGTCGCAATGCAGGCTTGCGTCTTTTTGGTGTTCAGGGAATATTATGCCGTGTTTGTGTGTATTTCGAAAGGTGTTGGTTTGTAGTGCATCCAGTCCTTAGCCTCCTGTGCTCTCAGCCTCCTTTGTGGTAGGGGGAGCACTTGACGCATTGATCAAAATGATTGTAGTCTGGTGTTGTGCCTAGAGGGAGCGGCGCGAGTCTGTGTCCAGCCTGCCCGGTTTTTATGTCCTCGAACAATGCTATTGAGGACGTCATTGCTTTCGTGAATGCGCTGGTATCCAGGTGAATTAGTGCTTGAGCGATGGGTTAGAGAGCCTCTTAAATATTCGTCCTGCTCAGAACAGCCTATTTAACTATGACGACTATTTTTCCTTTCAGCCTCATTTCGACGATACACAAAATAACCTGACCCTAATTTTCATATGTTGGCCTACCGTTAAAATTTTCGCTAGCAGCAAGTCTATATAACAGATAGTGATGCCATAAGCCTCAATAAACGAACATTAAGAGCTGGCACAATGGCCATAAAGATTAACATTTTTCACTTCAGGGAAGAAAGTGCTGAAGTGAAATTTCCTTACGCCACTACATGATAGTGCGCTACCCAACTCTTATGGCTTCGTTAATTCTGCTGGTTTAACCCAGAATACACTGTGCTGGGCCACTGATCAGGCTTTGAAGTCCTCAAAACCACGGCGCTTCGTGCGGGCCCGGCTGCCCCACTTCAGATGCGTTTCGTTCTGCGTGACCAGACACATACTGGGTGATATGGCAGCATGGCTATGCGCAATGCCTGATTCAGTTTCTAAGGAGTCGTAACTAAGACTTCGAGAGCAAAGCGGAAACGTAGAGGCTAACGAGAAGGATTCACAATAAATTTAAGACAACGCAGCAATCTGTGGAAATGAAAATATGTCTAACGTTAAGAGATGATAAAGGCCAGGAAAATGGCAGAGTGGGTCAGGGAGCAAACGCGGGTTCTCGAAATTCTAATCAATATTAAGAAGTGGTCTTAGGCAGTGCAGGTGATGCGAAGGCAATATAACCGGTCGTCGCTGAGGGTAACGAACTGAACCTCAAGAGAAGGCAAGAGTAGCGGGGGACGGCAGGAAGTTAGGTGGGCGAATGAGATTAAGAATTTCGCGGGGATAGGGTGGCAGCAGCAGCCACAGGACAGGGTCTGTTGGAGAGAAACGGGAGCGCCTTTGTTTAGCATTGGTCGTATTTAGGCTGATATTCATGACGATTTAAATATTTTACATTATTTGCGTAAATTTTACGGCGAGTCTCTGAGACAACCACTAGTAATCGATGAGGGGAAATGTAGGACACTCTCTGTTTGGTGTTTAAAAACGTCTGGGTTCTCAGATGGTCAGTGAATGGATGATAGCTTTTTATAAGGTTAATTCTCACAGAACTGCAGCCTCTTGGGAGGTTACGATTCTAAGGTGTTTTTTGGAGTCATGCTCAATTATTTTACAGCAGAACGTGACATAGCTGTGACAAGTAAACACATGGTGGAGTGAAGTGTTGGGAAGTGTGTACTTTTGACTACGAGCTTGTCTTGCGCACCAAAATATTAGAAAATGAGGTTTAGCTGTCCGCCCTAAATGAAATTCCTATCTCTTTTCGAATCAAAATCTGCAAAACGGTATTAAAAACCGAGTGCCTCAGCTGCTACTTCACCGAGCTGAGTGGAAGATTTTGTCGAAAGGTCACAAAAGAGTTCGAACAGCCGCATTCTCAACTGCTGCAAAACATACTCCGAAATGACCTCATTTCCTTCTGAGTACTTGTTTCGCAGACTTGTTCAGATTAACATTTATTGGTTATTCACTTCCAAGAAAACTTATCGGTTGCATTGTTTGCAGCCCACGACATCTAAATTTTGGTTTCGAAATGTCACCCACTATTCCTGGTAAAAAGCTAGGATATAACAAACGCACCTGGGATGTACACAGGGTCTAAATAGCACAAGTTACGTGGTTCCACAGCCCAGGTACATTATCGTCGGCGATGAGTCAGTGTCTTGTAAAAATAAAACAGCGCGGGGTGGATTAAAGTCTTGACTGTTTCACTAAAGCAATTCCCCTGGATTTGCCGTTTATTGTTTAGAAGCTGGAGGCGCCAAACGTAAAAGCGGTCGAAGAAAATTGAAGAAATTGTCGGCGTTACGATATCTGTAGTGCTGCGGCTATCCTCAGCGTGATTTTAGCTCCTTTTGCAAAAACATCTGCAGCGGATACCAAGTTTAAATTTTTTTCCGCTAAACAGCAACATTTTTCCTTCATTCACTCCCTCCGCGAAGTACTTATGAGAAAGTTACCACACTCTGTGTCTGTCTACAACATAAAGAATCTGTAGTGCAAGCAATACTAGAGAAAATTTCGTTTCAAATTCTTATAAAGGCCCAAACACTTGCAGCGTAGTCCCACCCGATAGTAGATTATCGAAAGTACAGTCTTTGCCAAAAGTAACCAGGCTGCATGGTTTGCTTCTAGCTCGTACAGTGGAGCCCTTACAGCTTCCCTGAAGCTGAAATGGTCGTTAAAGGTGAAGACTGGGGGTCTTCTTACCTTCCGACACATTTCGATCTTTAGGAAAACCACAAGGGCTTCACTATACTAGCTAGAAGCAAACCATGCAGCCTGGTTACTTTTGACAAAGACTGTGCGTAAAATACAGTGAGCAGCTTTTGGAATTTCATGATAACATTTCTACATCTGTCACAAAATTTTCGAATGCCCAAGTGATGATGACGGCATATTTAATCTTAAAACTTATTGGTTCTTCTATCGTATTCTTTTAAAACCTTTAAGCCTTTAAAAACATAATAAATATATTTATATATTCTCAATAAAAACTCATCCCATTAATTCTCAAGCCCAACCCGGATGCCTCCACCGTGACGTCAACAGCAAACCTACTTGCTTTGTCTATACGGCCTTTCAGTACACGACGATCAATTTGTGCTCCATAAGCTTCAGAAGTAGGAGCTCTGTTGCTAAAAAATGTTCCTTTTCGCTAGCTCTCGAAAGATATCGCAGCCTGCATTCCTACCTTCGTATAATGAGCCTATTACGATAATTTTCAGTCACGTCAGTTGCCGGTGTTTCTGCTAATTTTTTTGCTCTGCACGTGCTTTGCCTCTGGAAAGCGCCCTTGGCTACCTTTGAAAAGATAGACAAACTGCCGGCTTCGCAACGCAGCGAAAATATTCACTGCGCGCCTTTGCGCGCGAACACTTTAGGAAACGAGATTATCATTGAAGCCCAGTAAAGCGGGGTTGTTAGCTTTAAGACCTAAATTTTGTGCAGTCCAGGTATTATGACCTGTCTGATACGCACCCTTTCATTTGGTTGGGCGAATATAAATTGACCGTGATTAAATAGCTGGATTTTTTAACAATGATGGTTGCCAACAAGACCTTATTCGAGCTGAGCTGTGTTAGACAGGTCGACGCCATTGTACTCTGCAGTGATCACAAACTGTACCAAACGCAAACTCGAAGAACTGGTTTCAACTCAGCAACGAAATGAATAATAAAAAATTCACATACGCAGCAATCTGTGCGGCTACTCCCAATCTACTCCCAAGTACTCTTTTTTTCGAGGAATGATAGACGCCTGGATTATGTCACGCTGGGAATATTTTGCTGTGTTGTAAGCGTCGGAAATTGGCCTTGTAATGACAGGTTGCTTCGCAATAAGCGTTTAGTCTCTTGACCAGTTCTCTAACCTTCATTCGGCGCCCACCTTCAAGCAATGTCAGTTCATTTATGCCTACTAACAAACTAGCTCCAACTATCCAATTGGCTTCCGTTATGTACTTAACAACTAAGTTCACTTCACATTCTTGAGAAAGGAGAGAAATTTGGAACACATGCAACAGAACATGTTTAAGGTAAACCTTCATTCAGTGTGTTTTCTCTGCGTAAAGGTCAGGCAGTTGTCCCTGCGGGCAGGTCCATGCCGACATGTGGTCAGCAGTTTGGCCCATCTCTAATTGGTGTCGATATCATGCAGCTGTGATCATCGAGCCTCTCTATGCTATAACTATTACTGAATATTTTTGCCTCAAAGTGTGCGCTACAACTCCCCATTAGGGGCCGTGTTCAGTAAACATTGCTTTCTCATTCTATTATTTAAACGCTTTATTGCTCGCACTTTCGATGCGGGCTATCACAGCTATCACTGCCGTTAGGCATCATGTAATCCTATTCGCAAGCTCTGAATTCTAAGACGGAGGCCAGTAGGCTGTAAACCACTGTGGCAAAAGACCGAAACAGGAGACCGGCCACGAATGAGCAGCTGTTGGGGCACAGACAATTTTCATTGACCTCTCGCAGTATTCTTGGCCCGTTCCTTTTTATAGTCTATATAAATGACTTAGTTCACATCTACAGAGATGCAAAATAAATTTTATACGCTGATGACGCTAGTATATTTTTTTCATCACCTGAGCCTAGTAGCCTTCAGAATAAAGCCAACTCTGCGCTAAGATCCCTTCATAAATGGTTCGCAGCAAACAGTCTAAAAATTAATACAAAAAAGATAAAAACCGTAATTTTCAGGCCGAAATCGAAGCAAATAAATAGCAGTCTAATCACCCTTCTTTACGAGAAGGAAAAAATCTAAATAGATACTAGTGTTAAAATACTTGGAGTTGTCTTCACACAGAGTAGGCTTTGGGATGCTCACATTAAATCTTTTTCAGGGAAGGTATCTCGTGTTGTTGTTATGAGGGCGCGACACAGAGCTATATTACCTTTCAATATAAAGCTTCTTATTTACAATAGTCTCTTTTTTTCTTCTTTGTATTATTGTGTATTAGTATGGGGTACCACGACACGTACAAATCTTGAAAGAATACATATACTGCAAAAAAAAAAATTGTTCGAGCACATTTTAATGTACCGTATCAGTCCCATACTTCAGAGCAATTTTCGAAAGCAAACATAATACGCGCGTTTAATCTTTACTACTATAAGTTAAGTCTGGCTTTCAAACGGGAGGTGAAAGAAAATCTCAAGTTTTTTCATGAATTATCAGATCTCGATAAAAACACACATTCCTACGCCACCCGTTACACAGAACCGTGGAAGGTGGTCACTGCGCGGGTAAATTATTCCAGGCAAAAAGTGTCATACACACTTGTTCTCTCTCTCTCTCTCACAAATCAGGCATAGATTTGCATACAATTTCTGTAAGAACTCTACGCAAACATTTCATTAACAATCCTTGCTTACAATAACTAAAATTGTTATCTTGCCTTTTGTTATTTACCTCTTGTGACTATCAAGTGTGCGTGCATTAATTTTGAATATTGTGCTTTCTGTGAGTTTTTTTTGTGTGTTGTTTTTCTAACGCTCCCTACTTTGTAGGGAGGTTGCGGGCTTCAGTCAAGTCGCTTGTTCTCAAGCGGCTTTTATCCGCAGTCTCCCCCATCACTGATGGAAATAAGCAAATTATTATTATTATTACCATTCCGGCCCTCTCCTTGCGCAACATCGAAGACCTATCTTCCACCGAGACAGTCTGCGTGCGCAATCTCGGTGCTTTAGCCTGCGTGCGCAGTATAGTTATTTTTTTCTTTTGCATCCAAACTCTCTTTGATCAGCTATGCACAAGCTAATTTAAGAATCTTATTCGCACAAATGCGTTAGCCACGCTCTCTTTCTTCCCTTGCTGGGGTTCTTCCTTAATCTCAGAGAAGGAAGATGGGGCCAGGACTACAAAACTTCAGAAGAGCATTCCTGAGTGACGTGTCATGTCGTGATCTTAGATTTCCTATTTGTTTTTCTTTGGCATTTCCTGTTCTGTGGTCTGCAGAAGGGCCATCAATTTCTCAAGCACTGCCTCAGAGTGACTGGCCAGCGATACGGTCCTAACATTGAACTATCTGTGTTTGCATGACTTCTGCATGAGTGGACATCTCTTTGCTGTCTTCTGCGCACACATGGACCCACCATCTGGTCGAGATGGATGATCTCCTCAGGCAACTGCCTCCTTAGAAACTAGTAAAAACAATTCACATATTTCTTGTCTACATAATCTGCAAAACTGAACCGGCCGGTCCTCTCGTGGAAAAGCGAATTTTTGATGCATCAAAATACGTTTTGAAAGTTCTTCGCTGCTTTGAAAGGGGGCTTTAACTCCCGGAGGTAAACATTTCGAAGCGCAGCGGCCTTTCGCTTCTGTGAGGTACAGCGCTGTATATCTGTGTAAACAGCGAATGAAGAAAGTTTTTAAATGCGCTCTAAACGGCGTTTCCGGGTAAACTTTGCTTGTCGAAGGCTCTAAACAGTTCCTGCGAAGCTATTTCGAGCACTCCCCGAACGCGAAGAGTGCGCGATGGCGGTCTCTGGGGACCTGGAATTTTTGGCCCTATTCTGTTTACAATATTTCATTGAGAAAAGAAAATATTGAAATGTCAGTACATCTTTGGCGACCTTCTCGCTTTTGCCATTCATTGCGCATGGTATTACGTCACGTTGAGCTAAATAAATTACCTTTTCATTATAGATCTCTGCTCACATTTTACTCAATCCCTGCATCTACCAATGAATATGAAAAGAAGCTGAGAGAAGAAGCTTTGAAGTATGCTGCTCAGAGTCTAGAGTTCCCTTGCAGATTTGTGCTTATTGTGGCCTTTGGTAATATATTTTAATAAAATGGTCGTACAGTTTGCAAAACTACATTATGCTGGGTTTACCTAGCATGTTACTCTGCGTTTCCTAACTATAATGCCTTTGATAGGATGATTTTACAGATATACACAGTGTGGATTCCCGTATCAAAAGTGCACACGATTTGCGACAGCTGTTTTGAATTAAACTGAGTGAGATCTGATGCTATAATTTGGAAATATATAATATACATGGGTATCTGGTAGTGTTTTTATTTCAGTATAAATTGGGTTCTTAATAAATGGCAATCTTTTAGGTTATGAGCGGGAATGCAAAGGTAGCTTTTGGTGTTCTTTGTACAATATACAAAAATAAAAAATGCTCCAAAAGCACATTGGCACAAAAGATTTCACGGCTTTTGCTGCTTGCTTTTTTCCTGTTTGCTTTTTGGCTTTTTTTGCCACTTTGCTAACCATGGTGCGGTCAACTTTGCTAACTTTGCGGTTAACTATGCTTCATTGACCTCACCAAATACTTTTGATTCCCCCAGTCATAGTATTATTTCAATAAGATTGACTATATCGATATAACTCGGCCTGCACTTACAAAAAATTAGTTTTGAAAATTGGTTTTGAGCAAAAAGGAAATGACGCAGCATCAGTCTCACATATCTCGGTGGACATCGGTCGAACCACGTCGTACGGGAAGGGATAAAGGAGGGAGTGATAGAAGAAAGAAAGAAAGAAAAAAGAAGGAAAGAAAGAAAGAAAGAAGAGAAGAAAGAAAGAAAGAAAGAAAGAAAGGAAGAAAGAACGAAAGAAAGAAAGAAGGAAAGAAAGAAAGAAAGAAAGAAAGAGAGAAAGAAAGAAAGAAAGAAAGAAAGAAAGAAAGAAAGAAAGAAAGAAAGAAAGAAAGAAAGAAAGAAAGAAAGAAAGAGGTGGCGTAGTGGAGGGCTGCAGAATAGTTCAAAGAAAGAAAGAAAGAAAGAAAGAAAGAAAGAAAGAAAGAAAGAAAGAAAGAAAGGAAGAAAGAAAGAAAGAAAGAAAGAAAGAAAGAAAGAAAGAGGTGGCGTAGTGGAGGGCTGCAGAATAGTTTCGACCTCCTGGCGATCTTTAACATACACTGACAGCGCACAGCGCACAGCACACGGGAGCCTTTTGCGTTTCGCCTGCATCGAAACGCGGCCGCCGCGACCGGGTTCAAACCTGGGTAGTCCTCAGAAGCTATTTTGTCAATAGAAAATAAGCCGTGTTCATTTCAGCGACTTGCTCAAACTACAAGACTACTACCGTTGGAGTTCCGCAAGGTTCCCTTCTGGGACTTCTATTTTTCCATGCATTACTCACCTCCGCATGTGCATAATAATGCCAGCTGTTTCCTTTAGGAAGACGACACAACCATGTTAACTTCGAATTCACACATACACAAGCTGGTATGTAGACTTAATGCTGATGCAGAGAAGATATTCAACTGAGGCCGGAATAACCTGAAGTCTAATAATGTATCTAAATCTAGTTTTCGGGTCATCTCGTGAAATTATTTGCGAAAACCCATCTATTATATTTGCTCAAAATCTATTACTGCCACTGATCTAGTGTCCTTTCTTGGTGTGGAACCTGACAAACTTCTCTATTTTCGCCCTCACATCACATTCATTTCTCAGAAAATGGCTTACGGCATTAGGGCACTAATTAAAGTAAGCACGTATTTCGATGTTACCACTCTCATTTCCTTCTGTTACTCGTGCTTTACACCCACATTCAGTACTGCATTTCTTCAGGGGGAAACACATATAATTCGCATTTATCTTCCCTGCAAATCATCCGAAAACAAGCTGTACGTATTGTCACTTCTAGTCACTAGTCAGAAAATCCTCTTCGTCTGCTCCGATCCCACAGTATATTATCTGTGCCCAAAATATTCGACTACAGTTTGTGTATCCTTATGTAATGATCAGTTAGAAAACTACTTCCACTTTCGCTAACCTTCAGGGACAAAATTCCGCGTCGCAACGACACACGTAGAATTCATTACCAGCTGCTATTAAACAATCGATGCCTTTAAATCCGCTCTTTCTAAGTTTTTGCAGCCACGCTAATTGTCTTTCTCAAGGTAAATTGTTGCAATATTATTGTGTGCATCATATTACGTGTTATTTATTGTGTTGATCGTTATACGAATAGGTGCATAACCCTTTTCATTCAAACAAAACTGCTTACATCACTTCACATGTGACATAAGTTTTGATTTTCACGGCCCTTTTCACACTATCTCTTACTTCTTTGTGTTATGTTTTTGTATATATACCCTTCCGTCCTTCAATAAACCCAGTTGATAGTCAGCGCTTGTCTTGTTGTTGTCCCGCCTTTTTTGCGCTGTTCACCAGTATGAATGCATACCAACTCGCCCAGATCTCAGCCTCACTTGCTTGAATATTTCCTCATCTTTCTCTCATCGCTTCCTATTGATGATAATGACTTTATAATTTTTGCAACTGCTGACTATATAATTTTACCATTGCCATTACAAGAGGTGGCGTCTACAGTCCCTTACTTTGGGACTTCCCTGTTAGTTTACAACAACGTGCAACAAACTTGCAATTTTGTTTAATGCTTGTTGCAGCATGCAGTAAACGGGATTTTGGCCTTTACAGTGCCACTCGTGCCGGCCAATGAGTTTGGCGTAGGTGCACGTGGAATTAGGGGGCTAAAAAGCGAATAGGAAGAAGAGTTGCATGGATAGAGGAAAGGAGGCCTGATCTGTAAAAACGCGAGGTGTTGAGGAAGGCTGTGTAGGAGAGGCCGTAGCATTGAAGCGTCGAGGTCGCAGCTGACGAACTGCGGGTCTGTGCTAGCCATCTTCAAACGTCTTCTGCCATGCCCTGCTCGCGTCACTGAGTAGATCGACACCTAATCACCGGCCGCCGACCTCCCATGGCCGTTGGTGTATGACATACTGCGTCTTCGTTCCTCCTGTCAGCCAGCAGCCCGGGTCCTTCTACGCCGCTCCCATAAGCGCTTTCTCCGCGGCGCTCTGCGGTTCAACACCCTGCATAGTAGGGCACTCATTCCTTTGTCGCATTATTAAGGCGGAAGCCTTTAATGTCTGATCGTTGTAAGCAGCAGTTGTCGACAGAAAATGTCACGCTTTTCAATCGGTGGAAACGGTCGTGACGTCACAGTGCGCGAATTTCAAACGGGGCCAATTGCACTTTGGCTAGTAACCATGCAACCAATTGAAGGGATCATATAGTGATGCTCCAAGTAAGTGGGACTGAGCTTAGTTAATTGCTTAATTACCCAATTAGCCTAATTAGCTTTACTAGTCAGGCCATATAAATAAATAAAATTTGTTAAGAAATTGGTCGAGCTCAGGAATCGAACCCCGGTCTTCGGCGTGAGAGACGAGCATGCTATCCACTCGGCCATGCCAGCTCGATGGTTTGGAATGAACAATGGCGCGTCTAGTGAATACGGTGTTTTCACTCACTCTCATCTTCCTCCATTCCCTTCGGGCGAGGTTTAGGTGTCCACCGACAAATGAGAGACAGATACATTTCCTTTCCTCAAAAACCAATTTACCGACGAGCGAGGCGTAGAACCGAATGGGCGATGGCGTTCTATGGACTCCTTGGCAGCGTTGCAAGACGCTGTCGCGTTCCACTCTTAGGGGCGAAGCTTAACATCTTAACCACACATCAGTGACCACACTTTAGGTCAAAAAAGTGCCCCCCTGAATTTTGACGGGTGTCCACCGAGATATGTGAGACAGTTACCGCGTAATTTCCTTTCCTCAAATACAATTTTCATTTTCTTCATTACGGCTCCTCTTTATCTATCTTCTTTCACTCCCACTTCCTCCCTTCCTCTATGGTGCGGTTCAGGTGTCCACCGACATGACAGAGAATTACTGCGCCATTTCCTTTCCTCAAAAAGCGTGGCGTTCAAAGGGCAAGGCATCGCGCCGAACGGGTGGTGGCGGTCCGTGGACTCCCTGGCAGCGCTACAACGCGCTGTCGCGTTCCACTCCTAAAGGCGGAGCTTAAGCGTCATTAATTAGCAGTTAATTAGTATTAAGGGATTAATCAGTAATTAACAATTATTTAGTGATTTGCCATCTCTTAGTAATTAGTACTCAATTATATGTGACACCACCAGTGCCACAGAAACAGCGAGGGTGGTGCGGAAAACGCTTCCGCCTCTACCCACTTGAGACAGTCAAAGTGCCCCCTGAATTTTTTTTTGTTCCACGCAGGTGAAAACAGATAATTTATTTTGGCCGAAGAAAGTCTCTATTTCACCAAGAATTTATTTATTTGCCGAGGTTTCTTGCGTCGCTTCATTGATTTATCAGTGAATGCAATGATGGCACAGATTTCATAAACTGCGCAATAAACCCTCCCACCACTACAATTTCTGCGCTTACTCCACGAGTTAATTTGTGCTGCAGAGAGAGATAAAATTTGGTGCAAGTTCAAGCACACCTAATCGCAATGAAAGCAAGGCAGGGGTTACGTCTGCGTCAAGAAGCAGTTTAGGAACCCCAACATTTCATTGCACTTGCGATTGGAACTTTGAGCGCTTTTATTGCGCTCTGCGTGAGTGCAAAACGGGGAAAAATATGCAAGCTGGGAGTCAAGAAAGTTTCTGACTTAATCACCGAAGGTTCACTCAGGTTCGAAAGTTCCCCGTTCCTCAGGTTTGGTAGTGGTTTGTTGATTAACTTTGTCAGTTTAATGCAGACTCAGATTTATTGTCGTATTTAAGGCGTGAATTGCACCAAAGGCATAGCTGCACTTTATTGTTATTATCATCATCACCTTGACTACGTCCACTGCAGGAAAAAGGAATCTCCCATCTTTTTAATTAACCCTGTCCTGTGCCGTCTACGGCCACCTATCCTCTATCCCCGCAAAACTTCTTAATTTCACCAGCCTATCTAATTTTCTCTCGCCCCCTGCTACTTTTACATTCTCTTGGAATCCTCTCCGTTACTGTAAATGATGATAGGTTAGCTTGCCGTCACATTACACGCCCTGCCCAAGCCTATTTATCCCCGTTGATTTTGCCAAGGATGTCATTAAACCGTGTTTGATCCCCGATCCACTCTGCCGTCTTCAAGTCTCTTAAATTTTTATTTATATCATTTTCTATATCGCAATGCGCTGTCCTTAACTTAAGCTTTACCCTTTTCGTTAGCCTTCTTTTTGCCCCACAGGTGAGCACCAGTAAGATGACTAAATTCAAAATGCATATAATGCAATTACATTTAGTTCTCTTCGCAAGAAATATCTGGGGATACATCAAGCAAACACCACGTCCGCCCCGCACGCATGCTCGCGCACAAACACCTACACAAATCATTCGGTTTTAACCATCTTCTCATTCGAATTAGTGCTCATGTGCATAACAGAGCACTTGGATAGCTACTCATGTTCCCTCCCGAAGCTACATTACCCCTGCAGCGTGCCTTCCATACTATGCAGCACAGCAAAAAAAAAACTGCATCATCATTTATTCAAGAATGTCATAGCTAACATTGTTTAACTAGGATGTATTTTATACTGTTATTGTTTTTTTTTCTTCTTTCCCTGAACGCCTTAGCTAACAATGTATGTGTAGTAGTCATGTTTGTACTTTGCCTGTTTAATTAACTCCTGCTTGTTAAATTTCATTTTTTTTTGTAACCACTCCCCTCTGTAATGCCGTAATGACCCTGAGGGTATATTAAATAAATAAATAAATAAATCTGGAGACACACCTTTGCACCTAAAGAAGCTACGCTAGTGTAAAAACGCTCCCACATTCGCACACTCGTATGCGCGCACGAGAAAAAAATATCAGGCAAAAACATATCCGCTAAGTCCCTTGATCTTAATGCTGCACGTTGGTGTAAATAATTGAAATGTAGTTCCGAATCGAGTGCTTACGATAAGAAACATGGAAAAATAATAACGTTGGAATTCAATTGGATGTTCCAAGATTCCAAATTCTGTGATCTGCCGCACTGCTCGCCGCCAACTTTACACCTCTATCCAGCTCCCTGGGGCCAATTGGTGGAAGTTTATTAACGCTTTACCGTTCGAACTTTGTTTTATTCTTTCACCAATGATTTATTGTGTGGGCGCGAAATGACGGGTATAGCATTTGATAGAGCACCCGGCTTTTTTGCTGTCAGCCATGCGTGCGAGGTCTTCGACTTGTAATCCATTATTCAGCGCAATCCCTCGACATGAATGCCTCATCGAAAGGGCCAAGCATCGGAAGCTCTGAAACTTGGAGAAAGAATTTCATTCTCAGTTTTGTTTCAGTTCTCCAGCATCTTCAAAGCCGTTGCTGTATTATTAGGCGTGCAATATTCGCGCTTTCTTTCTAAGCCTTACTGCTGCTTTACGAGCCAATCACTTAAGCATCCCCGCCTTTGATCTTCTTAGGCCGCAAAAGGTTCATCTCACTCAGTCTTCATCATTTTCCATGCACACCGCAGGGTCTGTTTCTACTTATATTTTTATTTTTTGGGGCAGCTTGAAAGTGCCTCCACTGCCTATTGGACGAAAAATGTTTTTTTTGGACGGATGTATTGAAAGCAAACGGAAGAGACTCAGTTTTCCGCAGGCTTACAATATACATTAGGAGAGGCCAGAAGAATAATCCCATCTAGTTTTTTACGTGCTTAGGTTCCAGTGGCTGATTTTCGGCATTCTTTGTCCTCCCCATCATTCGTTAATTAAGAAATTGCCGGTTTTCATGTAAAGAGCATGACGTCCACTCGTCTGCCTTTGATGTGCTGATAATCTTTCCTGAAAATATACAGGACCTTGGACATCTCAAAGTGAAGCTTTACTGTAGCTGCAACGCGTTCAGCGCAGCTTTTAATACATGCTAATGCATCGCGGAGCCACCCCTGACATGATTTAAGTTTTTAGTCCCAACTCGGCTGGTTTTGAACTTAAAATATTTTTCTCAAAGCAAGGCATCGTATATTAGATGTTGGCCAAACGTTGACGAAGAAGCAGAAAAGAAAGAAGTGAACGTGCTTTAAAAAATATCACGTTGATCAAGCTATGTGAACGCAAACTGTTTTATGCGTGGCCGGCCCGAGTTTTCTTTTTTAAAATAAACCACGCAGCTGCAAACAACGAGAGTGGCTGTTTTAATCATATGGAAACCTAACAGTCTGAAATGATATGCGTGCTTCTTTTTTTATTCACATAAATGAAGAGCATAGTTAGGAACCATGTGTGTCATGTGCGTCTGTCGAATATCAGTTCTCGCAATGAGTGCATCCAGCATAATTATTAACATGTCTATTTCATATCTTCACTATTATGGTGGCCGAAGAAATAGGTAGGTAGGAGTCTACAAGGTGAGTAAAAGAAAGATAAAAAGCATCTCTAAAGAGGAAAGGTATATGCTCTTGTGCGCTAACAATTAGAAAGGAAGCAGAGAAAATCTCTTAGATAAGTTATACTATACCAAGAGCCGGATACCAGGAAATCTTTAGCTCTCAATTTTAAATATTTTTGTTACTACGAAGGAACAAAAATGAAGACACCCAGTAGGCTCCGCAGCACAAAGATACCATCAACTGCTTATTCATACGCAGTCACGTGAACGTAAACCGCTGACTAGGTGTAGTCAACGAAGACGTCAAAGAGAGCGAATGAGACGCTTGGTAAAATATTTTTACTATTTCAGCGGTACCTCGTTAACTTTTTTTGGCCGTAAATGAGAGATTTATTCCAGCTCTCCCATTTCTCGCCTTCATTATAAAGGACGCTGCCTCAGCTTTCTTCTTATACAGCATTATAGAGTATCCATTGTCGGCAGCATACATTTAAGCGATTTTGTTTCTGGTTAGTGGCGCTTGTGTTTCGTCGCCGACTAGATGTGATTCTTTTTAACACTATAACGTTAATGGTCCCGGGTCGCAGAAAAGCCGCGGTCGTTGTCCTCATTGGCCATGAGCGAAAAATTACGATGGAAGCAAAGAATTAACAAAATTCAGGAACATGCCAAAGAATGTTCGCATTTGCGCCAAATTTATCACGGAGGTTTCCGCCTCTAAGAAATGGGATTGAGTTGAAAATAAAATACATTTTAGTTAGGTTAGTTTGGAAAAAAAGAAACCAGAATTGTGAGACAAGCACGCTACCTATAAGCCACAAAGCCTCGTTGGTTCAAGCTGTATGAAGATATATTCGCAGATCGTTCCTGGTCAGGTTTGCATTTTTTTGCTTTTAACGTTTTCGCTATCGTGAAAAAGTTCCGATATGGTCATTTATGGCAGTCTGAACTCTCCGATGTGAGTGATGGGCAAACTTTAAAATCAACATTTTGCGGTGCATAGTAAGAGTGGATAAATTCATTCAAGATTTCTTCGGTACCTTAGAATATTACGAGGTTGCCTCACAAGTAAAACCGACGTTGAAGAATTTTTGAGCGGAAGACCATTTATGGACGCGACTTTTTTCATATAATGGGATATTTCACTATATACCCGCAGATCACTTGAGGGGACTCGACTTCTTTTTTCTATTTTCTTCTTTTTTTTCTATTTTCTTTTTTTTCTATTAACGTTCTTGCTAGCGTAAAATCCGCCCCCATTGGATTTCTATCGAAGTTTTACCTCGTCGGCACGATCGATCGAAACACTTTGGAAGAAACATTTTGCTACATATCAGAAGAATGGACCATTAGGTTGAATATTTTCAGAACAGTAACTTACAATTTTCCAGTTTTTACAGTTTTTGTCCGAAAAATTTGGAGATGTTACTAAATAACAGCGACACCCTGCTCTCACAGTTTTTTATGGTTGAAGCGTACACCGCTTGGCTAATATGATATTCAATTAAGAGCTGTTTAAAGTTATTGGATGCCTCAAAGTTCTCTAAGAATAGTCTAATGAACGTAAAGTTGTTGCCTAGGTTCACTTGTATCTCTTTCACGAGGCCTCTACATGAATGAGGTCTGGATGCCTTCCCGCAGTTGCTAGTGCAGCTAAGATAAATGTTTTTTCATGTAACATAAGTCAGGTATTAAAACGCTGCGCAGGCGACGATAACTCGGTTAAGAGTTTGGTGCCACTGTGGCCATGTGGGATAGCAGAATGCGCTCAGCTGCAGCTGTACAGATTAAATTATTGATTAACCTGTGACAGCTTCAGCACAAGTGATTTCCCGAGATGTGGTCAAACAATTTGCTTTGCTATTAAATTGTAAAAAATGCTTTGCATATATCAATCAAGTCAGTGGATCAGTTATCTGTTGTCCAGGCTTTAACTTGATTGCTTAATGAACTGCAGTAAATACTCAGAAAGAACATTAATTCCCTGATAAGTTAGTATTCGGAAGAGTATTTGAAGACTTAGGCTAAATATGAAATAGTCTGCAGCCTAGTGTAAAAAATGAGTGCCCCTCGGACCTCCGAAGTCGTACGGGCAGTTCGAGTGCAATGCATCCCATGTAATGAGACCAACCTTCAGCACTTCACGTTAGCGTTAATAACATATCTGGTGAAGTCCCATTCAAGAAATTCGCATGCACGCAGAATAACTTTGTTTATGAGGCTAATCCTGCCATGCAGATCATATCAAAAATCATTTCTTGTTGTAACCATCGCCTAGCCCGTTTTAGTACTTTGTCGAAAATATAATTAGATGAAAAGAAAGACAAATGCATCAGCATATTGTATTATGCTTGTTGTAGGGTCTGCTAGAAGGCGTTAAAATATTTCCCTCCTAATCATTAAACTCAGAAATCAATGTTACTTTTCCTATGTGCCATATAGAAATGCAACATCTCGGGATGAGGAGAATAACTAACAAGTATTCCGGATGGTGGATTAAGAGTGGCATTGGGTAGCTTTCGGACAAGGTGGCGCGTGAAAGGGCTACTGTTTAATATGCAGGACCTGGTTAATAACCTCTTCTGAAATTGAACTACTTAGGCATCTGGCGGGCTTCCGGTCGCTCCTGCATCGCGAAAACTTAGCGCGCTTTCAGAATGGAAAAGGAGGGAGCAGACAGGCGGGCGATACACCGCTAAGCGTAGTTACTCACAAAGGCAACATACAATACGCCCCGTAGTTTCGGCAGTGAAAAAATAGGCACTACTCTCCACTACTTGGATTGGCCGACAAAAATTTCCCCTGACAGCTAGACGCCAAAAAGGACATTCCAGCCTCAAGGAGAGGACAATTGAGGGCAGCTCCACTACCCAGGAATATGCACCCCGATTTTCACCAGTCAAGACGACAAGCACGAGCCGAAGGTATGAAAAGAAACTACAGCGGGCGCGAGGGCGTGTTGTATGTCGATGCAGCGGGTCCCGAGCAGAGAATTACGGCCGTCGCGGTTATTGCACCAAAACAAAACTATGGACGGACTACTAATGGCTAGCCAGGACATACTGGCTGCGCAAGAAATGGCGATTGCTTTAGCTGCCACACACACTGGCTCGGAATAGAGTATTACGGATTCACAGTTAGTGTATCGCAATTACCTCAGGAGCAGGACTGCACCACTCGCAGATAAAATCCTGGAAGACAACTGCACCCGTGGCGACCAACCCACAGAAAAACAATTATTATGGGTACCAGGTCACCAGGGTGTCCCAGGGAACAAGGGCGCACATGCCTCAGCTCGAGTCAAAAAGAACTCATCGAAAGAGCCCGGACAGCAGCCTACGCCAATAGGGCTCCGGATTGAGAGCTCCAACCGCCGCCACAACCTCCTAAACAATTTGATTAAAATATTTTCACCACCCCCACCACCGTACAAGCAAACTGCATGCCTACCATCTGAAGTGGGTGATTTACGCAGCGTTTAATATCAACCGTGGGATACCCCATACACAGCGCCCTTCCTTTCATCCTCACCCTAGCAATGGCTGCGCCCGGACACCGCAGTGGGATGTATGTATGTATGTATGTATGTATGTATGTATGTATGTATGTATGTATGTATGTATGTATGTATGTATGTATGTATGTATGTATGTATGTATGTATGTATGTATGTATGTATGTATGTATGTACGTATGTACGTATGTACGTATGCATGTACGTATGTATGTATGTATGTATGTATGTATGTATGTATGTATGTATGTATGTATGTATGTATGTATGTATGTATGTATGTATGTATGTATGTATGTATGTATGTACGTACAGCCTTTGTCAAAAGTTCGGAGCCCAAGGTGTTTTCTTTTGAGCCGCACTGTGTTGTTCTTAATGAATGTCTAGCGCTCCAAATTTCCTTGACATGAGAAGATTTCTGGTACTGCCTCCTGCAATAGTTAGTACTTCAATGAATGCTCCTGGAGTCCCAATATAAAGCTTAGAAGGGAACCCCCTGGGCTCTGAACTTTTGACAAAGACTGTACGTACGTACGTACGTACGTACGTACGTACTTACATACGGATGGATGGATGGATGGATGGGAGCCTACCCTTTGAATCGGGACGGTGACAGCTGGCATTGCTTTCGGCTACTTTTTTCGTTATATTTATTTGTGTTAAAAATTAGCCAAAAATTATTCATTTTCTTAACACACATTTTAAGCCTTGCACTTCTAACCTAACGTCATCTCTCTGCATTTGAGCCATCGATTTTCCAATTGTTTTTTGCTTACCTCCTCCGCAGATTCACTGATATGACCATTGTTCTCTAAACCCTAGGTCAGAAAGGAAAGTGACACTGCCAGCATCGGCGTACGGACAGTTTTCGTTTTTGGCTTAATAAAATGTACCATCCCAAAGAAACTCAGGCTATGAAGGACGCCGCAGTGGAGGGCTCCGGATAATTTCAACCACCTGTGGTTCTTTAACAGGCTCTGACACTGCACAGTAGACGGACCTCAAGCATTTCGACTCCATCGAAATGCAATCGCCAAGGCCGAGATCAAACCCGCATCTATCAGGTCAGCAGCTAAGCGCCATAGCCAATGAGTCACCATGGCAGCCCCGACATATGGATCGATATCATCACATTCGAGTATGAAATGTTCAATTGTTTCTTTAGATTATGCATGCACAGCACGTGAGTCATCTTCTTGGTTAAATTTCTTTTTGTAGCTGGGCGTTTTAAGACACCCTGACAACATTCATTGAATAGTGCACTGCTTCTTGAGTTATGCTATAACGATTCGTTCTTGATCTGCGTTTTCAGATTTCGCTATTGTCCTAGACTATGCTTCTTTTCTATTGAATTAATTTAGTTCTTACCTTCCGGATTTTTTACCTGTGTTTTAAAGGTCTATATTTCTCAGTTCCAGTGTCGTCGATACTTAGCGTTTTGCTTCCTAGTCTTTGTCCACCATTGTAAGTCAATGCTCTTTCTGCTGCCCACCTGTTGTCCAGTTCCTCAGGCGTTTTATCGCAGCGCCATCCCGTATTGGCGCCGGGAACCAGAAGCAGTGGCGGCGCACAAAACCTCAGCTGTTGGCGCCCCCTGATGTTGCACTTTTAAGACGTCTCTCAGAGGGTACACCGGCCCTTGAGTGCAAGAAAAAAATCCCGTAAACGCGTCCGCTTTCAAACACGCTATTAATTCAGCAGTTGGCTTTCAAAGTCTATTTCCGTCTACTTATCTCAGATAGGCACAGAGCTGCAATTTATTTCACTTTGAAAGTTTATGCACTCGTAACTTAGTGTTTTTCGGTTGATGAGTATTTTGATCGCGGGATTTTATTACAAGGCTCTCGATATTTCAAGTTTCCAGCGAAGCCTACATATAGTATGTTAAGAGTTCCAACAGCACTCTAAAGTAAACACGTGTTCCAATCCATTCATTTCAGTCAAAGTCATATTGGTTGTTCAATTAAGCAGTTAAAGTGAGAAACCATAGAGGCCTAGAACATTCTACGACGACATGGAGAAGGTGCCAGCCAGTCATACAGGGTATGTTCTGAAAGTAGTAGGACTAATTTTTTTAAATAAAATTTATTCAAGAAAATAGTACAAACGATTAGAATTTTTCAAAGTGGCACCCTTCCGCACCTACATGCTGCTGACAATGAGTTTTCCAGTTTTCGTACGCCTCCACGAACGCCTGGACCGGAATGCTGCTTAGCTCCCTCGTCACGGCCTGTTGAACCTCCTCTACCGATCCGTGATGCTTTCCCTTGAGCCTCGATTTTATTCTCGGGAATAGAAAAAGTCTGGCGGGGCCAAGCCGGGGCAGTAGGGGGCCTGAGACAGCGTTGCCGCCTTGTGCTGGGCAAAAAATCGGGTTCCTTGTTCACATGATGAAGATCCTGGCGGATCACATCACTTCCCGGTTGGCCTTTTGCTCCTCTGACAACACTCCCGGCACCAACTTCGCGCACACTTTCCTCATGGCTAAGTTTTCTGTCACGACCTCAAAAACTTGGCTTTGAGGAATGATCAAGTCATCAGCAATCATTCTGATACTCATCCTACAATCACTGTTCAGTAAATGTTTCACTCGCTACACATTTTCGTTGGTCTTGCTGGTCGAAGGGCGTCCGGAGTGGTCGTCATCTTCCGCTCTTTCCTGACCTTCTCGGAACAACTTGTGCCACTCAGAAACACCTGATCTGCTCATGTCAGCGCCATCGTAGGCCTCTTTACTAATGTTGTGAGTCTCTTTGTCCGTTTTACCAAGATTTACACAAAATTTGATCGCGTATCGCTGATCCAGTAAATGCTCTATGATTCTGCGTGACGAGACGTTTCGACAGGGGTACACAGTACAAGCGACCTGCTCTCTTTAACGGCCGAGAGCCGACTGCCGATTTTCCCCAGCATTGCCAATATCCCCCTTCAACGATCCTGCACGCGCAGACTGCCTCTCGTCCACCCGTATGCCCAGGAAAAAACCAGTCCTACTACTTTCAGAACAGACCCTGTATTTTACATTCACAAACCAGTCGGCCTGCTTCCTTAATCACGGCTCTAGTCGGCAGGTATTACAAGGGAGAGACTTTGAATTAATGTTCTTGTTAGTTTGCGCGTTTTATGCATGCGGTTTTCGCTGGTATAGCTACTAATTTTCTTTGTCTGATCGAATGAAGTCTATTTTTCCGCACATCACTTTTATTTTATTTTCCTGTGCCCGTCTTACACACCGCTTAAAACTGCATTATAAATATATTGTCACGGCTAGACAGTCGGGATGGCCAGGACACGTTTTACTGTGCAGCGCCAGGCAGCAGCGGACTCCCGAGGGGACCACACAGAAGAGATGACGAAGAAGAAGCCCTGCCCGCCACCAAGGAGGTTATATTAAAACTTCATATAACCTCCTTGCCCGCCACCATGGCTGAGCGTAGCCAGAATAACGGTTAAGGCAGTTGGGCCGGGAGACGGCGCCATGAGAGTGCCCAGAACGTGGCATTGCTCCCCCCCTCTGGAAAGCGCCGCCCTCGGCGCGGCAGGTCGTGTGGACCGACGGTGGCTCCCCCGGGCACGGGATTTTGGCACACGAACACCTGCTGTTCATGGGGTGCCCGTGCTGAGGGGCAGTAGTCCTGGTGCATGTGGCAGTTATCGTCGACGGGCGCGGAAACCACTGTCTCTGCCGTCTTGATCTCGTATTCGAGGAGGGAGAGACAGCTCTGTCTAATGGACAGCTGCTACTTCCATTTCGAGCAGCATGCGGTCGTTGAGCGTTCCCGAAATCGAGACGTTGGTACCCTGTCCGATGGAGGATTCAAGCAACAGCGTGTTGTGGTTGGACAGCAGGGCGAGTGTGGGATTCCTTGGGGCGGTTCTGGCCGACCACCATCTCGACGGGCGCGCACGCTGACCACCTTAGTCTTCGGCGCCCGCAGGCAGAGACGAGTGAGGTGCTGGTGGGCGTGGTACGGCTTCATTCGTGCGACATGCACAACTTCGGACGTTGGTCGTCGAGAGGAACGAACAGTTCCTTGAGGGAGAACTTCATAGTTTACCTCACCGAGTTGGAGTATCACTTTATATGGGCCAATGTACCGCCGAAGCAGCTTTTCAGAGCGCCCTCGTTGGCGGATTGGGCTCCACACCCAAACGTTTTCTCCGGGCTGGTAAGTGACATCCCTGTGGTGATGGTTGTAACGGTGAGCGTCTTTTGCTTGTTGGTGCCGGATATGTTGCCGAGCACGTTGGCGGGTGGCCTCAGCTTCGTGAACAAAGCGGTCGGCCCCCACGACAGCGGAGTTCACACTACCAGGAAGAAGCATTGCGTCAAGCATAGTCGTGGCTTCGCGACCATGGACTAAGCGAAACGGCGAGAAGTGAGTCATCTCTTGCAGCGCAGTGTTGTATTCGAAAGTAACGTAAGGGAGTACGGCATCCCAGTTGCGGTGGTCGTCGTCGACATACATGAAAATCATGTCGGCGATCGTCTTATTTAGGCGCCTAGTGAGTCCATTAGTTTGCGGGTGATAAGCTGTTGTTCGTAGGTGGCTGGTGCCGCTGAGTCGCATAACTTCCTCTGTAAGCGCCGAGGTAAAGGCCGTCCCTCTGTCAGTTATAACGACCGTGGGTGTGCCATGACGAAGCACGATGTTGTGCATGAAGAAGGCGGCAATTTCCGCAGCTGTTCCACGGGAAAGAGCGTTCGTCTCACAGTATCGACTGAGGTAGTCAGTGGCGACCACAATCTATCGGTTACCCAGCGAAGACTCCGGAAAGGGACAGAGTAAATCCGTGCCGACTTGGTAGAAAGGAACGTGTGGTGGATCAATAGGCTGCAGTAGTCCGGCTGGCTTAGCTGTGGTGTCTTGAGACGTTGGCACTCGCGGCAAGTTCTGACGTAACGCTGTACAACTGCAGCAACCCTGGGCCAGTAGTACTTTTGCGTATCCGCACCAAAGTGCGGGAAAAACCCAGGTGACAAGAAGATGGGTCATCATGGCACGCCTGCAGGAATTCGTCGCGCAAGGCAGCAGGTACGACGAGCAGATAGACAGCTCGCGTCGGGTGGTAGTTTTTCTTATACAGAACGCCATCGCGCGAACAGAACGACGACAGTCCACGAGAGAAGTTTCGCGGTGGAGACTCAGCGCTTCCTTCAAGATACTCAATGAGAGGCCGTAGTTCACTGTCGTCTCTTTGGTGTTGAGTAAGGACGGACGTGTAGATGGCGCCGAGAAAAACGAAATCGGTGTCGGGATCAGCTCGGTTGTCCTCAACAGGAGCACGAGACAGACAGTCGGCATCACTGTGCTTCCTACCGGACTTATAAACGATGGTGACGTCGAACTCTTGAAGGCGAAGGCTCCAGCGTGCAAGCCGCCCCGAGGGATCTTTGAGGTTCGCCAGCCAGCACAGCGAATGATGATCACTGACGACTCTAAAAGGGCGGCCATGTAAGTACGGGCGAAATTTGGTCACTGCCCACACAATTGCCAGGCATTCTTTTTCAGTGGTGGAATAGTTCGCCTCCGAGCGTGACAAGGTGCGGCTTGCGTATGCGATTACGCGTTCGAGACCATCCTGCCACTGCACAAGGATCGCACTGAGGCCGATGTTGCTGGCGTCTGTGTGCAGTTCAGTGTCGGCTGACTCGTCGAAGTGGCCAAGGATAGGCGTACCTTGCAGACGAGTGCAGAGGTCTCCGAGGCCTGTTGTTGCTCCTGGCCCCAGAAGAACGGTTCGGCATCTTTCGTGAGGCGGATGAGGGGCTCAGCAATCTGGGAGAAGTTCCGCACAAAACGCCGATATTAGGCGCAGAGACCCAGAAAGCGGCGAACACTTCGCTTATCGGTTGGCATGGGAAAAGCAGCGACAGCGGCTGTCTTATCAGGATCAGGGCTAACTCCCTTAGCGCTCACGATGTGGCCCAGAAACTTCAACTTCTGGAAGGCGAAGTGACACTTTTCAGGCTTGAGGGAAAGACAAGCCGAACGAATTGCGGCGAACACGGCACGCAGGTGCCTCAAGTGCTCTTCGAACGTGGCGGAGAAGATGACAACGTCATCCAGGTACAGGAGGCAGGACTGCCATTTTAGGTCGGCAAGCACGGTGTCCATCATCCGCGGGAAGGTGGCAGGAGCCGAGCACAGTCCGAAAGGGAGCACCCGGAATTCGTGCAGACTATCCGGTGTAATAAAGACGGTCTTTTCCCGGTCGCGCTAGTCCCCCTCGATTTGCCAATAGCCACTACGTTAATATAGAGACGAGAAGCACGTGGCGTGACGTAGCCGGTCCAGGGAGTCCTCAATCCGTGGCAGAGGATAAACGTCCTTTTTGGTGACGCCTGTAATCAACACAGAACCGTAGGTTTCCATCCTTCTTCGCCACAAGAACAACAGGCGATGCCCACGGGCTCGTCGACGGCTGTATCACGTCGTCCTGGAGCATTTCTTGAACTTGCCGGCGAATGGCGTCATGTCCTTCGAAGAGACCCGATAAGGCGGCTGGCATAACGGTCGCTGGTTTGCTTCAACAATAATGCGGTGCTTTGTGAGCGGAGTCTGCCTCACCTTGGAGGTCGAGGCAAAATAGTCGCGGAAAGATTCGATAATGCTCTCCAGGCAGCGTTTCTGATGAGACGGGAGGTTCGGGTTCACGTCGGTCTTTATGGGAGTGGTCGGCGCCTCCACTGATGCCGGGATTTCGGACAACGCGTGCTGTCCCGCGAATTCACAAAGGTCTTCGAAACACTCAATAGCTGTTTTGCCAGGCAAACACTGAGGTTCAGAACCAAAATTGGTCCCCAAAAGTTCGGTTCGCCCACTGTTCAATTCAATAATTCCGCGAGCTACATACACTTGCCGACCCAGGAGGAGCGAGATGTTGTTTTCAGCGATGCCACGAGTGCTGGGGCTGTTATCGCACTCTACGGTCAGAAACATGCTGGCTCCTGACGGGATCAACACCTGGTCATCAAAGACGCACAACTTAGCCCTGCGTGGCACGGTATCGACAGGGCCTTGGGTGGAAAATGACACGATTAGCTCCTGAAGGTTGATGACGGCACCGTACTCCTGAAAGAAATCCAAACCGAGTATGAGGTCCTTGGAGCACTCGGGTAACACAACAAAGCAACCAGGGAAAGTAACACCGCGGATCTGGATTCGCGAAGTGCAGACACCAATCGGAGTTACGACATGGCCACCAGCTGTCCGGATCTGCGTCCCGGACCAAGGGGTTAGAACCTTCCTCAGGGCTGTGGCTAACCGACTGCACATTACAGAAAAATCGGCGCCGGTACCCACGAGTGCGGTAACGACATGGTTGTCGGCGGACACCGTAATTTCGGCGGAAACCAGTCGGTCGCAGCGTGTCGTTGAGGTCGTCGGGTCACGTCGTCTTTGATCGGAGCGTCGCGGCGAATCTTCGAGTGGAGGCTCTTGAGACGTTCTAGTAGCGGCGGCCCTACCCCTGGAGGACGCCGTCTTCAGTTTTCCCGATGTGGGGACGCGCCTCTGAACTGGCCAGAGGACGACGGGCGGCCGGGCGAAGAGAACCGCCTTGTGGATGGCGATCGCGACTGGCGTCGCTGCGAGGTCGAGGACTGCACGTTATCAGCCAGGTACAGCTCGATATCCCGTGGTTTTTCACCGTAGCGTGGTCGAGATGCGTCAGGTGAAAACCCCCTTAAACCCATTCTGCGGTAGGGGCAGTGACGGTGGATGTGGCAGGGCTCCCCGCAGTGCTAACAGAGCGGAATTCCAGAAGAGGGCAAACACGGGCTGGTTGGTACATGTTTTACGAATTGGAAAAACAGCGCAATCGAAGACGAGACACAAGAGAAGGACAAAACACCAGCGCTGGTGTTTTGTCCTTCTCTTGTGTCTCGTCTTCGATTGCGCTGTTTTTCCAATTCCTAACAGAGCGGCCGATTGTTTGGCGTACGCCACACGTCCGCTTTGCTCATGGGGGGCCTGAACTCCTGCGGCATGGGTGGCACTGCTGCGGTTGGGTAATGCAGGTATGGTACTGGCACAGGAACGACGGGGGAAATTGCATCGCTGGCCCAGGACTTCGTAGTGCTTCGCTGTACGTCATAACGGAGTGCGCCGGGTGTGGAGCGGGGGGCGGCTGCACAGCTCGTCGGATTTCGTCACGGACCACGTCCGTTACGGCAGGGACACTGGCCTGTGGAACTTCAAGGAGAGGTTTCGCCAGTTACTCGCGAACAAAGCTTCTTACAAGCTCCCGACGCTCTTCAGCGGGCAGCGCCGTAGGCGTGTACTGGGAAGCGGCTGCTGCGGTAGCCTGACGTCCGTAGTGCGCACCTGGTTCCTGCAGAGAGCACTCGATACCCTTTGCCTCCCATGTGAAGTCGGCCACTGTTCTTGGCGGGTCGCGGAGCAGTCCGGCAAACAGCTGCTCCTTTACGCCGCGCATTAGGTGGCGGACTTTCTTGGCCTCCGGCATAGCAGGGTCGGCCCGATTGAACAGTCGCGTCATGTCCTCGATGAAAATCGCGACGCTCTCGTTTGCCTGCTGTGATCTCTAGTGCAGGACGACCTCTGCCTTCTCTTTTCGTTCGCTGGTGGTAAATGTCGCCAGCAACTCTCGACGAAAGACCTCCCAGGTGGCAAAAGAGGTCTCGTGGTTCTCAAACCAGATCTTTGCTGAGTCCTCTAGCGCGAAGTAGACATTCCTCAACTTCCGCTCACCGTCCCACTGGTTGAAGGCTGCCACACGGTCGAAACTGGCCAACCAATCTTCAACGCCTTCAAACCTGTCTCCGTGGAACGTCGGCGGTGACCGGGGCGCGTGGAGCACGAACGGAGCATCAGCTCCAAGACGTTGAGTGGTCTGGCTACCAGTGGTTGATGTCATCTTCCTTGGTTTTGTCAGGCCGCTGAACTCTGGCTGTAGGCCTAGCAGGCGGCGGCTCGCTTTGTGGACGGGGGTTGTGTCTACGCCCTAAGAACTGGCTTCAAAGGCGTCTTCGGAGTCAGTGTACATGGGACGTTACCCGGCCGGCTCCAACAAATAATGATCATTGTAAATTTTTTGGGTGCTCTGCTTGGGCTAATCTGACGTGCTAGAAAATTCTTCTTAAATTTACTAACGCGAACAGGCGAACAAAAGCACCTCCCAGATCTTAATCGCCCTTCTGGTTACGAATATTCAATAAATAAAGTTACCACCTACTGATGTGGGCGATCATGCTTACACTGAAAATTGAGAGACGGTCTCCTTATTTGACGACTGTATATGGCAGGAATTCCTTACTACTTCTGTGTCACTAGATATTTGCTCGAAAGTTTAAACATTGAGCAACTTTGGGGCACCATGGAGAACTCCAACCTTCTGACTCGAACTTGTTCGCAAACATTCGAAAATGTTCCGGAAACTGAAATGCGAACAGTTAGCTTTACTTGCTGTTTCCTGCCGTTCGCAGACAGAATACAATACGGAATTACTGCGCCACGGGTATTTTGCATTGAAGATCCCACGCTAAATTCTAACATTGCTAAATTATACAGAGTCCGAAAGAAAGCAGCACGGTTTATTTACAATTCATATAACCGCACATCTATCACTGCACTTCTTAATCAAAGTGGTTTGCTTCCAGTTTCTCACAGAAATCGCATCTGTCGTCTAAAATTTTTATTTCAGTTAATCAAAGGTCAGTATAATATTGACACATCCAATATTATATCGTTCTCATCAGGGTACAGCACAAGACAACGCCATGAGTTTACAGTAACACCATTAAACGCACGAATTAACACCTTTAAGTACTCCTTTTTCCCCACAACGATTACAGACTGGAATAATCTAACTAATGATGCAGTAACCCAAACTTCACTAAAAAGGTTTGAAAGCCACCTTTAACTTTTTTATAATGTCGTACCGCTACATTTCTTTGTTTCGTTTGTACTTTTTGAAATTGTGTTCTTGATCTTAAATTGTTGATCAATTGTTCTTGTATTGTTTGCTTGTTCCTGAGGTCGTTTTTGTTGTTTCCAGAATTTATGTATTGTGTGCCCACCCTGCGAAGGTCTTGTAAAAGATCGCAGTATCAATAAATAAATAAAATAAATAAATTACAAGGGACAATATGCGTGTTGAGTTGGGGAAAAAATGGCCGGCCATTTATAGCTGGACAGCTCAGCCCGCCGGCCAGAAATGGCTGGTGGATCGGGCTTTACGTGAAGCACAAGCCCGTGGACTCCTGGACCAGTAGGGGACCACCCTGGAAGTTTTTTTTGTGTGTAATAAAGTTGTTTCCATCCATCCATCCACCACGAAATACAGTGCGAAAGCACACACTCTACAGGTGAACATCACCGCCACGCGCCTGAAAGCGCGGTTGAGGTGTCCACTGACCCAGGGAACCAGTCATACGCGTCTTCAACTTTTGCATCGCAATGCCAATTTACCCGATGTACACCGGCTGCATGTGCTTCAGTATCGCGTTTTTGCAGCAATGTCACGCCAACCCGAACTCCTAGTGCTCTCGCTCAGCGGACAGCGAAGTGGAACTGTTCACGCGACCACGGGTTCGAATCCCAGTCGCGGCAATATTTCTTTTATTAATACGAAAGCCTTGCTAGGCTATGTCGGCGTGGGCGCGTCACCAAAACGTGTCCGTAAAACGTGTCCGCAGCAGCTGTGACGTTCTCAAAGGAGCTGGGGTCAAACGAGTGGGGTTAATCCAAAGAGGATGATGTGAGGATGCAGCGCAAAAGAACATACGTCGATAGGACAATTAGTTAATTAATTACAGCAGGAAACATCGAAAAATGTTCAAATAGCGGAGACGTAGACATGGTGAGTGGACGGGAAAACTGCCATGAACGGCACAATAGTTCAAAAATAAGCAAAGGAGAGAAAACAAAGTTTAAAGTGCAATGCATTTGATCAATCATAAATAATAAAACCAAAGTTTAATTGACAGAAAAAATAATTAGACAATTAATTACGTATAAAACACGTTGGACGGCTGAATAGCCTGGATGGGAATACAGGACGTGAGATGGAAAGCAACCACGTCGCCAAATTTGAAAATCCAAAATGGTAGACTGAGTTAAAAAGCGGGCGGAGTGGGTGCGGGAACAAACGCGCGTTAATGACATCCTGGTTGAAATCAAGAGGAAGAAGTTGGCTCGGGCAGGGCATGTAATGCCAATGGAAGATAACCGCTGGTCCTTAAGGGTAACGGAGTGGATTCCAAGAAACGCAAGCTAGCAGGGGGCAGCAGAAAGTTACGTGGGCGGATGAGATTAAGGAATTTGCGGGAATACGGTGGCCGCAACTGGAGACGGACAGGGATAATTGGAGAGACATTGGAGAGGCCTTTGCCCTTCAGTGGGCGTAGTCAGGCTGATGATGATGATGATGAGAGGCTGAGAGGGGTCACGGGTGCTGAGAAGGCGTCAGTGCTTTCCTATTCTCGTAGTGAGGGTCGCCGCAGTGATCTCCAATTTTTTTTAATTTATTTAACTTGACAAAAAACCCAAACTTCATTACCGGCTTTTTGAGGAAATGAAATTGCGCACTACCTGTCTCTGTATGGAAGTGGCGAGCTAGACTGGCCCACAAATAACTAATTTGGCTTGCTTCTCTCTTTCGAGAACGTTTAGCAGCTTGGCTTCGCCCCTGTTTCGAGTATGTTAAGCTACTTGGCTTTGGCCTTTTTGTTTGGAGCTCTTTTAGATACTTGGTTTAGCCTTTCGGTTTCGAAATCTGGGACTCGGCGCTTTATCAACCTAACGGTGCGGTCTTGCACGTTCAGCTCATATAGCAACACGCGTCCGCACACCCATCAATTCTAGACAAAAGCGTTCTTGGACGGGAAAGAGTATATGAGCGCAAGTTTTTCATATATCGTAAGATTCAACTATAACAAACAACATATCCGTAGATATCCCGTCGGCGGGCTTGCTTTTGTTTGCTCCTAACGTTTTTGCTGTTCTCGAACGGTTTTTTAAGGTAGTCCTACTGCTCGATGCGGGCGATGGCAACGCTATAAAAGAAAGGTATTGACACATATCGGAAGAATGGGCGATTATCTTCAGCATCTCTACACCATTACTTTACAGTTTTCTCATCATCAAAACGTTTCTCCAAGAATGTTGGACATCGCTTTTCCATCGGAATGCAGAACACCGACTTCCGCCGGCACGGCGAATCTACGAGCAGCCAACGGCGCGCACTTTTACCGTACATCCGTTGTGGTCTCCTCTTAGTTCGTCGTGAACGTGGCGTAGAACTCCAAAGCTGAATCTCGGCGGCGTTCACTAGCCTCGTGGTGCGTTTGCTACGTGAAACGATCCACCTCCGTACTGAGTATGTCGTAGTCTAGCCACCGCACCAGCCTGTCCGTACCCCCTACCTCTTCCGCCACGACTGAGCCGCCAGAGCCTCAGCTAGCCTTGGCACTGCTTCTCGCTTATTTCATTCCAGCCTTCCTATCTACCGCCACATCGTTTTTATGCATCTTCCGTTTTTATTGCGAAAGCAATACTACTTGCACTTTCACGCCTTTGCCGTGCCGCGGCGGTGACCACCGCTGACTTTCATTTGACCTTGATTGAATTAGGTTGGATTAGATAAGACTACATTGGACTGGACTGGATTGGATTAGATTACATTGGATTAGAATAGATTAGATTAGATTAGATTACATTAGATTAGATTGGATTGGAATGGAATGGATTGGAATGAATTGGATGGGATTGTATTGGTTAGGATTGGATTGGATTGTATAACCGATGCATCACCACAAGTCTAACCACAAACCACCACCACCAGCTACACTACCAGCTGTACCATGGCGTAGGTACGGATATTGCTTTCGCAATTACCGGGCTTAACCAAGCTAAGCCACAGCGAAATTTTTTTGTCTGTCATCCTCGCTTCGCCAGCGTTGATTAACCCGCTTTCCTTCCCCTCCCTCTTCGCAGGTTCCGCTCAGCCGGTGGCAAGGTGCCTTCCTTCTCTCACGGATCGATTGAGATTTCCACGCAAAGAATTGCTACGGCATTTCCTGCCCTTAAAAGCACAAATTAGAAACCGGCGTCGCTTGTTCTCAACTATCACACTCATTCATTAGCGCGAGTGCGGCAACGGGTTACTAGTAATGCATCACTCGTGCCGCATTAAGGCGCACGTTGTATACACTAAACGGCTGGTACTGAATGATTTTATAAAAGTATTCCAGCTTTCGCTGTAGAAAGACTTTAAAGAGAAAACGGTGAGTGCGCTGCAAACGAAGTACTGCGCGCAATTCATTAACTCCCTTCGTGAAATCAGTGCAGCAAGCAGCGAGGCTCGAACGCAAGGAAATTAAAAATGAAAAATGTAAAAAAAACGCTGTTGCCAAGGAGGCGTCTATGGGACGCCTCCGCTCATCCGCTCATTAAATACACCTCATGTTTTTTCTTTCTTATGAACGAGCAGTCCTCCATAATTTTTTTAATTAATCCGGCTTGTAACACAGGCCATGGAGAGATTCAGGCAGAAAAAAGTTTATTACTAGATATATAATCGAAAACTGTAATCGCTCCATTGACTGAGGTAGAATTCACGGATGAAGGAAGATTATTTTATTTATTTCAGCTTTCTAGACAACCGCGGTCTGGAACTTTTTGTCACGGCTTTCATCACTCTCGCGGAGACGAAATAGTGCTGGTTATTTCCGTAAGCGGTGAGCGCATCGTTTAAATCAAAATGCATGCCAGAATGTTTTGGCGTACTTTTAATCCGAAATTTCCAGTGGGATTAAGAACCAACGGCGCAACTAGAATCTGCCTCCTGTTTGACACTTTATTAGCCTAATACTGTATTTTTATTTTCCTAGCCATAAGGCGTCGTTTTAATGAGGATTGAAGAAAACATGACAGCTGACACTGGTATTGATTTCAAAGCCAACATTACAAGACGAAATGTGTCCTGTTTTTCTTTTAGGTTTGTGGCGTACGGGTTGCAAGACCAAGCTGTTGAAAGGAATCGCAGCTGCGCTGTCTTCATTTAGCAGCTGTACACTAATGTATTCATTGGAGCCGCTGTACCCCACGTACTAGTTATAAGTCGCTCGGAAACAATCTTGAAAAAGGACTTGTCGAAATTTTCTTTTACCCAGATGTTTAACGTTACAATCATCTAATACCATTTTTTATGGGAGCAGGTTTTGATGCCTGTGAAATGAAGATATAGCATAGGTTCAGCGAGTATGCAGCAGAGTCTCTGAAAGTAGTTAAATGCATGAGGATTCGAGGGAGCGGATAATTTATTTTCACGCAGTGCTGCACAGAGCAGAACAAGGTTAGCCGACGACGATATAATCTGTGCGAAGCGGCGTCCATTCATTTGGATGAGCGAGTGCTTTTTTTATCCAGGGCACATAGCGAGATACCTTGGAATAAACGCCCAGTAAATACTCCCCAGTTTCACAGGGGTTAACAAGGGAAGTCACTCCAACTAGCACTGCTTTTCCATCGCCCCCTCGGAGCGACAACGGCCCGCCGGAGTCACCCTTTAAACGAAGAAGGAAAATGAACAGAATCTTAGTTGTCTGGTAAAAAACATTGCTGAAATTGAAGTTCTCTTTACGAATCAAATTCTCGCATTCCAGTAACATTACCAAGCGCCAAACAGCGAATTTATATTACAAAAGACAGCTTCTTGCGCCTACTTACAGATGTTAAAATGTTGCAAACCAGTGTTCTACTTATTCATCACACAGAAGAACCACAGGGACTGTACACTTAGAGATGTCATCTATCTGTTAAGGCGGAAGCCTTTAATGCCTCATCGTTTTAAGCAGAGGTTGTCGACAGAAATGTCACGCTTTTCAATTGGTCGAAACAGTCGTAACGTCACAGTGCGCGAATTTCAAATGGGGCCAATTGTACTTTGGCTACTAACCATGCAATTAAAGGGATCGTATAGTGATGCTTCAAGTAAGTGGCACTGAGTTTAGTTAATTGCTTACTTAACCAATTAGCCTAATTAACCTTTCTCGTCAGATCAGATAAAGAAAAACAATTGAGTAGGAAATTGGCCGAGCTCGGGAACCGAACCCCGGTCTCCGGAGTACTAGACGAGCGCGCTACTACTCCGACATGCCTGCTTTTTTTTTTCTTCAACATGACATTTATTACAGTGATGTAATGTTCTATGTACATGAACTATATACAAGCCATTATGAAAACAGTGTTAAACAATACATATTGAAAAGACCATGCACTAGAAAAGGGGCAATGCAGAGCACATCACTAATAGTGATTGCCACTCCGGTTCGTACTCAGTCTGGGCATACACGTCTCTTAGATGAGCAACCATTCGACTAAAGTGATCCTTTGTAGACACAACAGGTTCACAGTCTCTGTCCATCATGCGGGTTTTCCAGAGGCTGTGCAGTCCAATCAGAAAGAACATGTCCAGGGGTTCATCAACAAACGGCAGCGCAGTGAGATAGCGAACAGAATGTGGAGTCAGATGAATTTTTTTTATATGTGCGTTGCAGGATATCCCAGAAGAGTACTGCATCTTTGCAACTGATGAAATAATGCTCAATTGTTTCTGGTTCATCACAAAGGCGGAATTTAACGGTAGACACAAAAATGCCATTTTTCTCTAACCATGTTCTAACGGGCAACGTACCGGTGTGTAACTTAAAGAAAAAGGTCTTTGTACATGGCGAGACTGGCATCTTACGTACTCTTTTGAGTACGTCAGGCCACGGTAAACCAAAATATAGAGAGCGGTACATGGGCAAAGGGGAGAGCATACTAATCAAATCCTTATACAACGTTTTCCTCGACACAAAAAAAAGGAACTCGGGAGAAAAACGAACAAATAGGAAACGGACAGCCAAATACACCTCTTGCATTATGCGCCTCAAACACGGACGGTCACAAACATTGGAAGATGCCGCCGCGGTGGCTCATGGCTATGGTGCTCGGCTGATGGCCCGAAAGACGCGGGTTCGATCCCGGCCGCGGCGGTTGAATTTCTTTGGAGGAGAAATTCGAGGCCCGTGTACTGTGCGATGTCAGTGCACGTTAACGAACCCCAGGTGGTCGAAATTTCCGGAGCCCTCTACTACGGCGTCTCTCATAGCCTCAGTCGCTTTGGGACGTTAAACCCCAAAAACCAAACCAAACCAAACATTGGAAGACACAATGAGGTTCAATGGTTTGCAATGGAGAAAGGCGCGTCTAGTGAATACGGTGTTTTCATTCACTCCCATCATCCTCCCTTCCCGTACGGCGAGGTTTAGGTGTCCACCGAGATATGAGAGACAGATACATTTCCTTTCCTCAAAAACCAATTTACCGACGAGCAAGGCGAACCGAACGGGCGATGGCGTTCTATGGACTCCCTGGCGGCGTTGCAAGACGCTTTTGCGTTCCGATTAACATCTTAACCACACATCAGTGACACAAGCTGCAACCCCGCGCTTAAAGCTTTCGCCTCACAGCACTTTAGGTCAACAAAGTGCCTCCCTGAAGTTTTTAATAAAGTTTGTCATTACCCTTAAAATTTCGGATTAATTACTCCCTAACGAAGATCGGCAACCACCATCCCCAAAAATGTCATACTTTTCTACACCTTAGGAGGGATTCTTATAATAGATCATTGATTATTCCGGTAGCGCATGCAGGCAAGTCTTCCAAAACTGTGTCATGTTTCCATCATTGAAACTTGGCTACTGATCGTACCCACCTTACACGTCGCTTGATATCCTCTAGTACAAATTACTGGACCAACGACTACCGTCTGGCCAGAGTGATGCCAAAAGAGACTTTTTTGTTGCTCTGAACATGAAGCTTCGGCCATGGCATGAAGCTCAGCATATAGAAGCCTCTGGCTGGTTGCATTCCCTGCAAGTAGCAAAGATTGAAATAAAGAGTAATATACAGCTAAAAAATTGGTGCTGATGATACATTAATGGCGTGTAGGCAAACGTTATTGCACTACAATGCAAGGTGCTTCGGAGATCATTCGTGACCATCAATCACTGCAGCAGGTTTCGCTAAGTTGTAGCCTAAACGGAACAGGTAGAAAAACATTTGAGCACGCATAAAAAATTGCAGTAGGCTAGTATCAACAGCTTCCATTGGCAGAAAGGAAACAAAACGCTGGTGTCACCTTCGCCAGTCAAATGTGGAACAAAACCGCAAGCGAAAACACGCAATTTTCGGCGTGGATGCACCATACACCATCATTTTCTTCAGAATGGGGGCTACCAGTTATTCTCGGTGTAGCGCGTTGTTAGACGGCATTGTTAAAATTTTTAGGACAGATTACACTCTCGTGTGACTGAGGAAACAACTATGCTGTTTGGGTTTCATTCGACTAAGTTAACCATGATTATACTCGTCATTTATATCTGTTGTCGTCTCCCCCCCCCCCCCCCCCCCCCGTTCTTAAGATCAACGAACACTCAGTCGTCAGTGCGTACAAGTGTTTATTTCAGAACCACCACGGACGCCGGACGCCTCCTGTCGGAGAGGACGACAAAATAGTTGTCGCCCGCTCTGAAAGGGGGCGTCCGGCGTCCCTGGGGACCTCCTTATTATGAACACAGCCATTGCTCCGCGCGATCAACATGCCGCTGTGCACGACTAATAGAGCAACCTCTGGCTTAAGCAGCATCGCTATCAAATATTGTAGGGCAGATTACGCTCTCGTGTATGACTGATGACATAGCCATGCTGTTTGAGTTCGGTTCGACTAAGTTAACCGTGGTTATACTCGTCATTTCTATCTGTTGTCGTCTATAGCACCCCCCCCCCCCCCCCTTAACATCAACGAACACTCAATCGTCAGTACGTACAAGTGTTTATTTCAGTACCACCCACGGACGCCGAAAGCCCCCTGTCGGAGTGGACGACAACTAATACAATAGTGGTCGCCTGCTCCCGAACGGGGCGTCAAGCGTCCGTGGGTGACCTCACTACTGCGAACAGAGCCACCACTCTTTGTTTTCTCTAGCTATCCTACGTCGGAGGTTCCTATTCCATCTCTGCGAGTGCAGTCGTTTTTCCATACTACGCTTTGCTTCCAACATACGGAGGAGTTCGTTGTGGGCTATCGCCTGCGCATCATCCTGCTGTAGGACTTTGGTAGCTTTATCGGCGTGTTTCTTTAGCGCCTTTCCCCATTCGTCCATGTTTCGGATCTGTTCTGCTGTTTCATTTTCTTCTCCAATTTTCCTAATTATGTCCCACTCGGTGATTTTGGGTTTGTTTAGACGACGCGTCTTAACGCACTTGCCGACAGTTAGCGCTAAATCGAAATGATCACTGCCAAAGTTGGGTTCTGTGTTTCCCGAGTTCACTTCTCTGATTATTTCGCTAAGGCTGAAATCTGGGGTGATGTCTGTAAAGACGCTATTACCCACTCTTGACAGGCAGCAAGGGTATGTTTGTAAAGTAAGACCTAGTTCCTGTATGTCTTCCACAATCGCCTTCGCTTTGGATCATGTCTGTTGTAGCCCCATTCTTGGTGCGCTGCGTTAAAATCTCCACCTATCACCAGGGAGTTTTTTTTTTTGCTGCCTTTATGGCTTTGCGGAAGAGTGCGCGAAAATTTCTTTTTTCTGCTTGAAGGTGCTGCATAAATTTAGGAGGAACCAACTGTGTTCTGCCGTGCGACCGGTGAGTATCTCGACTAAAACGCCCTCGTTATCACGGCTGTTTATTTCGTGCTCAATTGCGGCAATGTTTCTTTTAATTGGCGTAGTAACTCAGGATTTTTTTCGTCGGTCACTGTGAAATCCCTGATATCCCGTCATTTTAGTCATTCCCTTTCACGTTTCTTGGAGGTCTATGGCTAGAGGTTTTTCGACTGGGGAGCAGAGGTACGCCGCAGGAATCTGTGCTTTCCACCTTCATTTGCAATGTAGCCATGCGAGACCTCCCGGCAGCCTTAAGGGAGGTGGAAAATTTGAAATTTAGCACGTACGCGGACGACGTCAATCTTTGGATTAACCAGGGCAGCGACGCGAGCATAGAGGAACGCCTGCAGACAGCAATGGACATTGTCGTGTCCTGTGCAGTCAAGAGAGGCCTCTCATGCTCTCCGCAGAAATCTAAACTTCTTATATGCAATTCAAAAGCGCTGAGGTGCAAGCACGAAATAAATCTCAGCTTCACAGTATACGGACAAACGGTGCCAAGGGTAGAACAGATTAGAGTCATGGGACTTTTCCTGCAAGCCGGCGGATATAATACAATTAAGAAGCTAGACAATTACGCCGCACAGGTAACTGGGATATTCAGAAGAGTCGCGCTTAAGAGTCGGGGCCTAAAAGAACGTAGCCTCCTGAAACTGACGCAGGCCTACATTATCAGCCGCATATGCTATGCCACTCCATATCTGAACATTAACACACATGAAAACAACAGAATAGATGCACTTATCAGGCGACGCGTAAAAAGGACGCTGGGGCTTCCCACTACGACCTCGACGAACAGCCTTATCGAAATGGGGGTACATAATAATTGGACCTAATTAGCTGAAGCAGTGCGTATGGCACAGCTAGAAAGATTGAGCCGAACTAACACGGGCAGAACTATCCTGGGTTGGGTAGGGCTGCATTCAGACAGGAGTGTGAGCGACAAAACAGATATTCCTCTAAAATGCCGCGAAAACATACTCGTACCCAATCTTCCCCAAAACATGCACCCGACCTATAACAAAGAACGGAGGCAAAAAAAGGAGGAAGCGCTTACGAGGCGCATAGAAAATAAGAAACCTGAAGATGTTCCCTATGTAGACGCGGCTAGTGGAAAGTCGTGGGTTACAGTATCCACAATGGTCATCGGCCGTGGCGTACCAGTCGCTGCCGCATCCATTAGAAGCCGAAACGTAGATACAGCTGGGGAAGTTGCAATAGAGCTCTCTTGCGTTGGAACGAAAGAAAACATCATCATTGGCGATAGCAAAACGACTGTCTGGAATTCTGGCAAAGGAAGGGTCTCGAAAGACGCAAAGAAAATTTTAGCAAGCTCTGAACTGAGCCGTAAAATTACGAAAATCTGGACCCCCAAACACGAATGAGTCCCAGGCAATGAGGCGGCTCACGATTTAAACCGATCTCTCTACTTTCGGGTAACCGTAGATCCGCCCAATTGTCGGAGACTGGATAAGCGCGCAAACCCGCACTGAAATCGTAGAGCACTATAGAGTTAGAAGAAGGCCTCTGCCACCATCGGACGGAACTTTAAACAACAGAGAGGCTGTCGCTTGGCGACGGCTGCTAGCTGTAAATTTCTGAAATCCAGTCTGATATGTCTTCACGCGAAGAGAAGATAGACCTGATGATAAATGTAAAATCTGCGGAAATCAATTCGCTATCGCCCTACCATAAGCTTGCCGTCCGGTTAGCTCAGTCGGTAGAGCGACTGCTCCGGTGAAGCGGTGGTCCCGGGTTCAAACCCTGGACCAGGATGAATTTTTCTTTAACTACGAAGTTTCTGAGAAAGCTGCTTAGCTTTCCTTTGCAGCTGTACGGCTGCGTTCAGGTGGACGTCAGTGAGTAATTACTCCCTCATTACAAATCTACTCCACCTTGGGGGATTCCCCTAAGCATCTGACCAAAGACAAGGATGTACAACCTGCGTGGTCGTGGAGCAGAAAAGAGGTGGGGTGGAGATGTTATTATTGTGCTTTCTCTAGTGCCTAAAAAATTTAAGGGGATCCTTAAGATCCGCCCTAAGGCTATGCCGTGGTTGCTTTAATGCCCATACATGAAGAAATAGTCATTCTTTGGTTAAGGTTCACAGGTCCCTGGAAGTCCTCATGCAGCTGGCCAGTGGTGCAGCGATTCAGGGATGCGCCACTGCCCTGCGATGGCAGGTCCTGCCACCGGTGGGGCTTGTGAGAGCCAGGTTGCGGTTCCCGAGCAAGCATCGTGACCAATCATTAATTTAACTACGACTTGCCATGGTGGTCAATTGTGGCACTTGCCACGGTGCCACAATCCGGTCCGGAGGTTGTGAGGATGCCACAAGGTCATTTGCCTTGGTGGTGCAATTAGATTGCTTCTCCGTGGATTTTTCGCTCAAAGCGATAAAGCCGATTCTGACTAGTAACAAGTGAAGGCGGGCTAGTTGGTGGCTTACAATGGAGTGCATATTGCCATGGTGCATGCCGTGTCTTGTTCTGTGCTTTCCTCTCTTCGTCCCTCGTCGTTTTGCGCGGTAGAAATATGCACTCCATTAACGACTCTGACGCCGGAATTTTTGCAGAACGGGAGATCATTGAAGAACATGAGAGAAATCAGCTGCAGGTAATTATTTCTTTGATGAGCAGTGCATCCTGCAAGGAAGGCTATATGATGCTTCGAACGGAAAGACGGGTTTCTTACCTGTGCCAATTCTTCCCCAGCCGGCTGCGAGCAGCGTCTTTTCCTGAACCGGAATATCGCGCATAGGAAGGCAGATAGGTTTCACGAAGGCATCAAACTGTAGTGGTACTTGCAGCTGCGAATAAAAATGGGTTAGTCTTTAAATGCGCATATCAGCAGCGGACATTCCTACCCGAAGCTAGCAATTTTTTTTGTGCATCTACCTCTAGAAATACGAATGCATTTTGAATGTTCTTTCAGATCGCCAAAGTCTAAGCACTATTTTTTATGCGCACACGTAACCAGAGATGAAAATCACCGCGCTGCCTCTAATAGAAACAATCGCTTTGAACCATAGCGGTAAGCAATATTGCGTTTCGTGAAATTATTTCAAGAAATCCCCATATCTCTGTTCGCATCAGAAATTACAGCGCCGACTCAAGTATCTGACTGCTTGCTCCTTAATCACCATCCGCAAATTACACAGTACTGACGTTGCCATCTTTAAAAGACCTCCAATTATGGAAACTCTATCCCATCCTCCGGTATGCTAATTAGATACATGAAGTCTATTTGACTTATGTATCATTTCTTTTTCGCTTACAGTAAAGAAATGTATAGACATTTCTGGCAATCAGCGAACATCCAGAGCAGGATTCTGCCTAGTGGCCTTGCGCGCAGTGTGACAGCTTCTCACCAGAGGCTATGATTTTTTTATTTGTGAATGCTTGTGGAATGTGTGTGACACAGCGTGCAAAGAAAGAATTGGAACTTACACATACCGGCAAAAATATTGTTTGAACGGAGTTAAAGCGAAACGGCAATAGCTGCAGCGTCAGCTATATGTCTAGTGATCCCATGAGAAATGTATAAAATGACCTGTAGGTAGAATTTCCGTCTTTTTGTTTGATCAAAGATGAACACACTAGTTGTAGTGTTGGGTAAGAGCCGGAAGATGCAGGAATGCCAAGGCAAGGGAGTGACACTCTCAAAGAGCCAATGGGGACGTTTTTTTTTTCGAAAGCGATGGTGGCGGCACCTGGGAGAAGCGGTAAACGCATCAAAAATCCAATATGGCGGAGCGCGTTTAGGCGGCTGGTTGTGGCCGGTTGCTCGAGCTACAGTGCACTGTACTCGCGCGTTCATGGTGCTGGCGGCCGCTAGCTCCATCCAAGCTTTGTAAATACTGGTGATTAACTGATCCCGCGCTGCATTCACGCTTGATTTCCTAAGTACTTACGAAATCTGCTCACTCGCTTTTGTATTTCGATGTGTCTGTTGATGTAGCATGGTGTATGGTGGCGAGCGGCGCGACTGCTTAGCAGCTGCGCTCGATCGAGAACGAAAAGCGTAAATGGTTTTGTACAAAGAACAATTTATTAAAAGAACATCAGCAGTGACAATCGATATTCAGAAAGTGATTTTAGGTATCAGTGACATTGCAGTATCCGTAACAGGCATCCTAAAAATCAAAATAAAAAAACGCCATTATGTAAACCCAGAAGACATGAGCGCACAGAGAATATATAGGGGATAAAAACGGTGTCAAAGTAGGTACAGTATACATAATAAAATGCTACATGGCTGAATATAGGTTTGTACGCGACTTTGTAAAAGAGATTTAGGTAAATAGCAGGGAAGTAAAACATCTGACATGTATTGAAACGCATCAGTCTGTGGCTATGAATAAACACACGCAGAGAAAGGCAGCGAAAATTTTCATCCTTTGACTCGTGTAGAAGAAATCACAGTGCTTTGGCTAGGGACAACATAATATGCTGCAGTGCTAGTTCTTAGTCAGACAGCTGGGCTAGTTGGTGTTTAGATTGAGAGGACATAGTAGTAGCGCTTAAAAAACAAGGACGACAGGGTAGAGAAAGACAGCACAGGCGCTAGACTAGAAAGTAAGGCATTTAAGGCAGACAGCTGGGCTAGTTGGTGTTTAGATTGAGAGGACATAGTAGTAGCGCTTAAAAAACAAGGACGACAGGGTAGAGAAAGACAGCACAGGCGCTAGACTAGAAAGTAAGGCATTTAAGGCAGACAGCTGGGCTAGTTGGTGTTTAGATTGAGAGGACATAGTAGTAGCGCTTAAAAAACAAGGACGACAGGGTAGAGAAAGACAGCACAGACGCTAGACTAGAAAGTAAGGCATTTAAGGCAGACAGCTAGGCTAGTTGGTGTTTAGATTGAGAGGACATAGTAGTATCTCTTAAAATACAAGGACTACAGGGTAGAGAAAGACAGCACAGGCGCTAGACTAGAAAGTAAGGCATTTAAGGCAGACAGCTGGGCTAGTTGGTGTTTAGATTGAGAGGACATAGTAGTAGCGCTTAAAAAACAAGGACGACAGAGTAGAGAAAGACAGCACAGACGCTAGACTAGAAAGTAAGGCATTTAAGGCAGACAGCTGGGCTAGTTGGTGTTTAGATTGAGAGGACATAGTAGTATCGCTTAAAATACAAGGACGACAGGGTAGAGAAAGACAGCACAGGCGCTAGACTAGAAAGTAAGGCATTTAAGGCAGACAGCTGGGCTAGTTGGTGTTTATATTGAGAGGACATAGTAGTAGCGCTTAAAAAACAAGGACGACAGGGTAGAGAAAGACAGCACAGGCGCTAGACTAGAAAGTAAGGCATTTTAAATGCCTTACTTGTTACTTTTGATAAAGACTGTACGTATTTGCAATTTTTTTAAAATGCAAATACCTACATCGTGCCACAGGACATGTGCCATCATGAACGGAGTATCGCAGTCAACAACCCTCACGCTTTATGGAACTTTGTGAATTTTGTCGAAATCACACAGATTTCCCTACGTCGCCACCAAGAAGTCAGAAATATTGATGAATTTGTAGAAAATTTTCGAGATCGCAGTGGAGAACCAGAACATGAGGTCCAGCATAGCAGGCTTCTCAAGCCGAACAGCCCGTGCCATGCTTGCGCACTGAGCACGCGCCTTTCAACTTTATTTTAAGACAAAAGCCTTTAATGCCTCATACTGTGGTGACCAAGACATGTTAGCATATATGTCCGCGTTTCGGATGCATGCTTTATATGGGCATATGCCAATCAATAGCCAATCGATAGCTAATCGGGTGCAATCGAAAGACATCGGAACATAATATAAAGTGATTTCATGATTATAACATTGTACTTAATGACTAAATGACTGATTGGTAATTAGTAGTAGTTAAGAAGTGCGATGTGGGACTCTGCACTGAACATGTACCTTAATTAACAGAATTAATCGGGGTACTAGTTAAGGTCGCGTTAACTATCACTAACCGTACATTAACAAGTATCACGAAATGTGCAAGTCATGTTTAACTATCATTAACCATCATTATTGGTTAGACGTGTCTAGACGTTTCATAGACATTGTGTCGAACATTCTAGAGGGTCCCATCACTTGACAGGTGAGTGACAGGAAATGATGGATGGCATTAGAACAATGGTAACGACCAATTAGCCTAATGAACCTTTCTAGTCAGACCAGATAAATAAATAAAACCGAGTAGGAAATTGGTCGAGTTGGGGAATCGAACCAGGGTCTCAGGAGTGCGAGACGAGCACGCTAACTTCTCCAGCGTGCCAGCTAGATGGTTTGGTATCAACAAAGGCGCGCCTAGCTAATACGGCGCCTTCGTTCACTCCCATCTTCCTCCCTTCTCTTATGGCGAAGTTCAGGTGTTCACCGAGATATGCTAGACAGATACATTTCCTCTCCTCAAGAACCAATTTCCCGTCGAGCAAGGCGTAAAGCCGAACGGGCGATAGCGTTCTGTGGACTCTCTGGCAGCGTTGCAAGACGCCAACGCGTTCCACTCTTTGAGGCGAAGCTTAACATCTTAACCACACATCAGTGACACAACCAGCAATACTGCGCTTAAGGCTTTCGCCTCACCGCACTTTAGGTCAGCAAAGTACCCCCTGAATTTTATTCTTTCGCCGGGTGGGAACACCGATATCAGTGCCTCCGCTTTACAGCGTCGCTGTGCGCTACAGGGACCCCCCGCCAGACAGAACGGCGAAATGTACGCGAAAACGGGACATGGATAACGCTGTATTGGCGGCAAGCAGCTCGACAGTTAAGCCACCAATATCTGAGGGGAGCTCCTGGGGAGGTGACTACATGTATGCGGGTTTGAAGCGATCCCAGGAGACCAGCTCTTCACGGCCATGCAGCAGCATAGTCATCGACTTTGTCGACTTGTTGAGGACGTGGTACGGGCCATCGTATTGGGGAGAGGGAGGTGGGTGCGGCTAAGGGGCGCTGTTACAGCGTATCCGCGGGTGGCTGGTGCTGGTTGAGGGGCTGGTGGAGTTTACAAGGCCTGGTGACCTCGGAAAAGTCTGCGAGGACTTCGGCGTACAGGCATGATGAGATCAGCGTGCGGATGCCAGTGGAAGCGACATCCGATATTATGCCAGGGATGGAAAGGCGTGATGAGACGATGAGACGATGGCGACCCATGCTGACGACCAGATGAAAATGCGTCGGGAAGTCCTATCCGTGGATGGCTTGATCTACGTCGGCGATGATGAAGCCTCATCGAAACGCACGCCGCAAACCAATGCCCAGATTGAAGGACCGGTGGCCACACATAGCGATGGAGGTTGAGTTTGCCGCTCGCAAAGTAAGTCCAGGGGACTAGGAATTACGCTCAGCCTTGGAGGATGGCAGTACGCCGACTTCAGCACCAGTGTCGACGAAGAAGCACAGGCCGGAAATGTGATCCATAAGTACGAAAAGGCGGCCAGGGTGAAGGGCGAGGTCACATGCCGCCGTCAGTGACCTCTCAGCGCATTTCCCGACCAATTTCGTGGTGGAGTGAATTGGCGAGCGTTATGTTGAAAAGTGCGGTGATACCAGAAAACACGCTGACTGCGAGAACTGGAACAGCGGAAACCTGTCGGCTAATACGAACGGCGGCGAGCAGTTGAGGAGAAGCCGTGCTGGGCTGAAAGTACGTCCTGAGGAGATCGAGAGAAGCGTCTAGCTGAGAAATGACAGATGACTGTGTGGTGAGGAGAGGGCGGGGAGTGAAGGAGAAGTCGCACCGTGGACTCAATCAGCTAGTTAGGCGAGGCGGGCAAAGGTCAAGTCCCTCACAACACCGAAGACGTGGTGGGTAGACTGCGGCAAACGCTGTAGGAAGAGCTCTCTCAAACGCGCGCTGTTCCAGTCGGCGTTGCTTTCGCGCAGCTGCGGTCGCATGCTATTGAGTAGCTGGGGGCGGCGGCAGTCTCTAAGCTCTTGGTAGGTGAGCAACTGCTATGGCGCACAGTCTCAGACGCCGTGGTGCGGTCCAGAATGCACTGCTTAAGTCGCTGGTACGTAGTATCGCCCAAAGGTCTGACAATGACCACCTCTTGAGCCACCTCAGGAGGCAGGTTGGGAAGTGACAGAAACCGAGGTGCCTCCGAGGGGACGTGGTGCACATGGAAGATGGATTCTACCTAGGCTAACCAGATCTGCGGATGCTTGGGCCAGAATGTCGGCAAGCGGAGCTGGATAGCTGCGACGTCCCATGGGCACAAGGTAGGTAGCGTTGGGCAGAAGGTCGCCTGAGGGCACTAGGTTGCTGAGGTCAGTCATCTCAGAGGCCTTGTCACCGCTGTAGAGAATTTACGGGGTCGCAGCGGAGCACCAGAACAAGAGGTCCAGCTTTGCAGGCTTCTGAAACCGAACAGCCCAGGAAAATAATCTTGGTTCTTGAAAGCGAAATAGGTTGAGCTGAGTGAGATGCCCTGCTTTGGTATTACGGTAGCATCGGGCAATTATATTAAGATGCAACGTAACGTGGTTTAGAATAGTGATGTGCTACAGCAAACAAAAAGGGCTAGTGCAGTGTCGCACGAACTTCTGACAGAATGTACGCTTGCCGAGCGGTGTTCACAGGCACAATAAATCGCCGTGGACATCGCAGATAGATACGATGCGCTGCGTGGAGCTGTTGTGCATGATCAAAGTGCGGACGCATGCTAGTCGGTGAGCTTCATCAGCTCAGCAGGGCGACGAACGCACTTTATTTATTGGAAAAACGTTTAGCTCCCTCAGAGCTACCCCACGGAGCTCATCTTCAGAGCTTGGAGTGTTATACAGAGTATGATTACGTCAACAGTAGAGGTTAGGCCTCTTTTGCTATTAGGAAAAGGCACCTTCAACTATGCCCTTCAGCAGACGATCAATTTCATCTTCTTAAAACATCTATTGGTTCTCAAACATACAAAACTGTGAGATCCGTTCTATGTATGTGGTGCGTGTCACTAGGCACTCGTGCTCTAGGCATGTTGGTTGCTCCGCTCGTTTAGAGGCAGACCTGGTAAAGCTGAGCTTGATTTATGCACTGTGATTTGAGAACCTTCGAGAATAATCGCCCATGGCTCTCAGAAGGCGCATGCCCTCCAAAGAGACCTAACACTTCTGGTGGTAAAAAGTTCTTTCAGATGCAGAATGAAATGATCAGTGGTCGGCGTACAACGTTAAAGACGAGGAAAATAAGAGCTTGGTAGTCGAGACTGACACATTGAAAACAGCCTGAAGTACAAGAAATTATTCCTAGGGCAGCAGCTTGGGCATGTTCGTAAATAATTTGTGATGGGACATCCTAAAACGACGGGAGAGGACAGGCGACAGGCGCTGTTTTTTTCTCTGGTCATGTCTCTACCCTTCTCATTGAAGCCGGCGCGCAGCCTTGCGCTCTTCTATCACAGATGAATTACTAACATGACCAAGCTGCTGTCCTAGCAAATTGTGCTTAATAAGCAGGTAATATATAACTTTATACGGCTGAAGGATTCTTCTAAAACCAGCACTTCAATCGTAACCAGGAAACGCAACTTTGCAGAAGCGCGCCGAAAGACAAACTGTAGCGCCAAAAATTCTTCACATGCTCTGCGTCTAATAAGGCAGTGTACTATATAAGGTGAGTTTGGTTCCCGAAGGAGAGGTACGCTTCGATGATGAGTGGCAGTACAGTGAGAAAGCTCAATAGGAGCAGATATACAAGGGCTTGTGTCGCACGTTCTCTGGCGAATGCTCCTAGACCGGTATCACACTGCACTGGAAACAGTTGCGCACAATTTTTCTTAGGACAATTATTTTTTTTCTGCCTATGTTCGAACCAAAAACAGTCGCATAGCCATCTATCAGTTGCGTTTAGGAGCACATTTCAGCTGAAGAAGAGGAAGGGGAGCTTGCACTTACCTTAAGCAGCGCGATGTCGTACTGGTGATCTAGATCATGTTTGTAATGGGCGATCATGCTCTCTGCGTAAGTGCGCAATCCCTTTTCATCGACGGTAGTATTGAAGAACACTATCACCCGATTGGCATGTGTTTCAGTATGTTTCCTGAGGGCAAAAGAAAACAGGACAATTCTGAGTGCAGAGCTCAATTTAAAATGGTTTGTTGTCCTCTGACACATATCTTTAGAGATATTGCGCGGGATAAAGATACAAGGATTGATACTGAATGAGTCGGAAACAGCCGTCGTGTTCTAATTCGCTTCATGAGGTTTGTTGCACTCGACGCCTGCCGCAAGGTCGCCTCAGCACCTGAAATGGTCTGATTTCTCAAGCCAGCCTTGGTACAATGAAAGAACGACTGTAATGAACGTTCCTTCACGCCACAGGTACGGCTAGGCAGCGGAGGATGCGGCGACGACACGCGCTCAAACGGGCGAAGCAGCAGCAGCACTCTAAGAACGGCCATTGCCCTGACAGCACTGCACGATGACAGTCACGGTCCTTGTCGCAGCGAAACCGGTGACGAGCCATCTGCACTTGATGGCGGCAACTAGACAGTGGCGAGCCGTCGCCGGAGTCTAAATTAGCGCTGGTGTCCCATAATTCGGTGGTCCCCCCGTGAGCTGGGCAGGGCACGGAACGAATTACATGAGGGAAGGCCCCTGGCTTTGCGGTTGTGCTACTGGCGGGTTCCGCCATGTGGAGGAAAATGGTGAAGGCGCCAGCAGTAACATCCTGGCACGGGGGCGATACTCGAAGGTTCTCGCCGACTTTGCGGACACTGCAGTGGGGTCGTCGCGGTGGTGACGACAGCAGCGAAGGCGAGACCAACTCTTAGGATTACAGAAAGCGAAGATGAGGACCAGCTGTGTGTGCGTCCGATGGTGATTTGCGGCCATCTCGGATGGAAAGATGCTACATTGCGAGAGAGCAGCCGTCGCAACTTAGGGGCGGAATTTTTTAACCTCTCAAATTTTACTATCTTTATTTGATATCCTGTTTCGTTAATGACTGGAAGGTTAAAATTGCCTCTGAGAAATGCTCACTCGAAGGTTTTGGGTCAATTTCTGCTATCTGCCTACTTCTTAGTTACGTCAGAAAGGAACTCTTTACCAGCATTTTTTTTTCCAGCCGCTTTAACAAAATGCAGCCTGGATTTTGGACCGCCGCTTTACATTATGAAGCTTAACTTCGCTTCGACCGAGCTACTGCGGGAGGCAGTCTGCCTGTGGATTGTGCGCAGAAAGTAGGGTCATCACAATATCAGGGCAAACTCTTAACAGTAAAACCAAAAATTTGTAGCCTGTCTTGGCCGAGGTATACCTTAGTGTGACTGTTTAAGGACTAACATTGTCACTTTTAACAGCAGTAAGCAGCGCTCTGAATTGAAAACAAATATTTGCACCGAAGTGATCGTTTCAATTGACAACGTTCCTAAGTTTTTTTTTGAGCTTCTGGTTTGGGAAACGCTGTAACTTTTAAAAAAAAAACGAAAGTTTGGATGTCCTTGCCAATTATGAAAAATACTTTACAAAGTGCACGAGGTGTTGCCACCTCATGGAACGAAACTCGATTCAGTTATTTTCTTCATCGCTATCATCCCCTTCTGGCACCAAAACGGGAACGGGTATTGTTCTAGAACCCATTGTATTGTAAGCACAACATGCGACCTTCGTCTTCATCTGTACATATTCATCATCATCGCTCAAAGCACAACATGCGACCTTCGTCTTCATCTGTACATATCCATCATCATCGATCATCTTCTTCTTCGAAGGGTTGGTCGCCATACTTGCGGGTGCCATTAAAGCTCGCTCCATCCTGCGCTCTGTCTCCTGTCTCACAGTATATAACACTTCTGTTATTGCGCTTTTCAGTTTTAAGTAATAATTAGAAGGCGCTCTATATAGACAGTTGCTAGCTAAGAGGAAGGCAAACATCTCAGTAGCCTAATCTGCTCTGGCGCAGACTTAATGCAATGAAAGGTGTAACTATAATACCGATGGGACAATCTCATCAGAAGCTGTCAGAAGTATAAATTTCTATTTTTGAGCAACTGCACTTTCAAGGTCACGTTTTCGGCGCACAATGCGCCAGTTCTAACTCAGAAAAGACCGGTGCGGTGTACCATATGACGGGAGGAACGGCCAAGATGGCTTTCCGGCGGTTCTTGGCTCTGTGCTCTGAGTGGAGATGCTTAGGTCAGGATTTCTGGACAATCGCCAGGTCGTTAACCACGCTCACTAGGGACTGAAGGCCCTTTCTGTGGGTCAGCGAAGTAGAGGCCAGTTTCCCCGAGCTTTCCACCCTTTTTCAAAGTTCATCAATCCTCAGTATCTTCGATGAACTCGGAAGACGCTGACACGCTGACACTTTGGTGCAAACAACGGTGGACTTTATACAGTACTGATACAATACAAAGACAGTGGAAACCCAGACATTGTTTTCGCGACTGGAACATTTACGCACTGCGACACCAACTATTCTTGGGTGCAGAAACTGTCTTCCTGTATTATTCATCAGAAGCAAGTTCCGGCCATATCTCCCGCAGATATCCTCCCGTGTTTTCAGCGACCACCAGTCCTTATGAGGCTGAGCAAGGTGCATTGCTGGGCGAGTTGGTTGGGGTACATCTTGAGAAAAACAGCGCTTGCAGACAGAGGACCAGAACGAGAAGGACACACGCAGTTATCTCAGCGCAGTTGTGTGTCCTTCTCGTTCTGGTCCTTTGTCCGCAAGTGCTGTTTTTCTCTTATGAGGCTGGCGACATCCAAACATTCCTTAGAGCTGTTGGCAAGAAGTTTGCGCTTTCAAAAGCGCCACACAGCAGTCGTCTACAAATCTGGGCGCAAGCATCAGGATGCGGATTGCATATCGCGCACCAAAAGTGCCATGATTCCTGAAGAAACGACCGGTGGTTTTTCTTTCCTTGGCGGTGTTAAGTACAACACACACAACTAGCATGGGCTGAGAATTTGACCGAGGATTAGCACCACTCATCACTTACCTAAAATGCATCGATGCTGGTATTCGGGCTTTTCATCCTGGGCGCCACAGCTTCACTAAACAAACTAACGCTCTCTACATGGAAAACTGTGCCAACAAAGCGATGTTTTTACTTGTTGTGCGACAACAGCTACGCTCAGATACCCTGAGACCATGTCGTTATGTACCTTGAACCGGCCGCCTTGGAGCCAATCGCACACTGCCGCAGTTAATTAAATACCACTATAGGCGCAGGTTGCTCCCTTCGAAGAGGTGCTCTGCCGGAGCATGACGTCACTGCCAGCGTTGGAAATCACGGCCAATAAAACTCCCCAGACTTCTGCCAATCGGTCCAATAAGGGTCCATATTCACCAAGAGGGCATGGACCTCTTCCATCCTTTCGCGATCAGTGGTCGCGACCGATTGCTTAACATGGTGCGGTGAGATCATGTCTTTTCTCAAACTCACTACGGTCGATGTGGTCCATATTTTTCTTGCCTGGTTGCCGCGCCGTTGTCGTTACTGACCTGTAGCGGGCCCCTGAACTATTCATGTGCGGCGGCGTATCACCGGCAAGCTCTCAGGGTGGGGAAGCGGCTTAACCGATTACTGACCGACGTTCTGCTAATGTACGTACTTAGTGCATAGAAGGTGCGTTGAAGTATATTCGTATATAATGTCTGAATACAAAACCACCATTCAAAAGGCAATATTCGTCATCATCCTGACTATGTGCACTGCAGGGCAAAGGAGTCTCACATGTCTCTCCAATTAACCTTGAACTTTGCCAGCTAAGCCCAGCGCGTCCCGCAAACTTCTTAATATCATCCGGCCACCTAAATGTCTGCCGTCCCCTGCTACGGTTGCCTTATCTCTTAATTCACTCATTAACCCTTAAGGACAAGCGGTTGCCTTGCCTTCCCAATACATGCAATAGGCAAGCGCAGTTTTTCGTCTTGGTTTCGACTGTAATGTCATTGATCCGCGTTTGTTCCCTCACCCACTCCGCCCGCTTCCGGTCTCAACGTTACACCTATCACTTTCGGTCCATAGCTCGCTGCGTGGTCCTTAACTTAACCTTGACTCTTTCTGTCAGCCTCGCCGCGGTAGCTCAGTGGCTACGGCGCTGGCTGCTGGCCCGAAAGATGCGGGCTCGATCCCGGCTGCGGCGGCTGAATTTCGATGGAGTCGAAATTCTAGAGGCCCGTGTACTGTGCGATGTCAGTGCACATTAAGTAACCCCAGGTGGTCGAAATTTCCAGAGCCCTTCACTACGGCGACCCTCATAGCCTGAGTCGCTTTGGGACTTTAAACCCCAACAAACCAAACCAAAACCTTTCCGTTAGACCCCTCGTTTCTGCTCCATCATACAGCTGTTGTATACTTTTCACTTCAGGGATATTGGTAAACTGCCATTCATGATCTGAGCGAACCTACCATATGCGCTCCACTCCATTCTTATTCTTTTAGGCTACCTCCATCCTCTACTGCATGCTCTTTTCTTTCCATAATAAATTTCCTTATGGCAGCTACCATGCGCTTATTTATCAACTTCGATAGCTCTGCTAGTTCTATTCTTTCTTTAGAGTGAGACGCCCTCATGCTTTGGGGTTTCTTAATCAGAGTTTTCTTCTCCTGACATAGCTTGCGAGTACCCTGTCAAACCATCCTACCGCCTACTTCTACGGCGCACCCCATAATGGCAGCCGCCCGATTATCGTTCATTGATTGAACGTTAAGATTGTCTGGCTCGCTTAGAACCGAATATCTGTTCCGTAGCGAAATTCTGAATTACTGCACTTTCTCTCTTACCGCTCACTCGTTAATTCAATTGCTCTTCACAAGATTCTTTCGTTTTCTGTTAAAATCTCGGCTAATTGGAGAGCTTAGCATGATGTTGTCCCTGCAATGCACTTTTCGGAGGACCTCCACATCCTGCACGAGGCCAAGGCTAACGCATAGTATGAAGTCGATTCCATTTTAGTCTCGCCATTGGGGTTTTTCCATGTCCACTTCCTATTCTCTCGAGTAACATGTGTCGCTGGGCTGGTATGGTATGGATGTTACACTTCAAGAAATAAGGTGCTACAAAACGCAAAACACTGTACTGTCGTCCTGCCTCGTCTCGTGTGCTCTGTGTATTGTAGCACCTTATTTCTTGATGTGTAACAACTTATGATCCATAAATTATATTACTGTCTTTCACCTTGTCTTCAGTGGTCAAGTACACGGGCCTCTACAATTTAGCATTCATCGAAATTCGACCTCTGCGGCCGTGATAGAACGCAAAGCGTCGAATGCTGCGGTGGTGGTGGTGAAAACATTTATTCAGAAGGGACAGGAGGTATGTCTGGATCAGCCCGTAAGGGAACGATCCTTACAAACACTAGGTGGAGGTCCCTAGTTTGGGACCCCAGTGGCGGTGGCCGCCGCCTGGGCGCGCCCGACTAAGGCTTGTTGGGCCTGTAAGTCGTGACAGCCGAGCAGGGTCGCCTCCCAGTCCTCCCGGGTTGAGTTGGGGATGGCGGAATGGCCGGGTTGGAGGGGCAGGCCCACACCACGTGATAGGTGTCCGAAGACATTCCGGTTTATTCGTTCAAAGATATCACAACCTACTATCAAGATAGCCATCGCCTTTACCCTAGTCCATGTAAAGGCCTCAAGAAGGCGGATGAGCGGCTCCTTCTCCGCCTCTTCACCAATACATTGCTGTGCCCGGCAGCACTAAAACATTTCGACCCCTCCTTTAGCGGCAACTGCTGTGCTAAACGGTAGTATATTTTACGCTTGTTCCTCTGTAATTGTTAATTCTGATTTCAGAAGGTCCCTTCCCTCTCAGTCTGTTGCTGGCAGCCAAGGCTATCCTTGACAGCTATCCACTGCTTCAAATTCACGACCTTACATCGCACCTAGACGGCTGCAGCATGATTAGCAAAGCGGACGTGGTTAAAGTGTACCACCAGGCACTCGTAGAACGTGCCGATATACCTAAGACCAACCGCCGTGGTGGCTCAGTGGCTATGGAGCTCGGACGCTCACCCGAAAGACGTGGTCTCTATACCGGCCACTGGGGTCGAATTTAGATGGAGGCGAAATGTCAGCGCAGGTTGAAGAACCCCAGGTGGTCGAAATTTCCTGAGCCCTTCACTATGGCATCCCTCAAAGCCAGAGTCGCTTTGGAACGTTAAACCCCAATAAACCAAAAAACATTTTTCTTCCTTTCTTGTTGCACTCCCTCCTTTATCCCTTCCCTTACGGTACGGTTCGGGTGTCCACCGAGACCTGTGAGACAGTTTCTGCTCCATTTCCTTTCTTCATAAACCAATTTTCAGTTTTCTTTTTGTCACCTACGCCGCCAATGCAATTTGGCTGCCTGAGAAGGAGATAACAAGGTCACAAGGCTCACCGCTAACGCAGCTAAAGAGTATTCAAGAGGTTTGACACGTTAAACAGAAAAAAAAAACTGGTATACTTGGCTCCAGGTTCAGCACGGGAAAAGAATCGGTTAAAATCGCCGAAAGCGAAAAGTCAATCAATCGTGCTGCCAGCTGGCAAAAATGGCTGAACGCGGAGACCCGTGAAGGGGCTATAATGGCCCAGGCACCATTTATTAGGGGTCCTGTTAGGCGCTAAGCCTTGAAATCACTGTTTTATCGCTTGCACTTACTCTGCATGAATGAATAGGCTGTGGTTTTTAAGGAATTCAGCAAGCAGCGGAAGCTTAAGATTTGTAATTTATTTTGACTGTAAATGACGAGTAAATACCACTTTAAGCAGAACGGAGCGTTCTTCCCTGCTCAGCTCATAAGAGGTGAACAAAGTGGTTGAAAGCCCCTGATTAAAAATATGCGCAGGAGATTGCAGGTTTTGCGTTCTGAAGGTTTCAGATTATCTTGTGCCCTAGACTGCGGTATTGTGCTTACAATTTTTACATGTGACACTGCAGAGAAATAGTGTTACACTTGTAGTTGTCCATGCCAGTTGTTTATTTATTTTCTTGCTGCTACTCAATTAACTGCGCTGGTTCGTTTGTATAAAGGCTAGGCAAGTGTGTTAGAAGCAGGTATTCGGAACGAAACGTCTATATACGAAGCGAAAACATGAAAGGTTTCATGAAAACATGAAAGGCCTTGGTTAATACTTACACATACACAACACAATGCGCAGCAGTCAGTATTACGTTGCTTGTTATAATGCTTCCGCCGCATTGGTGACTTCCGTCACCTGTAAATACCACGAGCTCGACCTGTGAAGAAGCAAGAAACCTTGTTAGATAAACTAAAGCCAGCGAAAATTTCTGTACCTGGCGACAGGTGAGGCCCTGCGTTATGATGCGGAAGATTCAGAAAATAAGACATGCTGGAGCCACATGAAAAAGGTGGAATTCATCTTCTAGACAGTCTTCGAAAATATTAAAAAGGTGCCCCTTGTAAGGTTTATTGTGCAGTGAATTGTCACAAGAGGAGCAATGTTGGCATGTTGTTGGCTGCGTGGACGCTAAAAAAGACACTCAGGGCGGGACTGCGAAAAAGTAAGCCTTTTAAGCATTCGGTAATTTCTTGCCCGTCAAAAATCTTTGGCGGTAGTTTCATACGAAGTGTAGCATATTTCTTGCTCTTCAAAAGCAAACTTTCTCTGAAAAAGCAGGGAACGCATCGCCAATACTTTCCAATTTCTTCTTTTCAGTGTGAAAAATTAATAAGCTGGGCCAGGCCGCGGTGGCTGAGTGGTTACGGCGCTCGGCTGCTGATCCGAAAGACGCGGGTTCGATCCCGGCCACGGCGGCGAAATTTCGATGAAGGCGAAATTTTAGACACCCGTGTACTGTGACGTTAAAGAACCCCAGGTGGTCGAAATTTCCGAAGCCCTTCCCTACGGCGTCCCTCAGAGCATGAGTTGCTTTGGGACGTTAAATCCCAATAAACCAAACCAAACGAAATAAATTGGGTTCGTGTTGTTGATTGGAAGAAGTTCTGAAGGCCTGATCCCTTCAAAAAATTGGTGCAAGCGGACAGCTTGCAAACATTTCACTATGCTAAAATCTATATACCCGATATTGCACGGACGGCATTTTTAGGTAGTACTCGACGAGGAATCTTATTGTTTCCAGAAATTTATAAAACAAACCTTGCTTCGCGCAACCTGAACGATTTTATTATTGTCTGATATTAATGTTCTTTAATGTTTCGAGCTCAATGATATGGATGGAAGTTGGTGTTTAACATTCAGCGCCACAGACTATATTTTTGTCCAATTGACAATACACCAATAAGCTTTTGCCATTTTATTAACGATTAGGATGATAAAGGGAACTACATTTCGTGTTCAGCAATCTGCCCAGAAGACGTTTCAAATGATTTATTTTTACTCTAATTTCCAGTATAAAATGAGAGGGAACACTGCAGGTACAAAAACGAAGCTTTTATTAGTTGTCAAGGAGTTTCGTAAACCCCACCAGCAGCTTGCAAAGCTGCTACGCCAAATTATTGCTACATACCAAGCAAGAAGTTTTATATGTTGATAATTACTTTGTTTTGTTTTTTTAACCCGCGACTTCCTTTGCCCCATTAGGAAGAATTCAAAATTTTGATGACAAAGCAAAGGTCAAACCTCATGTTTGAGAACAGCGCTGAGAACGACGGGCATTTCTTTGTCGCATCTACTGAAGGTTCACATGCGCGTTCTGGATTCTCTCCTAAGGCTTTCGAGAATGGACAACTGTGGCATCGCAGTATCTTATCTCGGTCGACCTATTTTTATGTCATGCGCATATATGACCAGCAATATTTATACCAGAGGACTGTAGTTATAGTGAACAAGTTAATAAGCTTGCATCAGTGAGTTGTACCAATAAGCTGGAACAATCCCTTGCAGCAAAATATCCTGAAGGAAATGAAGCCATTATGAAGCCTTCAACCCCCTTATACAACACGAAAGGAAGAAAAAAATTCCAGGCATGCATTACATTAAAGAAGCTTTGCACCAGTTGCAACAGTCAAAAAGGTGAATAGCACGTGTATCATGGAGGCTGGGAACCTGAAAGAGGGAATAAAATGCAGAAGAAAAATATTCATACCCGCGCAACTTACCGCATCCATTGTCGCTTCGCTAGATGGACGGGGGAGGGGGGGGGGGGGAGTTTTTCTTCACATCTGGAAAGAATTCTTTACTGCAATTTGGAAGCCTTTTCAGCACCTATTGACGCCAGCATTACATTTCTTTCAATGTTGCTGAGCCCGCACACCTAGACCTGGAATCAAAACTGTCAATATTGCCACGCTGTTGGCCAGTGACTGGCCGCGCCATGCTGTCCGACTAAATGCGTTGGCATCCGCCTGTCTTCAAAATAAGTGTCGCACGTTACTTTGCCGTTACTCCATGGCCATAAACATTAATCAGTGGGTCTTCACTGTAAGAACTCAAGAAAAAAAATTTATAAAGTTTATATTTCACACAATTCCAACCTCACTAAGAAAACATAGCTGAAATCAACAAATTTACAGTAATTCTGGTGTGCGTCTGCTTACGAAATTGTTTAGCAATAAAGAAATGCTTAAATGGCATAGTTCCGGAAAAAATACATTTTCGCACATAACCATTTTTTTTTTCACTTGAACCTGCGTAATTATCGCAAAAATGTGTTTATGTCAAGGTGTTGAAGGTCAGCCTCGCTCGCTTAGGAGTTGTGTGTGTGAGCTGTTTGGGGGGGAAGACAAGAGTGTGAATGCGTGTTCCTGCTTCTATTTTTTAGTTGAGGCATCGTCAAGGGCAGGTGTTTTCTGGCATGCATGCGAGCCGCAACAAGGGCCGTCGAGAGCACCAGTATATTTTGTTTATTTGCAACATCATTTTTGGCGTTTTTTTTCTGAAAAAGAGGCGGAAGGGGACAACTGCAATAAAGAGTAACTAGTAACGTGACACTTCACGTTACCGGAAAATATTAACGCAAATACGTTACCCGTTACAGTTCCGAAATGGTAACGAGTACGTTACTAAGTTTCCGAAAAAAAGTAACGCGTTACCGGTAACGTCGTTACTTGTAACGCGTTACCGACAACACTTGGCTGAAACGATGTTTTCAAGCGCTTTATTACTGTACCTTGCACGGCACATGCACTGGAGAACAATATGATATTATGATGTTTGTAATTGCCTTGGTGGTGTTGTTTTAAGCTGTTAACGCCCCATAGCAGCACAACGGATGTGAGGAACGCCGTATTAGAGAACCCACTGTTCTGTTATTCATTCTGAACGGCAAAGAAAGCAAATAAGATCTGTAGTCGGCTGCCCTCCTGGGTCAATATAAAGAATATGTAATATACAAAAATTTCGTTCTGTGGTCTATCGTAATGAAGTATTGGGTGCATTTCTCTGAAATCTCTCTTCTCCGCTTACCGTCGTCTAGAAGAGGAAATTTACATATTCGCACTCTTTGTTCGCGGCTTCATACCCAGTAGTGTTCTTGGCGGCGCGTTTTCGCATATATAACAGACTGGAAAGTACATGAAAAAGGCTGAGACCGATCCACTTACTATCCATGGTACTTGCTGTCTCCTCCTTACTGTCTTGCCGTTGGCTATCCGTCCCAACGGCTCCGCCTTTCCGCAACCTGTTGAGAACGACTTCATTAATTCTGGAATTTTCTCTCCATACTTAGTTTAATATAGTTTGCTTCGAAAGCGTAGAGGAAAAGGTGCACAATATCAATAAACTATGCGGAATATGCGATGCGTGGTGGCGCGAAGGAAAACTTCATTGCTGCGCCATCTGCCGTCACAAAGCGTCATGTCGAGGTTCATGCATGGTACTGCCTCAGCAGGCGTCCCTTGAGCCTCATCTCCGATTTGGTGCTATAATGCGGACCTACGTAGACTGCTGATTTCATCTTTTTGCATCAAATTGCGCGTAGATGTTTTGTTGCGAGCGCTTGCCTAGATGTTTTAACCAGCTGCCTGTGGCTTCGCAACGTGTGGAACGTCTGGAAGTGCTGCGTCCAGTCTGCCTCGCCCTGCTTTTCACTTCTGCTGCAAGGGGACCATCGGTGCTGGGCTGTCTAATTCGAGCTTTCTGTTATGACATTCGCGTGCGGTTGATAAGACGCGGCGAAGTAGTACTCGGCTCCCCGCGTAGAGTTTCCGCCTCTGCAAGCTGGTTCCTTGAATTTGGTTAGTGCCAAAAAAGACAAACAGAAGGCGAGAGAACGACGTCACGACACAGAAGAACGCTACTAACAAATCGTGTTGTTTTTCGCTCCAGGCTACATCTTTAGGGGCTTGTCACATCACATGCGCGCAACCACTGGGGTATTACATGGTAATCATGAGTTTATGACACATCAAGCAACAAGAAATTAAAAAAAAGCACCAGTAATGGACGCAATGAATCAGTGAAAAGGATAAAGAATAAGAAACAAACAGGACGAATAAAAACGTGCTCAGTCCATTCTTAAACGCATCTCTTGAAACGACCGCTCCACAGAGTATAATGTTATCGAAGCATCGCTTGCACACAAATGCCTCCAGAAAAACTAATTTTTTAAAATTGCACTTATACCTAGAATCTTACCTTCTTCAAAACGTGGCACAAATTTGAACTCTAAAACATGTGAAAATAATTCCTAAGCTTGTCTTGCACTCAAATTTTTGCATGCTCACTTAAACAATCGTTAAGGTAAGGCCCCGTCTGTCTGATATAGCAGCTTCCACAGGAAAGGGGCACCGTATACAGCACTCCTAACACATACCCGACGTAGGCTACTTCATGTTGCGTTTTTGCAACTCCACTCATGATCGCCGCATATGCGGGGGCACGGCTTCGCCAGCTTATTTGGCACCGAGAACACAAGTAGCACGTTCTGCCTGCTGGACTCTTTTTTGATGTTACTCGACACCTGATGCAAATAAAGCATCCCCTCAGGCATCGTCTTTGCGCGTTCCGTACAAGCCATTTGTTGTCGAGGACCATACTTCTTTAGGAGGGTTTCAACAATAGCTATAAAGATCGAGCGCGGAAACCTGATTATCAAAGCTAGAATGTATTTTTTTTGCGGGCACGACTTGCGAAGCGCACATTCCAGATATAGTGAAGCAATATCTCCTTTTACAGTGTTGAAATTGGTTGTGTAAAAAAGAGAGCTATTGCTTCGCTCTGTCTGGAATGTGCGCTTCTCCGGTCGTGCCCGCACCAAATGCATTCTAGCTTTGATAATCAGGGCAACCACCTTTCGGCTGTAGTGATGGTGGTGAAAAACTTTAATATACAAAGAGAGTTTGAGGGTCAAAAAACCCTGCTACATGGTCGGTATCCTTAGTCCGGGACACCGCACGACGAGGCCTCACCTCGCGCCCGCTTTACTAGAGCCGTTTGAGACTCCAGTGTGGAGCAGTAGAGGAGGGCAGTCTCCAATGCCTCTCGGGTGGGGGTGGGGGAAGGGGGAAGGTGAGGATTCTGAGTACATGCCCACACCATGTGAAAGATATCGCAGATCTCTCCACAGTGCGGGCAGCGCCCATCTGTGTTCGGATCGAAGTGTTTTGCTATGGCAGGAAAGAGAAGAGTTCCTGTCTGCAGGCGCCGCAGAGTTCGCTCCTCCGCCTTACTCAGCCCCTTGGCAGGTACTGGGTAGAGACGGTGGCTGCCGCAATAATGAATTAGGATTTCACGGAACCGCAGAAGCGGTTTATGAGCTTTTGAGCCTGGAGAGCTAGGATGAGGAGGCCGGTGTGTGAGCGCTCGGGCGGCCGCATCAGCGGCCTCATTGCCTCGTAGACCCTGGTGGCCAGGAGCCCAGATCACTTTTGTGCGAGTTGGATCGGCGGGAGCGTGTCTTAGAATTTGGGAGGAAAGAGGGGATATTTCGCCTGCAAGATAATGCTCACAGGCCCGGCGAGAGTCTGTGATAACTATTCTCGATTTTGGATCGGCGGCAGCGAAGGCTATTGCGACTTCCTCCGCTCGTTTTGAATTTGGGGCCCGAAAAGATAGCCCATCGACATTCATTCTCCGGTAGACTACGAAAGCCGTGAAGAATCCCGTGGGTGACGGCCTTGTGATGTCCACGTAGTAGACGCCCTCTTTATAACCATACTGCCTCTCAAGCGTGCGAACCTGCGCTTGTCGTCTGCCGTCATGTGAAGCCATGTCCATGTTACGCGGGAGCGGAGCGGCCAAAAGCATGTGGCGCCACCGCACCGGGATGTTCTCCGTCCCCTCTGGTATGCATGTGTGTTGGATGTGTAAGCTGTTTAGCAGGCGGCGCCCAGGAACCGTCTGCGATAGCCGCGTATATTGGTTCACGAGGTGGGCCTCCCGCAACTCCTGATAGGAGTTTACCACTCCCAACTCCTTCAGTTTGGCGTTGGAGGTAGCCACCGGGAGGTCCAGTGCTCGCTTTGTTGCCTTCCTGATGATGGCGTCAATGCGCTCGTCTTGTTGTTTGGTGCTGCGTAGGTACGGCACGGCGTAGAGGATCCGGCTGGTCACGGAGGCATGGGCGAGCCGTAGCGCGTCCCTGCCCCGCAGACCACCCTGCTTGTTGGAAACACGCTGGATCATGCGCCCTACCTGTTCACCTATGCTCTTGAGTTTCGCTATAGTAGAGTCCGGCTTAAGTTTGTTATTGATGAACAGACCCACGATCCGAAGCTCTGCACTTCTCTGATGGGACCGCCCGACAGAAATATGTGTAGAGACGTGTTGTTCTTGTGGTTTGTCCTGACGTGTAGAAGCTCTGGTTTGGCGGGAGCATATTGGAGACCACAGTCGGCTGCAGGCTTCCCTTGCTCGGTCTTAATGGCTGTTGTTGAAACCCTCCTAAAGAAGATTAGACCCCGACAAAGATGGCTTGTACGAAACGTGCGAAGACGATGCCTGAGGTGATGCCTTATTTTCATATTATGTCGCATAAGCTGAAAAAGGTGGCCAGCCCGCACAAAGTACTACTTGTGTTCTCGGCGCCAAATAAGCTGGCGAAGCTGTGCCCCCGCATCTGCGGTGTCATGAGCGCGGTTGCAAAACACAACATGAAGTAGCCCACGTCGGGTGTGCGTTACGAGTGGTGTACATGCTCCCCCTTTCCTGTGGAAGGTGCTATATCGGGCAGACGGGGCGTTGCCTTAACGATAGTTAAGGGATCATGCAAAAAACTTGAGGGTGCAAGACAAGCTTGAGAACTTAGTGTCACATGTTTTATAGTCCAAATGTGTGCCACGTTTCAAAGAAGCTACTGTTCTAGACAGAAGTGCAAGTAAAATATCCAGAGTTTTGCTGGAGGCATTTCCGACAAATAAACAAGGTGAACAGTGTGTAAGCGATGCTTCGAGCGGAGCATCGCTTACAAAGCATTTCTAGAGATGCGTTTAAGAAATTACTGTGCACGTTTTTACTCCTCCTGTTTGTTTTTTCTTCCTTATCATTTTCACTGATTCATCGTGTCGATTACCGGTGTTTTCTTATTTATTCTTGCTTGCCGTGCCATAAACCCAAGATTAGCGAGGGATACATCAAAACTTGTCATATAAAAAATGTTGACACCCCCTTGTTGTGCGCATGTGATGTGACAAGCCTTTAAATATGTACCCTAGAGCGGAAATAAAACCAGTTAGTAACGCTCTTCTCTATCGTGTCGTCGCCTCTCGCCATGTGTTCGTCTTTTTTGGCAGTAACCTATTTAAAAAATGTCTAGCCTGGCACCTCGTTTTGCTAAAACTGTCTGTGTTACCCCATTTGAATTTTTTGGAGCTTGTTGATCTATTCGAACAGATCTACGAAGAAGTGAACGGCGTAGAGTTTTTGTCAAATCTATACAGCCCAAACGGTCATCCTCTGAGCCCTGCAGTGCAGCTCTTCTTGCATAATCAGAGGCCTTAATCTCATGAAGATGGGGGAACATAAGTCCTCCGCCGTCCCAAGCTTAGGACTGCCAAATGTGCTAAAGAGCCCCGCTACACGGCTTGGAAAGAAGCCCGTTGGGCTCTGTATTTTTGACAACGACTGTACCTGGCAGCGACAGAAGGTACTGCAGCAACTTCTACGCATCTATACATTATCAATAGCTAGTAAGGTGTAGCGGTGTGCCGTTGATAGAAGTGATGGGATGACGTTGATCCGAAAGGTGCCAAATACAGTTTAGGGCAGATGAATGAGTGTGAGAGCCCACGCTGCATCCCGATAAACGCTTGTGCTGCGCAGACTTCGCTGCTGGCGACGCGCGGACGCACACTGCTACACATTGTGCGTCCTCTGAAAGACTCCTGAGGTTTTCATAACGTGCCTATATCTTTGCATTTGACCTGAGTGTTCATTACGTCCTGGTGACAAAATGTGAGCCCACCTTGCATACCTGGACAGGAACCGTCGCACTTTGTTTCGCAATAGGGCATAAGTATTATGATTAACAGATCCGGCCTTATGCCGCCATAGCTTTGATTCATATATATTGCCACGCGCCCAACGCGCCGCGCGGCCTCCGCGCTGAGTCGAAGACGACGACGAAGCGGCGGTGGGCTCTCGTGGCGCGCTGTTCTGTTCTGTGTCGTGGAAGCTGGCTCCATAATTAAAAGAAGGCTCCCGGTCTTGGGTTCTTCCCGACGTCTACCTTCACGGCTCCTCTGGTCGTGACACTGGTGGAGGTGCCGCCGATGCTCCCTACTCCTGAGGACGACTCGACGCGTCCGCCTCTTGTGACCACCCCTGTCCATCGTGCCAGCCGGAGGATCCGCGGCCTGTCCCCCGAGGCCCTTCCTATTGTCAACGCGCCTTCAACTACCACTCCACTCATGGCGACGCCACTGCCCGCCCTGCCTACGACTGTCCCTGCAGCCAGCCCCACCTATCTCACCCTTCAGACTCCACGCACGCCTAAGCCCTTTCACGGCGACCTGTTTGAAGATGCCGAAGACTGGTTGGCTCAATATGAACGGGTCGCGACCTTTAACTGCTGGGACGACGCTACAAAGCTCCGTAACGTTTACTTCAGCCTTGAAGACTCTGCACGAACGTGGTTCGAAAACCATGAGACTACTTTCTCTACGTGGCCGGACTTTCGACGTCAGCTCCTGAGTACGTACGCCAACAGCGACCGCCGGGAGAGCGCAGAGCGTGCACTGTCCTCTCGAATTCAGCTTCCCAATGAGGGTGTTGCCATGTACGTCGAGGATGTGAAGCGTCTTTGCGATCGTGCCGATCCGGCCATGCCTGAAGAAAAAAAGCTGCGGCACCTGATGCGCGGCGTAAAAGACCAGCTCTTTTCCGGCCTCGTGCGGAACCCGCCCAACACCGTCGCGGAGTTCCTGGCCGACGCCGTGCACATGGAGAAATTGCTGCGGCAAAGATCCCATCAGTACGACCGGGAACTGCGCCAAACGTCGACTCTATCAACGTTTGACCGGTTCGACCATGATCCCAGGACGAATCCGGACTCCCTTCGCGAACTCATCCGTTCTGTGGTCCGCGAGGAGCTGCAGCACCTTCAAGCCACCTTTGCCCCTCGCGTCGATTCCGTCAGCAGCGTCATCCGCGAGGAAGTCCGACAGGCACTCAGGGCACAAGACGCTGCAGCTGTGCCGGCGCCGCAACCGACCCCATACGATCCCGCGCCGTACCCGACTCCTGTCCAGCCAGTCACGTACGCGGACGTCGTGCGCCGCGCGGCCCCATCTCCTGGGCCTTCGCCTTACACCGCACCATTGGTCGCGGTGCACTCTGCCCAGCCGACTCCTTACTGGGCGGATAGACGCCAGGCACCGCGGAAGACTGACCTCTGGCGCACTCCGGATCAACGCCCGCTCTGCTACCACTGTGGTGAGGCCGGCCATCTCTACCGGCGGTGCCCCTATCGCGAAATGGGACTACGCGGTTTTCCTGTCGACAGCCCCCGTCTACGCCCTGGAGAGCGCCCTCTAGACATCGCCGAGTATGTCACCCGCCAGCGTAGTTCACCATCTCCTCCGCGCCGCGAGTCGCGATCGCCCTCTCCACGCCGGTCTTCGCCCTCTGGGTCCCGTTTCGCCTCGGGACAACGTGGTTCCTCGAGCCCTCGTCGGGAAAACTAGCTCCGGCGGCCTTTGGAGGCGAGGCCGCCGAACGCCGTTCCGACGCAAAGCTTCCACCGCCGCAGCAACTGAATCGCCCCGACGTCGCACGCCGCATCGCTGCACAGTTTTCCCCGACGCGCCTTTCGTATCGCCGCGATGCCGCAACCCCAATCGCCGACCCGCTTCCGCCGCCGCACCGACCCAATCGCCCCGACGCCGAACGCCGCATCGCCGAAGAGTTTCCCCCAACGCGCCGCTTGAATCGCTCCGACAGCGCAACCCCAGTCGCCGACCAGGTTCCGCCGCCGCACCGACTGAATCCTCCACAACAGCCATCGACGGGCCGTGCTGAAGGCAGGGTCTCTTTGGATATCCCTGTTCTCGTCGACACAAAGGAGGTCAGCGCGTTGGTTGATACGGGCGCAGATTACTCTATCCTTAGCGGACGGCTTGCGACGGCCCTGAAAAAAGTGACGACACCCTGGGACGGTCCAGACATACGCACGGCAGGCGGACATCTTGTCGCACCACTCGGCATGTGTGCGGCCCGGGTTACGGTTCGAGGCTGCACATTCGTTGCCACTTTTCTCGTTCTCCGCGAATGTTCTCGCGATGTCATCCTTGGCATCGACTTTCTTCGCGAGCACGGTGCGATCATAGACCTCCCGAACCGCTTGGTGACGTTTTCTACCGCAATGGCCACAGAAGAGCCTGCGCACCAGGGTTCTCGGTCCGCCCTGCGAGTCGCCGACGATAACGTTACGGTGCCACCACGTGCCAGCATTCTCACGAGAGTTACCTGCGACGAGCCACATAGGGGACTCCGGGTTGTCGAGCCTAATGTCTCCCTCGTACTCACTAAGGGGGTTGCGGTGGCACGGGGCCTTGGATCCTTTCATGACGGTTGTACAGAGGTCCTTGTCACCAACTTCTGCAACGAACATCGACATCTGTTCCGTGGCACAGCCATCGCTTACGTCGACCATGTTCATGAAGTGGCCGAATGCTTTGCTTGTGCGGAGGACACACCTGGAGCTGACGCCGAAGCGGTCACCAGCGTAGACATAAATCCTGGCCTTCCACCCACTGAAAAGAGGCAACTCCAGGACCTCTTGCGGGAGTTTGGTGCGTGTTTCACGTCGTCGTCCAAAGTGCGCCAAACGTCGATAGTTAAACACCGCATTATCACGCATGAAGGAGCCCGACCAATCCATCAGCAGCCCTATCGTGTGTCCCCTCGTGAGCGAGATGCTATTCAAACACAGGTCGAAGAGATGCTCACGACGGCGTCATCCAACCGTCAAGCAGTCAGTGGTCGTCTCCTGTCGTCCTCGTGAAAAAGAAAGACGGGACACTACGGTTCTGCGTCGACTACAGGAAGCTGAACAGTGTGACCAAGAAAGACGTGTACCCGCTCCCGCGTATCGACGACTCCCTCGACCGACTTCGTCAAGCCAAGTACTTCTCTTCGGTCGACCTCAGAAGTGGTTATTGGCAGATAGAAGTTGATGAGAGGGACCGTGAGAAAACCGCCTTCATTACACCAGACGGGCTGTATGAATTTCGCGTCCTCCCATTCGGGCTCTGCTGTGCTCCTGCCACGTTCCAAAGAATGATGGACACCGTTCTCACCGGTTTGAAGTGGCAGACCTGTCTTGTTTATCTTGAGGATGTCATCATTTTTTCCGCAACGTTCACGGAACATCTGCACCGCCTCAGGACTGTCCTCAAAGCCGTTCGATCCGCCAACCTCTCCCTCAAACCAGAAAAATGCCACTTTGGGTTCACCGAATTGAAGTTCCTCGGGCACGTCATTAGTGCTGACGGAATCCGCGCTGACCCAGAGAAGCTTGCTGCCGTTGCTGCCTTTCCGGTCCCCTCCCACAAAAAAGCAGTCCGACATTTTCTGGGCCTGTGCTCCTATTATCGCCGCTTCATTAGAAACTTCGCCCAGCTCGCCAGCCCTCTGACGCTCCTAACCCGTGATGACACGTCATTTTCCTGGGGCAACGAACAACAGAGTGCCTTCGACGAGTTACGACGCCTACTCCAATCACCGCCCATCCTGGCACATTTCGACGAAGATGCCGATACGGAGGTGCACACGGATGCGAGCAACGTCGGTCTTGGCGCCGTTCTAGTTCAGCGGCAAAACGGTGTCGACAAAGTAATTGCCTACGCCAGCCGCGCACTGTCGCGTGCTGAGTTGAACTACTCTACCACGGAAAAAGAATGTTTAGCGGTAGTCTGGGCCGCCGCCAAGTTCCGCCCATACCTCTATGGCAGACCGTTTCGTATCGTCACCGACCACCACTCGCTGTGCTGGCTGAAAAATTTAAAGGACCCTTGCGGCCGCGCGGCGGGTTGGGCGCGTGGCATTCTCGTAGCCTAATTTTACATCTAGCAAACTTATTGTTCGGGTGCGGCTTTGTAGCATCCAGGTGATGGCGGAACTATCCGATTCGTGAGGTATACATTCCAAAGCCGATCTAGGGTATAAACTTGTCACCGACACTCCACACTACGTTTGCTCATTTCCACTCATTGAGCGACTAACTTTCAGTAGTTAGTGGCTTTCAGAGAGTGTACATAAAGAAGGGCTCAATATCATTTGAGTCGCACCGTAGGTAAACCACCCCATAGCCGACAAAGCTGGCGTCACATCCGTTTCCGTCCACCAGTATTCGGGGAAGTTATCTAGCACAGGGCACTGTCATAGCTAAGCTGCCGTGCTTGGAAGACTCTTTCTTGCCTTTCTCCTATGTTCAATTCGCTTCCTTCTGTGTGCAGCTTGTGACAGAAGCTGCCTGTGAAAAGAAGTTGGTTAAAAAAAGTATGAGTGAGAAGACGTGGCGAGGAACGACAGCATTTGTTGTTGTTTTCTTCGGGCAGGTGCTCAGTATTCAGCGACGGCTGATGTCTCTTCAGAAAGCAGATGAACGGTACAAGCACCAATCGTACAACAGACATAGGCTACCTCCAACAGGCCAAATTATTGATGCAGACTCCTTCACCAAAATTATCAACAGCTCATTGTCAAGAATATGACATTACAAGTAGCCAGTCCTTGCAGAGCTCGCTACATCTACACGCTTTCGCTGCGTTGTCTTCTGCAAGCTGCTGGCTCCAATGTTTCACTGGCTTGTTAAGAATGGACACTGGAACCATGCAGCACCCTCAGAAATACACCGTAAAATAAAGGGAATGCTGTGAACTAGAAATTCATTTCAAGCGTGTTACATTTTTACCACTACAAGTTTGTTGCGTTATGATTTCTTCTACAATTATTTTCTAGGCAACATTTTCGGGCCGTTCGACGCATTTTTTGGAAATCTGCAAGCCACTGATGCTTTTTGTTTCCGTCTTTTAGATCACTCTGTCTGGTTAAACTAGGGGTACGGGAAACTAAAATGTGTCACTTTTGTTGTAGAGGTTAAAGACAGCAGATAGTCGAATCTCACTCTTGCCGACCGAATCACGCATTTTACAGCTTCCATATGTTCTCAGAAGCTTAACAGTGCTCATAAAGTTCACAGTTTACATTTCTGAGAAGAGAGGTTCTGTGTTTTTGAGCTGTTTGAAATTGCTTGAGTGAAAATGTTTCAAGGTTCACAGCGCTCAGTACTAAGCGTTATCGTTTATTGCCAGCTTAATGTCTCTTCCTGAAGGGGATGAATGCATTGTTTTGAAACTAAGCAGCTTCCTTTATACAGCTACATTAAAGGAAAAATTTAGATGCTATAATGCTATGGCTCCCGCCTGCAACGATTACAACTGTTTATAATAAAAGATATCATCAAGGGAAATATAAAACAGCTTCTAAAATCTCAAGATTTGCCTGCATTCACTGAAGCCTCCCCGAGTCCGTCATTTCGAATAATGATTGAGACACTCATCAATGCATATCCATTTTTACGAAATGTGTGCTACTTATAAACCATTTAACGTAGCATTTCCAGACGGTGTGCTTTGAGGACGTTAATAGGGGTCCAGCAACGTACGTACAGATACTCTGCACAGATGTTAGGCTAGCTCAAATGCCTTGGCGTTCTACTCTTGATTTCACAAAGGTCTCAGAGCGAGCGATAAAAACAACAACCATGCACATAAGCTGAAAAAAAAGCTCACTTAGCCGACCTTGAAATAGTTGAAGAAAAATAAACAGTTCACAGTACCTTTGTGTGCCTTGTAGTAGAACTTTTTAAGCCAACTCGAAGCTTGTGATTTATGAAAGAAAAGTCTACCGACGCTCCAGACTTCGTAAGGCATTGTAAATTGTGAATTGTAAGCTTGAAAAAAAGAGTTATCGATCCGAAAAGTTTCGACTTTATACGTTTAACGAACATCTTGCGGTTTTTATTTTTTTTTATATTGGCACCTGTCCCTCTTTCCTTGCCATTTCTAGGTTTAGCCTTACATATGCTCTCTTCTTATTTCACCGATGGAGCTACAGTTATCTTGTACTGAAAAAAAGCCCAACTTCCTTCCAGTCATAACTGCTGAGCGCTATTCTGAGCGCTATTCAGGGAATCCGTGTTCTCTCGTCAGAAGTGACAGAACTGTAGGGCAAACTGCTCGCATGATATCATCCTAGAGTCTTTACTCACCCGCTTGGTTAAGTTCAGTATCCAACCCCTGCACAGAACAAGCGAGAAATGTAAACGTATTAGGCAGACTTCTTACATTTGGTACTGCAGTTTTATATTTCATCACCAGCGAGAATGTGCCACGGAAGAAGTCATAGAGAGGAATTTCGTCATGCTCACCATTTTGCGGTTCCTGTGTGCGCGTGCGATTTTTTCGCCTGAGTCCGCTCTTATTTCGCCGGTTATGTCACGGGAGCATACAGGCGCAGCAACGACCTACGGATAGCGTCGACAATAGACATGCTGTCATTGAAGAATATCTGCATATGCTGTTTTAGATGTTGGGCGCGATTATGAGAAACAACGCAAGAAAAGTTTTTTTTCCCTCATGCTTCAAGTTTGCCAAATTAAACATTAAATGCCGTTGAATAAAATTAAGCGGACACCTAAGCTCTACATTAAGGATATGACGAGACTGCGTTAATTTGTCGAGTCAGCGGCCTGAGGTCCGCTTTACACATAACTGCAGAAACACGGGCGAAGTTCATTTTATTTCTTTTGGTTTTTCGTGTACATTTCTCATTTACCATAAGGACCACAAAGCCATCTTTTAACCAAGTGTAGCGGGGGTTCCTCAGTGATCGAGGGGTAGCGCGCCTACAACACAACCCAAGGGACAGCGGTTGTCTTCAGGGTCGAGAATTTTTCTTTTCAGTGCAATTGCTATTCCTTCATCGGAGGCACTACGTAATGGCTGTGGAATGGCGCCAATAGTGTGTAGACTTGTGGAGATATGTGCAGTGACTTCCTCACTGTTCTTCTGTGTGATCGTTGCAGGGTGGTTGAACTACCCGCGCGACGCCACGTCTCTGAGACGTCACGGCCCTCTCGACCGTTACCGATATTTTCTGGACGTACCAACGACGTTGTTTTCTCCGCTGAACGGTACCTTTTACGCTATCGCGGGAAATATGTATTACGTTAGGAAGACAGGCAGATGAAACTGCCGCCCGGCCTGCTAACACAACCACATTACAAATTACACACAATGCAGCAAATAGTCATAACGATAGTATATTATGAAAATTTCAGAATAGCAATTGAACGCGCATTGAGAAATGCGGTAAAGTAAGGGCTCTCCAATTAGTTTCCGTGCAGCGTAAATTTCGTTAAGAAATGCTGTTTATAAAACTCTGTAAAGAATTTGAACCCCATGATGATTCAGTTTCAAGAAGCAACTGTTCTGAAGGGGCATGAGTGTATATTTAGAGCAAAATATGCCGCATGTCTAACCCTACGATGAAAGAATTTTTAGCTGTCAGAAGATATATTGAGACATATATTACAGCGGCCACAAATTTGTTTTGTTTCAGCGTATGAGTTGAGATATATTAATCAGTACATGACGAGCGACAACTTTATAATTAAAAGCCGGTGAATATGAAAGATATTTAGACGACCATAAGTGGAGCCGAGGAAAACAATAATCGACAAAATGTCTGCAGTCTAACTACTCAGTTTTGAAGGCGTTGAATGTAGTCATAATGTGTAAAGTATGCATTGATCCAGGATTAGAAGTGTGAGAGGGGTAACAATGAATATCAGCATAGTACACTGGTAAACTAATGTAAGGCTGAAAATTTGCGCGTTATGATAATGATCTCAAAATCAAACTATTCATTAAATACTGAGCATGCAGATTAACTTTCATTTTTGTACCTAATATATGTTCATATAGGTCTTATATGACCGTAAATACGATGAAGTGATGCCATATATTTCTTTTGGTGAACTGACGGAAGGGATGGTTCTGAGCGGTCTTCTTGTATCGCGAGAGCTGCAAGCGCAGTCGTCTTCCTTTAACTGCAAATTCTCGTACATCTAAGTTTAAGTTTTTTCAATGAATTTTTCGGCACAGTTTTGGTACCTGTGAGAAGCAAAATATGGAAAGGGCACGAAGGGAACAAATGTTTACAGGATACGATTTTAGCCTGTGTGTTTGTAGTAACAGCAAGAGCGATTTTTACTCCACTACGTATAAAACAACGCACCTCAAAACAAAAAAAAGAACTGTGGAAATGATGGATGACGAGGACCCTCAGTCCTGTCTGGGCGCTCCTCCCGGGTTTATAATGGGAACTTTATTGCATATACCACCCGTGTTGATCCAAAACGGCCTTTCATTTCTCGGCTGAATGTCACACATCGAGGGACGGATAGAAGCTTTAGGAGGCTTTAAGTCCGAGTTTTCCAAGACAAAATATTTGAATTCTTCTATTGCTTTATATCTATTCAGTCCGAAATATTGGCGAAACATGAAGAAAAAACAAGGCAGGAGGAATGTGGTTTTAAATGCGCATTTGATGTGTGTTGCTTTGGGAGGCAGTGATTTTGGGTTTGTTCTAGGGTATACAGAGAACTTGTACGCTTTTGTGTCTAAGCCTATCAATTACTTAATATACCGGCCACGCAGAAAATTATTTTTATTCCACGAACCTGCATGTAGCCTCTGTCTATAACGGTGCATTCGGAAGAACACCGTCACAGAAAGACACTAGAAAGGTTTATTCTCAGGTCTAGTGCAGTGAATATTTACCTTTTATGAATTACTATGGTCTATGAATGAACTGCCCATTCACCGAGCTGCCATGCTACTCCAAAAACAATGCTTGGTGAGATCTGGACCCAGAAATTGTTGATGCAAACTGTTCGCGCAAAATATTCACCCATTAAAAACATCTCCACTCATGCTATGAATTTTTGCTGTTCGACTATTCTACTGCACCATCTTTACCCTTGCGCCACAAGAATTATTGCTTTAGCAATATTTCAGACCGAAATAATTGCCATGAGATAGAATGCGCGAAAATTATACCACATCGAAAACGGAAAAAAATTCTTGCTGCCACCAAAAGCAGGTTTTGGTACAATGAAGGCTAATATTTCATATATTAGCTTGATCTCCGTGTCTACAACTTAAACTGTCTGACCAAAGAAGTGAATGACATTTGATTTCGTTCTTTTTCTGAGAATGTATTCACGCCTTAAAATATAGAAATTCCCATTTATAGAAATAATATAATTTATTTAGTATACTCACCATTAAATAGAGAAGTAGCATCCACAAAAAAATCCCAGAAGAGAGATTTAGCCCAAGTATGGCTCCGTGGTGCTCTACGGAATCGTTCGGAATACGATCATTGCCTTGCATGGTCCTCCCAAAAGCTCTTCCTGAGGTGATGTCGGAAGACGGCGAAGAGAAAAGTGCTGTCAAGTAGCTTTTATCTGCTGCAACGCTCAGAAGAATATCAGACATGAAAGTTCCATGAAAGCTAGCGATTTATGAAAGGACGAAGTTTGCTCATTAGTGCAGAAAGAACAGTTTCTCAAACAGGATACACTTTATTGAAAAGGCACATAGAAATTTTGAAATGCATCTTTGACTATAATACCTTCGTTTCGCCTTTTCACCTTTACAATTGTATGCTAGCTCGCCAGTCACACGGACACAAAAACAAGCCAGTGCTCGACATTTCAGGGAAGGAATTTCGCGGCATTCAACCTTTCGTACTCCTGCCTCAAACAGCCGTATATCTATGAGAGACCATTGACTGAGTTTACGTGTGAAAACAGTTTCATTGCGCTAGCCTGAATGAGGTGTCCCCCTGCCTCGTTTACTCGCAAAAAAAAAAAAACGCTCTGGCCGCTCAACGACCCATTTCTTAAAACTCACGATACTTGTTCTTTCCTCCATCACTGTAGTTAGAGCGTCATAACTGTTTCATCGTGCTTTCCTGGAAGAGAAACACACTTTTGTTGCTGGAATAGCACATGTTTGAAAAACGCTTCTCGCAGGAGATCATTTTGTGGCGTCAAAATAGCATGCAAGAAATAGCATATTGAAGATGCTTAGGCCCTGGCTAACAAGAGCGTTTTAGACAACAGTGCCATTGAATCAAATCGTCCTGCCGGAAGCTTACAACAAGCAGTTGCCTTTAAAAACGTTGTCCTGGATGATCTTCCTACCATATAAAAATGTATTATCTATTCGGCGGCTGATAAAAGCACAAATACGAGCAGCAGCTGTTCCCTGTCGAGAAAAATGTCCTTTGAGTCGATGCGAGATCTCCACGCCATAATTCTTATGTTCTCTCCTCACACTAAAAGAACAACTCGCGACTCAATGTTTCGATGGCGTAGCCGTTTTTAAGGTAACATTTGTGCTTGTAGTAAAACTTTGATCAAAGTACTTTTTGAGGATTGGTTTCTATTTTTTTTATACAACATGAGGCAATGAAAGATTTCTAGCTGATCACCAATGAAAGGAGTATAGACACAACTTTTGGGTTCGTGTCTTCTTTGAAAACGTGCGTAAGGCGTTATTACACATGAATTACCATGTGGTATTCCCTACAGCAGCAGCTGGAAATTGCATTGAATTTATTTGAAATAATATCATTGCCGCCCGACACATTCGGCTGGTTGTCGACATGGGCAGGAAGGCTCATCTGCCTCCCATCTGCCTCCCATGACAGATGGGCCACCTCCTGTTTCTTGGCTCTGACGGATATATACCGGTTTTCTCGTAAATGGAACCTCTAATGCTTTCTCTGTAATGTGCAGCACGCCTGCGAGGAAAACCCACAGTTGTGGCGAATGGCCTCCCGCAAAGGCGAAGGTCGTCAGTCGTTGATGTTGACTTGTCATCCGAAGCTTTGCGCTGGTGTGAGAGCAGCCGCTGATAAGGTGGTCGGTGTGACCGAGGCATCGATATAAACTTCAACAGCTTCTACACTGTGTCTAGTTATACAGCAGTGATACGTGGTTGTCTCAACCGCTGGCATTGTCGAGTTGTTTTGCACACAATGAGCACGCAAAGTTTGCCCACGGCTTCACCATTGCCCACAGGGCCTAAGCAGGAGGAACTAGGAGAACATACCCTGGAAGTAGACTAATTTTAAGGAATCGGAAAGTGCACAGAAAGTAGCTGCCGTTAACCATCTACAGAAGGTGAAAGCGTTTTCGGGATGAGCAAATGTGAATACTTCGAAATGATTCATATAACCAACACGCCATTACGGAGAAGTCAAGAGCTTCCTCAGTTGTACTTTCTGGAGATATGCACCTGAAAAATCGTTTACATATCCTCAGCATAAGCACTGGATGAACTGCCAATGTACGTCAGCAAAGATGTAAGAAGATTTGTTATGTTCATTGCAAAAAAAAAAAGAAACAACTCTATCACATTTCTCCATCAGCGCTCGCCTTTTCCAGCAGTGGACAAATTATCCTCGCTCACTTTTTAATGTCATCTGGCCGATTCAGTCTCTTTTTGCACCACGAAGGGCACAATTAACTTGGGTCTGTTCCCTCATGCATTTCCTCTCTTCCTGATTCTTTTCTTCTCCTTTCCATAGCTTGCTATGAAGACCTCAGCTTAATTTTATTGTACTCTGTCAGTCTCCAAGTTTTCGCCCGTAGGTTAGAACTGGTAAGATACACCTGTTTTATAGTTTCATTTTTTACTGCTGTGGTTGATGCCAGCGGCTGCTTCGTACCCTGAATAAATGTATTCCGTGGTGAAGTCTAGTACTCCCAATCATGCAAGGTGGCAGCACGGTGGGTCCTAGTTACTGGTATTAGCAGACTTCATTCCGAGAGAAGAGAGACATAGACATATGCGACGCGCCTTACAGAAACACGCGTCTGTTAATGTACGAGAGTTGACTACATGGGCACACAAACGTAGCCACTCACAGGTAGTGTCTAGCGCGCAGACGCGAAAACGAATTTCGTTGCAAAAAGAACAGCACTAGTTCCGGCGTACAGCATTTATTGGGGGTCAGTACGATATCTTGTTATGCAATCATGCGGATGGGCAATGTCTAAACTACCCACTGCAGAATGAGGCACGGCCCTACGTCGCGCTATGTGCCCACTGGCGCATTTGGTGCAGGCACTCGTTGCTGCCTGCCCCAAAGCTGCCAGGTTGACATAACGGCTTCTTTTGCTTTCGGGTACAAAGCAATGGTGGAACATCGCTCTACACCGCAGCTGAGGACCCCACAGAAAATCTTTCTCGCCACTAAAGTTTCAGAATGCCGGATGCCGTGTGTGCTAACGTGGAACATGTGTGGACGAATTTAAATGCCCACGATGCCCCTGAACTCTGGCCACGTGTCTGTTCGTCATGCCATGTGATCTCTTGAATACCTCGTAGAGTTTAGTAACATTCGCAATTCCTTCTATCCAACGGCGTCAAATCGTTACTTGATTGAAGTTCCTGTGTACTATGATGTCCTCCAGAATATGGAATCGTTAGTTAGCCCTCCTGAGGGACACTAACTTGCCATGTGCTGTGTTTACCTCTCAGGGTGCTTACTTTTTTTTAGCCTAAGTTGTCGAATGGCATCTTGTCCTCATAATGCATATAGATCCTGCAGGCCGAACATTGGAGTTTGGTGGGGCATAAATATTTTCATAGTTCACTGAAATGCGGAAGTGATTAAGACTGGTGAAGAAATCAACAAACCTGTCTAAGAGAGTCAATGTTGTGGAGGAAATTGCTGAAGCAGGTCTCATTGCAAGTCCTCGAAAGCCCGATTTTAAAGCATCAGCCTTCAGGCCCTTAGTTGGTGGTACTGAAAACGTAGTTAAAATGCATATTTTGCTCATTTTCTGCTTCAGCTGTAGCCTCTTGAAGGAGCGATATATGTAATCAGAAGAGGTCGTTGTATCGTTTGGCCGTGCTGGACTCGATATTTCGATAGGCCTGCTAATAATGCCCATGCTCACAGGATTGGCTCATTCGAGAAGACAAAAATAGTTTTTTGCCGCACGTTTCGTTGCTGGTATAGAGGAGGATGCAGCGTTAGCGTTATATGACGTGTTAAAAAGAGAAAGTTTTGTGTTCGCGTAATAATGTCGCACCCAGTTATTCTTTTCCGCTGTTGCACACATGCGATGCTGTTGGTGTACATACCCACATAACCGGCGAATGTGAGAGAAAGTTGGTGTCTGTGAGCTCAAGGTCAACCAGCACTCAAATATGAAATGGCCGAGGGGTGGAGTGGGGGGGTGGGGGGCGTGTCATTTGAGGCCCTGTTTTCTCCAAATGACCCCTCTCCCCATGCGTCATGCTGAAAGGAGCAATAAAAAACAAACGTTGTACTGCAGAAAGATGATACCGAGCAATTACAAGCAACGCCTAGGAACGCGCGCAAAAAAGTTTTTCCAAACGAGTTCAGGACATATAAATCAGTATATTCGAAAGACAATATGGAGAAAAAACTTGCAATAATTTGGTAGAAATACACGAGAGAGGTTTACGAAAGAAGCACAAACTTAATACCTAGCGCTACTACAGTCGGAGGACCGGAAGATAACGATGTGGCAGTTCCGAAGACTCCTGCGTGCTCCCCCGCTGGTTCCCCTCTAAGCAGTTAGCGGTGCCGAATACTTGGACTCGAGCGGTAGCGCTTCTTGAAAAAGGAAAATCTGCCCGAGGTTGGCGACGCCACTAAACGCCTGACATTTATAGGCCTCCGTTACTGTTAGTGACTTCGTGACCGGGCTGAGACCACACCCATACAATCAACAGTAATGGCGATCTCTGTAATGGCGATTAGGTAGTAATGGCGATTAGGTAGTAAACTGGTTCACTAATTTTTAATAATTAATTTTTTTACTATTACAGTTAGGCGCCTAGTTGCAATTAGATATTTGTAGCTGGTCGTTAGTAATAGCCATATCAGTTTTTAGAATTTCGAAAATGCGATTATCTTCGGCGCTGTGGCTCGAAAAAATTTGGCTTTTCCGACTGGTTACGTGCACTGGAGGGGATGCTTTGGTGAGGGCAATTGCGTTTTCGAAATTATAAAAACTGATATGGCTATTACTAACGACTGGCTACAAATATCTGCTTGCAACTAGGCGCCTAACTGTAATAGTTAAAAAGTTAATTATTAAAAATTAGTGAACCAGTTTACTACCTAATATGATTCACGGGTTTTCTGGTGTCCGCCAACATTGGTAATACTATGCTGCAAAAGCCATATGTTTACCAAGAAAATTCTGGGACGTTGAATATTACACTCCAACTTCCATCCGTATCATTAAGCTCGGACCAGTCAACAAAAACAATATGAAACAATAATTGAATCGTTCAGGTTGTGCGAACCAAGGTTTGTTTATAAATTTTTGGAAACGATAAGATTCCTCGTCGAGTACTACCTAAAAATGCCGTGAGTGCAATATCAGCTATATTGTAACGTAACGTTACAAAGAAGTCTCCTGCGCCGAGGAACACCGGCAGCCAGTCAGGTCAGCACGAGACGGAGCAGAGTCACTTCGTCTTTCTCCAATGGCCCGTTGCGTTCTTCCTCATCTTCTAAGGAAGGCATGTGTCATTGCCCCCCTCGTTTGCAGCATCGCCTCGATGCGGCCGACTAGGAGCATACTGGTGAGTTACGGGCTGACAGATAGTGGGCTTGGTTGGTACAGGAGGAGCACAACACAAAACGGGGTACTATCCGTCTCCAGATCGGTCAGCAGGGCGGCCGTGGTAGGGTTTCATTCGGACGACGTGTACAACGTCAGTGAGCTTGCGTCGTCTGCGGCTTGAGGGGTCTCGGGTGGCAGATTCTACTTCGTAAGTAACGTCACTGATGCGGCGGAGGACACGGTATGGTCCGAAGTACCGGCGCAGTAATTTTTCAGACAGTCCTCGATGGCGAACGGGTGTCCAAATCCATACATAGTCTCCAGGCTCGTAGGAAACGAAGCGCCGTCCCTGGTTGTAGCGATCAGCGTCTAGTTGCTGTTGTAGGTATATGCGCTGCCGTGCCAGCTGCCGCGCTTCTTCTGCACGCTGAGCAAAACTAGCGACGTCCATATCAAGTTCACTTTCGCAGTCGGGGTATACGGGCAACATCGTATCCAGGTGAGTGGTCACTCGGCGGCCGAAGACAAGCTCGAAGGGAGTAATCCGCGTCGTCTCTTGAAGTGCCGTATTGTATGCGAACGTGGCGTATGGGAGAATTTGATCCCAGGTCTTATGCTCTATATCCACGTACATGGACAGCATGTCGGCCAGAGTTCTGTTTAGCCGTTCCACCAGGCCGTTAGTCTGCGGGTGGTACGCCGTGGCCTGTCTATGGCTAGTGTGTGTAAGATTCAGCACTGCCTTAGTCAGGCGGGCCGTAAAAGCTGCCCCACGGTCGGTAATAATAATAGCCGGGGCGCCATGGCGCAATACGACGTCGTGAACAAAGAATGCGGCGACTTCGGTGGCAGTTCCATTTGTGAGCGACGCGGTCTCAGAATACCGGGTCAGGTAATTCGTCGCGACAACAATCCAACGCTTTCCATTAGTTGACTTTAGAAAAGGGCCAAGAAGATCCATTCCCACTTGTTGGAAAGGAGTTTTCGGTGGAGCAATAGGTTGAAGAAATCCGGCTGGTTTCATGGGGGGAGATTTTCGACGTTGACAGTCACGGCAGGTTTTAACATAGGATCGTACTGAAGGTAATAATTTCGGCCAATAATACTTCGCCCGAATTCTGGCAAACGTGCGACTAACTCCCAAGTGGCCGGCGGATGGTTCGTCGTGACAAGCGCTCAAGATGTCAGGCCGTAGGTCCATAGGTACTACGAGCAGGAATGTCTCTTGTGATCTTTCAAAATTGCGCTTGTAGAGAACCCCACTTCGTAAAGTGTATGACTGCAAGCCACGACGAAAAACAGGCGGTACCCGACCACCGCGGCCTTCTAGATACTCGATGAGCGGCGCCAGCTCCTGGTCCTTGCGTTGAAGGTCAGCCATATGAGATTGAGTAATGGCCCCAATGAAGGGAAAATCGTCGGCGTTTTCCACTGCAGCGGAGTTTAAGGGCGCGCGTGATAAGCAATCTGCGTCTTGGTGTTTAAGTCCCGACTTATAAACAACAGTAACATCATACTCTTGAAGACGAAGGCTCCATCGAGCCAAGCGTCCAGACGGGTCTTTGAGGCTGGCCAGCCAGCACAGCGAATGATGGTCGCTGACAATACGGAAGGGTCGTCCATACAGGTATGGTCGAAACTTGCTTATGGCCCAGATTACCGCAAGACACTCCTTCTCGGTCGTTGAATAGTTCGCCTCCGATCGGGATAATGTTCGACTCGCGTAAGCTATAACTCGTTCTACGCCATCTTGCCACTGGATAAGTACAGTCCCAAGGCCAACGTTGCTGGCATCAGTGTGGACGTCAGTTGCTGCGTTTTCATCGAAATGGGCGAGTATGGGGGGCCTGTGGAGGCGGCTTCAGAGCTCCTGGAAAGCTTGTTCTTGATCGCCTCCCCACAGGAAGGGTATGTCTTCTCTGGTTAGTGCTGTCAATGGTTCAGCTATCTTGGAGAAATCTTGGACGAAGCGTCGGTAGTAAGAGCAAAGGCCCAGAAATCGCCGAAGTGCCTTTTTATCGCTGGGACGTGGAAAACTTGATACTGCGGTAGTCTTGTCCGGATCAGGGAGAACGCCCTGTGCACTGACAACATGGCCGAGAAAGCGAAGTTCTTTGAAAGCGAAATGGCATTTCTCCGGCTTGATCGTTAACTGTGCGCCTTTGAGTGCTTGAAGCACAATGCGCAACCGGTCCAGGTGTTGCTCGAAAGTAGGCGAGAAAACGACGACATCATCTAAGTACACTAAGCACGACTGCCACTTCAGACCTGATAAAACCGTGTCCATCATACGTTGGAACGTGGCCGGCGCAGAGCAAAGACCAAACGGAAGCACCTTAAACTCGTATAGGCCGTCGGGCGTCACAAATGCAGTCTTCTCTCGGTCTCTCTGATCCACCTCGATTTGCCAGTATCCGCTTTTGAGGTCTAATGAGGAGAAGTACCTGGCATCGCGTAGACGGTCGAGGGCATCATCAATCCTGGGGAGCGGATAGACGTCCTTTTTGGTCACGTTGTTTAGTTTCCGGTAATCGACACAGAATCTCAGGGTGCCATCTTTCTTTTTGACGAGGACTACTGGCGACGCCCATGGGCTCGTCGAAGGCTGGATTACGTCGTCCGCAAGCATCTCATTCACTTGCGTTTGAATGGCTTCACGTTCCTTAGGAGAAACCCGGTACGGGCGTTGGCATACCGGTAACGTGGCCTCATCGGTTATGATGCGGTGCTTGGCGACAGGAGTACGACCGACCTTGGAGCCAGTGGCGAAGCAGTCTGCGAAATCAGTCAGAAGAGCCGAAAGAAGATTCCTTTGATCGGGCGTCAAGTCCGGGCTAATTTTAACGGTTTGAAGGAGACGGCAAGATGTAGCCTCCTCTTGAGGGTTGGCCCCGGCGGTGCATAAACGAGGCGAGGCAGTAACGTCGTGAAGGAAGGCAACAGCCGTTTCCTTGGCGAGGTGCCGCATCTCCTTAGCAAAATTCGTCAGGAGGACAGTAGCACAACCGTTATGGAGTTGAACCAGTCCTCGAGCAACGGCTATCTCCTTCTCGAGAAGTAGCGGGAGGTGCCCATCCGCGATGCCCTCGTAGTCGTGAAACAAGTCATGACGCACAAGAACAAGCACACTAGACCGTGCTGGCACCCTCACATCATCGTCGACAATACGCAGAACGTTGAGTTCCGGATCCTCGATTTCAATGCGCTCCACGGCCCGTTTCGTCGAGAACGTCACACGCGCTTCTTTCAGGTCAATGACAGCGCCGTTAGTCTGCAGGAAGTCTAGGCCAAGGATCAAGTCTTTGGAACACTCGCGAAGTACGACGAATTCTCCGACATACACAAAACCCCGGATGCCGACACGCGCTGTGCACTTGCCTACAGGGGTAATCAAGTGACTTCCCGCCGTGCGAATTTTCGGGCCGGACCAGTGCGTCAAAACTTTCTTCAATTCGCGGGCGAGACCGTGGCTCATTACCGAGTAATCTGCACCGGTGTCTAGTAACGCCGTTACATCGGCTCCATCAATCTTTACGCGCAAATCGGAGGTAGTGTGTCGGATGCTGTCGCCACCTGTCCCAAGCGGAATGTCGTCGAGTCGGCGTGACGAGGACGGAGGATCTTCAGATTTCGCGACATCAGCGACCCTGCCTCCGAAGGCCGCTGACATTAGTTTTCCCGGCGAGGGCTGGGAGAGCGTCGGCGTCGGGGATAGCTCGGACTTGAGGAACGGTAACTTGTTGGGGACGTAGACCGACGTTCTTGGTAGCCGGACGTAACAGGATGCTGTTGCGCAGCAAGGTGGCTTTCGATTTCAGTAGGCCGCTCGCCATTTTGAGGGCAGGGGTCGTCCGGTGCGAAACCGCGCAGGCCGACGCGGCGGTACGGGCACGCCCGGTAGAGGTGACCTGCTTCACCGCAATGGAAGCAGAGGGGCCGACGGTCGCGGGCCCGCCATACTTGACTCTTACGGGGTCGCTGATAGGTTGGCGCAGGGGTGTAGCGAGGAGGACCCTGCGGCTCCATTGCTGGAGCTGCGGTATTGATACTGTTGTCTTGCGTGGGAGCCCTACGTAGGACGGACGCGTAGGTGGGTCTCGCGTCGAGCTGGTAGGAAACGTCAGGAACTCGCTCAGCTGCCATACGCACCTCGTCCCGGACGACTTCAGCTAGTGATGGAAAGGACGGCGTGTTGCAAGGCATCCGGAGTGCTTGCAGTTCTTCTCGCACGACAGCACGGACGAGGTTGCGTAGTGCATCCATATCGCTTCCGCCCTGCATAGGTAGTGCGTCGGACCCAATGATGTTCACGTCGCGATTGTATTGACGAGCCCGGTGTTGCAGCGTCGTCTCCATGGTGGTAGCCTCACTGAGGAACTCCGCAACAGTGCGCGGTGGGCTGCGCACTAGTCCTGCGAAAAGTTCTTGCTTGACGCCTCGCATCAGGTGGCGCAGCTTCTTGTCTTCTGGCATCTGTGGGTCTGCGCGCTTGAAAAGACGCGTCATGTCTTCATAAAACATGCGCACGCTCTCGTTTTGGCGCTGGTTCCGCGAGTGCAGCGCAGCTTCTGCTCGCTCCCGGCGGTCGGCGCTTGGAAAAGTGGTCTTCAAGTCACGACAGAAGGCTTCCCAGGATGGAAAGGAAGCCTCATGGTTTTCAAACCATGTCCGCGCCGACTCTTCAAGAGCAAAGTAGACGTTGTGGAGCTTACGCTCATCGGTCCACCCGTTATAACGTGCCACACGCTCGAAGGCCTGAAGCCAGTCCTCGGCGTCCTCGAACACGTCTCCATGAAAAGACGGTGGTGTTCGCGGCTGATGGCAGAGGATGTTTGCGGGAAGCCTGCTCTCAGATGTCATTGCCGCAGGTGTTACAGGGGCCCGAGGCTGCGTCGACCTGGTAGCGGCCGGAAGTGGTCCAAATTCCGGGGGCTCTCCACGTAGGCGGCGGCCGAGGCGCTGATGTACCGGAGTAAGCTCCGTAGTGAGAGGTAGATTATGCGCTGGAAGCGTACCCGGCACTGCCTCCACCAGATTTGTAACGTAACGTTACAAAGAAGTCTCCTGCGCCGAGGAACACCGGCAGCCAGTCAGGTCAGCACGAGACGGAGCAGAGTCACTTCGTCTTTCTCCAATGGCCCGTTGCGTTCTTCCTCATCTTCTAAGGAAGGCATGTGTCAATATTGATTTTAGCACAGTGAAATGTTTCCAAATTGTCCGCTTTCGCCATTTTTTTCAAGGCATCGAGCCTTGAGAATTCCTTCCAATCAATAACACGAACCAAATTTATTCGGTTCGGTTTAGTTTATTGCGGATTAACGTCCCGAAGCGACTCAGGCTGTGACGGACGCCGTAGTAAAGGGCTTCAGAAATTTTGACTACCTGGGGTTCTTTAACATGCACTCATATCGAACATTGCACGGGCCTGTAGAATTTCGCCATCATCGAATTTCGACAGCCGTGGTCGGGATCGATTCAGCGTTTTTCGGGAAAGCAGCCGAGCGCCATAAGCACTGAGCCATCGCGGTGGCTCTTCTTTCAAAGAAAAGATTTTGTGACGAGGTATTTGATCAAAAGACAGAAAGAAGCGAGCATAATGCGTGATATTACTGGTTTTTGTCAGAACGTGCAAGCTTTCGTGCTACTTGTGATGACGAAAACTGAGAGTGCCGTTAAAACTGGAGCTTCAGATTTGTGAGCATTTCACGACCGGTGCTTTTTATCGTCCGCCCAATGACGGCTTGCATGCTTTTAAGGCGAAAGCCTTTATTAGCTCATACTCGTGACCATGACTCTGTCCATCCGTCCGTTACTTCTGAAGTGAAAGTCATAACTAGTCACAACTGATTACTAACTAGTCCTTAACCAGAACTAAATCCTAAAATCTTGTGCATGGCGAGAATCTAACCACCATCCTTCCGTACCATAGCCGAGCGTGCTAACTACTACGCTACGCCGAATTCCTGCCAGCGCATATGGAGTTCTCCTTCTCTAGCGTGAGGGCGCTGGAGAGCGTTGCGGGAAAGGCTTTCGCCTCATCGCACTTTATATCGCCAAAGTGCTCCCTCGAAATTTTTATGCTCTCTTCAATGTTACCATCAGTATTTGAACCGAATATTATTATACTGCAGGTGAATTTACTTGCTCCGTGTACAGGGGGAAAATTAGTTAGTTTCGCTCACTTGCCAGTCAACTCCGTGAAGACTGTTGAGTGGCCTAACCCCGCCACACGGCAGTTTTCAATTTCACGCAACACCTGTTCGCCCGTTTGTTTTTACCTAATTGGTGGAGCATCTCAGCGTGGCACGACTTAAATGATGGTGGCATTATAGTGGCACACTTTTTAAGTCCTACACTGTAAATCTATGTGCGTACCTCACAAAGCGTGCTATTAAAAACTGAGGGGATTCTAATAATATTACTCAGAACCTAAAACATGTCGTAGACTGGGAATTTTTTTAAAGCATTGCCTCCACTGTCTGTGAACGACGGTTTCAGTTTACACACAAACTTTTCCACTTGAGTGATGTATATACACCTTCTGTAGTACTTTCGGTAAAACGGAAAAGGTCTAAGCCATGATAAATTATAGAAATAATGGCGCCTATAAATGCCGTAAGTGAACATTTAAGCTCTAAGTCAATAGTATAACAAGGCTGCATTTTTATGCCTTTATCAGTTCACTGCGGTAATAAGATGGGAAATTAAATCACCAAAAAGTGTTCCCTTCACTTGGGTAAAGAATCGAAGGTAATCTACATGGTTTGCGAGGATTATTATCTCGCTGCTGACAGAGCTGAGCTCAGAATTCCACCCACAATGGACGCATGATAGTGTTGGCTGAGCAAACAGAAAGAAAGATAATTTTGCCCAGCCCAACCCGCCACCCTTAATGGACAGGGGTAATGTTGTAACTACGATGCAGATAAGACAACCTGCTTTATTCAGTATTTTGCTGTCATCTGTCAGACATCATTGCGGGCCTTACTACGGTTTTTCTTAGCGGCTCTGCTGTCTGTGGTCTTTGTTGACAGCTCTCGAACTATGAACCTTTTCAGAAAATGGAAATATATTGTCCTCATGACCGTGATGGTGGATGCGCCTATTCAGCTGTGATATATTACTAATTATATGTGGTTTTTAAGAAACCATTAAGCAGTTATGAAGTTGGCCGATATAGTAAAATAGGAAATGTAGTATGGAATCAGAAAAGAGGTCTTAGGAGCTAGGTTTTAAAATACATGCCCATTTCTTAACAAGCGTTCTTGTAAGACACTGTACTATGTATTGTACAGGAATATCAGCACCCTCAGTTTAAAATATTACCTTTTTGATTTCTTTTCACTACAGCTTCACAACGAGACGCTTCTGTTCCGCGACGAATTGAGTTTTCCACAGGCTATTCAGCTCATTCGATAACTATCTCCAGAATGACCGCCTTCTGCTTGATTTTCATAATGCATTCGTGAAAGTTTGTTATGCTTTGCCCTTTCGCAATTATCTCTTCTTGTCCTGCCTCGAAACGTGCTTTTTTGGCTGGAAGCCCTATCTTACTAACCGCGGACCACTAAAATGATACATATCCTCGAATCAGCAGCAAGGCATGTGATCTCCATAATAGCTTAGGGCTCTGTTTAAGGCCTACTCTTGCATTTATTTTCTGAGTAATAATACATCTGATATGTCGTAAAGTTTGAAGATATACGCGGATGCCTGTGTTCTACACACAATGGTTAAAGGTGATTCCGGCAGCCTTACCTTCACACACACTGCTTGATACCACGGCCATTGTTGTGAAATGTAGTTCATGGCCCTCAATATTTTTGTGTGTTATAATTTCTTCTACCTGAATGCCGAACTGTCTTTTGTCCTAGAATTAAAATTTTTAAAGAGCTTCACTTCAAGTTTATGAAGCTTTGTATGCGGTCGTTACTTTTTCTCCAAACTTCACTTTAATTTCAAAGTCCAGTTGTTAACTTTGAAGGCTGGACACGCTACTAAATGTTTAAACATTTAGGAGAAAGTGCACCAGATTACTAGGAAACACTGCTTACAATAAACGTAAGGCATTTTCTGGATGATTCCAGTAAAGTGCGGTAACTGTTTATCAGCTATTCTCAAATAAACCAAGGGGACACTTAAGTCACCTCGAGTGGAACGCGACAGCTTGAGAACCAACGTTGCTGGTTGATGTCTCTGTCTCGGTGTGATTTACTTCGCTACATACACAATGTGATCACGGCAATTGTATCTTTGTTTGAACACGCATAATAATGCGTTCAGTATATAATCGTCACGTGCCTCTTGATACCTATCTTCGATGTCTTCGTCAATGTCTGTAGCCCAGATGCCATCGGCACCTTCCACCCCACTGGTTTAAGTCTGCTTACCCGCACTTCCACGGCTGCCCGGGGGGTGGGAGAGATCAACAACGCTTATAGGCGGCCTTGTGTCGTCATCACTCTCTGGACCAATCATCGACACCTTTCCCAAGCGACTCCAAACTGTTGTTAGACCCTTTCATGGTTGAGCGGGAAAGAGTGCAACCTTGATCACGTGAACTTTTGGGGTAGCCACTCTTACCACCAATCAGAGAATTTCGGGACAGGTAGCACCTGGTTTTTCTGCTTATGTGGACACTAATGTTGTTCAAAGCTAACGGCCACACGCGATAGAGCCATAGAGCGATAGAGCGATAGCCACTTCGGCGCATCTTATTATAAAAATTCGTACCAGAGTTTCAGATATTATGCACCGGGTTGAGTTAGCCGATCAACAATTCCGCGGGGAGTGATTTCCCCTGACATTCTCACCGGCAATTTTTTTTATTCAATGCATTTGGATTAAGAAAAATATGTGCGGTGGCCAGGTTGTGCGTCCGAGCGGTGAGTCCACTATGCTTAAAGGATTAAGGAAATCTACACCCACGCATTTGCGTACATGTCTTCGTTTTTTCTACGCACAGAGTGAAAGAAATATGTGGCTTCCCAACATCAAGGAGCCAGCAGCTGATGGCAGCGTTGTGAATGTAGTTATACAGCACTTATGATAGGATATACCTTGATTGCTTTCTTCTCCAGTGCGTTAGCTCTTTTGTCGCCGTATTTGTTCCTTAATGTATGCAGATATCTTCGTGTGTGTTCAAACGGCAGTAGGCTGTGTGAATTCTAATCGTCCTAAAAGCTCCAGACCGGTGCTTTGTTTGCCGCATCTATTTTGCTAGAAGACTGATTCGTGCAGTGCGCAGTCACTGAGGTGGCAGAGTACTACTGGTTGCTCAGATTTTTAAAGTACTCTGTTCAGCACAACGTAGGGAACTTTTATGCCTAAGTATATATTATTTATTTCTTTATTCCAATACCTATCTATCCGCCCTCAAAGGCATTAAGGCAGGCTGGGGCGGGTATGGAGTGGCCTTTAAAAGCGCACGACCACTCACCTCCACCAAGGTGGCGATTGCAGAAAACAGCCGCCGTATTTGGTCCAGAATGTATACAGATATCTGCGTGTGGTTTTTGCTATACCCGTCTTGGTCGACGTGTTGGTCATACGCTTTTAAAGGCCAATTCACCCCGCCCCCCCCCTCCCCACTCCATCCTGCTGTAATGCCTTTGAGGGCGACATATAGTTATTGGAATAAAGAAATAAATAATGTATACTTAGGCATAAAAGTTCCCTACGTTGTGCTGAACGGAGTACTTTCAAAATCTGAGCAACCAGTAGTACTCTGCCTACTCAGTGACCGCGCACTGCACGAGTCAACCTTCTAGCAAAAGATGTTCGGCAAAGGAAGCTCGGGACTTGATCTTTTAGAATGATTGGAACTCACACAGCCTAGTGCTTTTTGAAATCACTGAGGTCTCAGAACGCATGGAGACACCACATGGTTTATGCAGGTCTGACGTCCGTAATAGACTCAGGCTATAATTAACGTCGAAATGAAGGATTCCGAAAATTTCGAACACTTGGGGTTCTTTAGCGTGCACTGACCACGCTCAGTACACTAGCCTCTATAATTTCGTCTCCATCAAAATTGTATAGCGCGGCCGAGATCGGCCCCGCGTATTTAGGGCCAGCAGCCGATGCGCCGTAACGACTGAGCCACCACGGCGGTAAGGGCTGTTTCTACTAAATGTATTATCAAGTCACCCAAGGTTCTGTTCTGATCTGAATTAGGCAAGAAAAATTACGTCCCATCTTCGCCTCCTCATCATGATATTGGCCAGAGGTAGAAGGCCTGGTCTGTGCTACCATGTTCAAAAAGTCGAAAAGTTTAAAACTATCTCCTGCCCTCCGCTACAATGCAACTTCTAAAGTTTGTGTTGCATCAAGACATTAACCGGCTCTTGCTGTTGACGTTTATTTGGAAATAGTCTATGAGCGCATTCCGAAAAATGTTATATGTAAAGCCCCGACTACAACTGCACTTCCAAAGCGCACGCGTGGACGCCGAAGCCTATCTGTGCATACGAGTGGCTTGAGACGTGAGTAGCCCGGCAGGGATATATCTACGATATCACTTCCCGCGTTTCGGAAGCAGCGACCAGTTCTCAAAAGTCTACAGAAAGTTACTTAAGTTATTATAGTTGGCGTGTGAGGGGGACCAAGCCATCACCAGGAACATGGAACAGGGTACCTCTTTTCGGCGCCTGGCAAGATAAACAGTGGGATTATAGTTATAGCAACTAAACGGCGCGAGAAACGGGACAGGAAGACAAGAAGCGAGAAACACAACGCCCAACCTGCGCCAAGTCTCCGCGGAATCCCAGTCAAAGCCCCTTAAGTTACAACGGTCAATCTACTTCCGCAGTAGACGCTAATGTCTGTATTCTAAGGTGAGTCCCTGCTGAAAAGAAGTTCTATAATGCAATAACCTCCTAGAGCCTTCATGATAGAATATCATTCAATCTGTAGGATATATCACACAGTTTTGTTGTATTCTATGACATCTCAATGATGACTGTATGATTTTACAAAAATGTATGACATTTGAATGATAATTTTGTATGATTTGTATGATAAGTGTATGATATTTTTATTACAAACTGTAGGAGTTTATTGCATCATACAACTTTTTTCAGCGGTGTTTTGTCTCGGTGATTTTAGGTACCTTGAGAGTTAGATGATTTGGTTGCATGTATTTGCATGGACTGGAGCCACGAGGTATAAGTTTTATTAGTACCAGAAGCTTGAGAATGGGCGCCAAACATTTTTCTCACCCATTATTCTTGCCTACCCGAAGCCGCCTCCAGGTATTAGGACGGCTGAGTGCTTTTTTAATCCATCGCATGTATTCATATACCTCGGGAATGATTTGAATATTCCTCTTGCTTTTAACACATTCATTACCGGTCGAAATCACCCCAACTTGTATTGACTTTCCGTTGGAACCGAGGAGCGTCACCGGTCCACCGGAGTCACCCTGCAAGTATTCATAGAAAATGACGTCTAGGTCAGATTTTCTTCACTATCATGCCTGAACATGGCAGACAGAAAGTACGCATGAATGAAGGTTTCTTTTTTTTTTTTGATCTTGAAAGTTTCCTACAAGCATAGCAATCACGAAATGGGCCTCTAGAAATCAGGGAGGAGTGTGAATAATTGCGTACAAGCGATTTTGTAGACTTAGTACCAATGCTAGTCAACGTCAGCGTTCATGGTGACTTTGAAGCTACCTTCATGCCTTTATGGGATTGCTGTCTTTGCCCTCATCTTCATTTCAGAACACCGAATTTTCTCCTGCGCTCGTGTTCCGTGGAAGAACACCGGATATCCTGAGCTTTCCACAGCTGTAGCGAAAAAGCGACTCACAGGTGGCGTTCGTTACCAGAACCACTTTCGACATCGCCGACTTTGAAATTGCTAGCGGGTGGTTTTGTTATAAAACGCAAATTAGCTGACTCCGTTATGATTGAAACTAAGTAATTGGTTATTCCCCGCCTTCAAACAAAAAGATAGCTTATTTTTTAATTTTATCTTAAGACTGCAAATATCAGGAATATGAAAGATGTATTCCCTATATCTGAGCATATTGTCACGTTGTAGTGACGGCAGTCCAGCGGTCAGTAGGACACCAACAAGACTTGGAAACGAAGCTCTTTATTTGGGCTGACTTGCGACCGCAAAAGACCTGAATCACTCGGCGGCGGCGTAAGCAACAAACGTGCTTACGCCTGGAAACATGTAGGTGCAGCTCGGCATGGCTGTGATCAATCGAGATTAGTCCGGTCGCTTCTCGCGTCACGAACAGAACTGATAACACCCCTTTTCTGCGGCCTTGCGCGAACGAACGGACACTACAATGATACGTGGCAATATTACGATGAGGTTAAACCGTCTTCTTCCACCAATGGTTCTTGGTAGTGCAATCGTTTTTGATTTTTGTTCTTTCATGAACACATTGTTCTTTGTGCTCAGTTTTTGCGTGCTATAAATTACTACCAGTTTGCTGTCTCATTAAAGAGAAATATTCAGCGGCTACAAGTATTATTGCTTATATTTATAAGCACTGAGTTGAGTATGACGTTAGCATGCCGATATCAAGGCTACTCAAATGGAATTGCCTACGCCCACAACAATGGAATGAAGCACCTTGAGCTTCCACCCTATTTCAAAGCAGCGCAGTCCTCTCCTTCACAAGTTGTGCAGATATGTATTTTCAGGGAAGGCTTGTTTTTTCGTCTTACTCAGTAGACACGCCAGAGCGACCAAATACTCGGGCGAGGCAATGTTCGCGCGAGCCTAAAAAGACTCTATTGTCTCTTATTGCGTTTTCCGAAGATTTCGCCCTGGTATTCGGCTCTATAGTTACTCAACCGACTGTGAGACGTCATATGCGATGTGCTGAGCTAAGCGACCATGCCAAAACCCTAAGATCTCTGAAAAGAATCGGGCTTTCAGGATTACGTGTATTCGGGAACACGTTGTGTGTTGAGCTGACGGATAGAAAAGTGTGATTTTAAAGGTATATGAAAGTTTTGTTATGCGAGAATGATGAGCTTCGATATATACATTGCCGCAAACGCAAATTACGTGTACCACAGTATCAGTTTCCCACGTTAAACCAGACAGGCGGGAACGTGATGGCACGGGCTTTTTCCCTGCTCGTGGAGCTTGTCTTCTCCGCTCAATTCATAGCAATATAAGTGAAAAGGCTCATCGCAGCATTATTGTCTTTCTTGTCTCATTGTCTTCTTGTCTTTCTTCATCCGTGTCTTAGGAGTGCGCTGTGTTTTTCCCCAAGATTATTAAAAAGGTTCTGCTCTCCAAGGCATGCAGAAATCTGGCATTCGGTCATGTTTTTGAAAAGAACTACAACCCGAAACTCTTTTCTACGCTTGTGAAGAATTCGATGAAGAGGACGTGGGCCTTATGGAGTGGTCAAGCAGGTTGGCTGGCATTTTTTTTTTATTATTGAAAACCTTTGGGTATGCATGGCGCGTTGCCTGAGGGACAAAAATTGCAGAAGCGCCGCGCATAAAGTTTACCAGCTGCTGCAGAAGGGGGAAAATTACCAGACACTTTGGAAATCCTAACGTGTGCTTGACGAAAGCCTAGCGGTCAACCCACTGCATATACCATGTTGTACATGGTGCCTCAGTGGAACGGCTACAATGTTCGCCGGTATCCCTTTGAGTTACCCAAAGGGGATTGTAGTAAACGAGGGATTCTCTGGGCCGCTTCGGAGCCATGCGTCTTACTCGACTGCAACGAGACGCCTGGAGAAGGAGCGGCGGTGCAGCTACCACCGCCAACGCGCGCGTGTGACGTCACGGTTTCTATGCACAGCGGCGCCCCCCACCGGCCCGCCGATTGCTACGGAGGGGAGGAGGTAGTGCCGCTGCGCGGAGAAGAGGCCACAGTTGGTACGATTCCAGCGTACGGACAGACGCGACCACGAGCATGAGGCATTAAACGCTTTCACCTTAATATAGACGATGTTCACTGACAGCTCCTGGACTCCACGCTTCGGCGGGTCAAGCAGTGATAGGCGTAAAACGCTGGCGTGTGATCATCACATCAGTGCATTGTGAAAAGGCATTCTTGGAGTTGTTCACTCATTTCATAAAAAAGAAAAAGACATTTTAGCTGTTACCGCCGCGCCACGCAGAAAGCAGTTCTTAAAGAATGTTAATGTGGGAAAAAACTCTTGTCAATATGACGACAAATGGTGTTTGCTCTTGGGCAAAAGGCTGACATTGCCGTCTCACTGACTTCGTGCGCACGATTGAGGAGGGTAAAAATGTTGAACACTAAAAGCTGAAGTATAACATGTTTTTTTTTTCTCTGCAGCACATTTCCAGCACAAATAAGCGAGGGAGGCAGACTGGCCATGTGGCCTCTTTATTTGCCTCCACCGACAAAAAACCGACCCCTGCCACTTTCCCGCCTAGAATCGCGCATCGCGGCTGCGTCAACTACCGCCGCTGTTGATTTCTATATCTGCTGCTGGCTTTTCTTCTTTCGTTCTGTTGTGCTTCTTTAATATATACCACGCATGTTCACTAAATTAGTTCTTAAATATACCACTACACTGCTCAGCATGTGGCGTGCGAGCCTGGGTCTCCTTCTGGCAATGCGCCTGTGACCACGAATGCGCCCTTGCGGTACAATTCATTACGTAGCTGCCCGTGCAGTCAGTCCATGCTCATGTTTCACAAAAAGCACGCTTCGCTTTCTCGAATGTCACCAGAAATTATTTTAAATCTATTTGTTCACAGGTGTGCTTTCTGATTGTTCGCGTTTATTACAAGAGCCTATTTTGTAGTGCGAAACTTACGCCAGCTGCAGCCGACGGTACGCATTCACTTTCAAGGGCAGACAGCAATCAGCTACTCTAGCATCAGCGCATCACGCTAAATGGAAATCCATTCTGTGCTGTAATGAACCGTCGATTTACGGCCACTCCTACCAGAAATAGACTCGATCGCTAGTTTCAGTCTGTATAACTTTTGAATGCAGCTATATGCAATCAACGACGTGGTACACACGTCGTCTGTAGACTCGGGAGAACTACTGGTGGCGCACAAGTGCCTGAATTGTCTAGAATTGAGACATCTGGGATGTGCATAGTGCTGGTTAGTATCGACGTGCGGATGTAAAAAGTGCAGCACGTCACCCTTTCTGGCCTGTTTGTAATCTTTGCGGGCAGAGAGGTGCGCATGCTTGCGCGCTGTCTCATCGTCGTAAAGTTTTCCATCGCTGGCCAACCTGCAGGTGTACTACCACAAACCCTTCCGCTAATCAGTTTTTCTTAGGTTTCGTTATTTAGAAATCCTACCGCACTAATGGGGTTATCTGGAGGGTGGTGGTGCTGGTGCGTCATAAGGAAATTCTTATGACACTGCGTTTATTTGTTGCTTTCGGACCACTGCGCGGGTGACGGATTCAGTCGACCAGCCCACCGGTCACTGACATCGCCACTACCGGATACCAACTATTGTTGAAAAGATGTATGGGTGATGTCACAATAATTTGGGCTGCGATTTTTTACACCACATAAACCGGACGGGCATATCAAAGTGGCCCACAATCACAATGCTACGAAGTTATGTCCTATTGCGCACCTTCAATTGAAACATCTTCTGAGGCAGTTTCATTTGCGCAATAAATAGATCAGATCGACTGTAAACGCTCGACATTTTCCGTCTCAACACCTTCAAGTAGACTCTCTAACGCACTCTGGTTTCACAGGCACAAAATTCATTGAGCCGACAGTCGGCAGTCGTACGTGTGCAAAAGACCTGTAGCTTATAACTCCTGGATTCAGAGGAAATTATATTTTATTTCCCTTTGAAAGTTGGGCTTCAGCAGAATGAGGCGCAGAACTGTATATAACTTCGTGCCATTGCGAGCAGTGAAGTTACGTCACTTGAAATTTACGTAATGAATTTATGAAAAAGGCCGTGCAGGTTAGATCGGGTTATATTTCCTTGAAAATTTCTGACCTCTGATTTGCTTCTCCTGGATGTGAATACAGCATCGTTCTGGTTGTAGTTCTGGTTTTTCATAATGTCTGAAAATTTTGAAAGGCAGGCTGCCACTGTGCTAGAAGTGGCGTTGCCATTCCTAGAGACACTGCAGGCAAAAACCGGTAATTGTTACCTGTTGCACACGCCGCGGTGGCTCTGTAGTTAGAGCGCTCGGCTACTGCGCCGGAGTGCTCGGACTCGAACTCGATCGCGGCGGCCACGTTTCGGTGGAAGTGAAACGCAAAAAGCCACCGCCCCTCTGCTCTGCGATGTCAGAGCACGTTGAAGATCTCCAGATCGTCGAAATTATTCTGGAGCCCGGCACTGTGGCACCTCTTTCTTCTTTTACTTCCTCCTTCATTCATTTTTTAGGGCGCGGTTCGAGTGCCCATAGAAACATGTGAGACAGTTGCTGCCCCAGTTACTTTCCTCAAAATCAATTTTCACTTTTTTTCTGTTGTAGACAATGCAATGTTTGCTTCAAAAGTTTGAAAAATTTCCCATTAAATATAGCTGGAATAAAACTTATGTTACTTGGCTCATTTTAGATTAGTTAATGCCGCTGCATGCTGCCTAGGCAGTCGCAGCAGTCTAGACTTTAGTCTGAAAGTTTGCAGATGCCTTATATTTACAATGAACGAGACAGGGCATTCTATTAGAACAGGCGGCCTTAAGTTGCTCCGTGATAGTAGATTTGAAGAAAATAGCGCCAGAGCATGCAAACCACGAAAAGACAAGGACAAGACACAATCAAGTATGCACCAACTCGCTCAAGAAGAAGTGTTAATTCCGTGATAGTAATCAGTTTTTGCTACACATTCGTTCAAATTTTGAGGAAGGAGACGCATCGCAGGTATCTCATTCAGAACAAAATCTATCTCCTTTTAGGGAAAGTTCTCTTCAATTTGTTGCTGTAAATTGCGAGTGCAATTTCATCAAAGCCCGACACTTAAAGATGCGTCTCAGAGTGCAGTTTTACAAAGAGTAAAATACTGTTCGTTGTTTTCGCAAGAATTCTTTTAATTTATCACTTGAGCTTCCAGCAACCCACCGCATCAAATTAGCGCAGCCCAGTCGGACAATGTCCTTTAAATATTATTCTGCTGCTTTCTTGACCGAAAGTTGTCTGAAGATCGTACTTACCTTACAGGTGGTCTGCCCTTGGTTCAAGGTACAAATAGATGGGCCGAATTCTGCAGCTGAATCTTTAAAGCTTGCACCCCTGAGGACTTTTTTGCAAGTCGTGTTGTTCATACCAATCAGGTATGTGTGTTTAAGCCAGAAGCTTTGCATCGATTCTGAAAGGAGTACCAGAGTAACTACATTATGAAACAGCACTCCATATTTTATCGCGAAAGCACTAATCTGTAGGTTCAGAGATTAGCAAAATTAAATATTGCCGTAGCATTGCCGTAGCACAACATTGCCGTAGCACAACATATGTCGCAGGATAGGTATGTGCCTTTACAGACACTCGCGCTGTGCATCGCCCTGATGGATCATAATAGCGACTAACTGATTCGCTACGCCGAGGGAAAAGCCGTACCGAACAGAACAGCAGCACAAGTTGCCAAGTTCTACGTGGAATGCGTACATCTGCGACATGGCACCCCCGATGTGCTGGTCACGGCCAGAGGAACCGCAATCATGGAAGAATTGACGCAAGCCACCCTGCTTTACCGCCAAACTAGCCACCGGAGGACAACTGCATGCCACCCGCAGACCAACAAACTGACCCCCGAACAAAATAATCGCCGATATGCTTGTCATGTATGCCGATGCCGAACCCAAGGCCTGCGACGTCATTCTGCCTTACATCGTCTTCGCCTAAAACACTGCAGGGCACGAGACTACCCAGATGATGCCTTATAGGCTCGACCATGTCAGGGAGGCCATGGCCACGCTGGACACCATGCTGCCCGGCGTTTCCGGAAGACATAAATTCGGCGTTGCCTCGTATACCTTCAACGCGCAGAAGAAGCCTGAAGATTTCCCCGACTACAGATCAAAGGCCAGCAGCGAACCGACGGCAGGCGCTACACCCTACGAAGATGCAACACGGAATACAAGTCAGGCGACCGAGTCAGGATTTGGACGCCCGTTCGCTCCTGCGGATTGAGTGAAAAGCTTTTGCGCCGCTGTTTCGTCCCGTACAAGGTTCTTCGGCTAGGTGAACTGGACTATGAAGTCGTCCCTGAGGAAATGACTGCATGACAGTGATGCCGGCTACGACTAAAAGTTTTCCATGTTGTGCGTCTAAAGCTTCATCGTGCGCTCTAAAGGACGCTGTGTTTTCACACTCGGTGTTTATTTTTCCAGAATCCGTTTTATTTCTTGGTACTCGCCTTATGTGTTGAAGCATCCGGTCGATGCTTCTTTTAGAGGGTAGTAATGCCACAAATCTTTGAGGTGGTTTGCTCATACTTCAAATCTGCCGGCACACCGCTTTATCGCTTTGTTTGTGATGCAAGACGCGACCGGATTTTTTTGATTGATCGCATACAGGCGGAGCCGAGTCAACGTTTTTCCGGAATATTCTATCAACTTTTGCGCGCTTTATCTCGGAACTTCGCTATCAACTTTAAAGCGAGCACGGCCGAGAGCGGCGGGCTTTCTGTACCGCGACCGCCGAGCAGACTTGTTGCTACGCCGCCGATGAGTTATCAAGTTCATTCTGGGTGCAATTCAGCCCAACTAAGAAGTGCTGTTTAGATGCCATCCTCGCTGTCTTGTAGTCGCCACTACGTGTCAATATGAAAGCATTTACAAACCGGCAATACTCTTAGAGCACCACAAGCGGCCCCGTTCTCGATATGAAGGCTGGCTTTAACTGCGCGGAGTGTAGACTCACCTACGTGCTTCGATCCACGTCTTGATGGAAAAAAGCATCAGTGACGCCGGCCAATCATTGAGCGTTAGAGGTTTTGGTCACCATGCTGACGCAGTGAAGATTGTCCAAAACTCGGTGTAGGAAAAGTTTAGTCAACGTGGCCACAACGTCCATGAATTTAAGCTATTCTCGGCAGTTAGGCTTCATACCTACAGGTGATACAAAAACACAGCGATACATTCGTAATCGAGAAATTTAAAACCTTATAAGCTGCGGGGATCAACATCTATCTCCAAAGTAAACTTGGAATCCCTCCGTCTCATTTACGCATTGATGTCATTTTTTGGAATGGTACTTCGCGTGGTGAGAGAAAAAATACAAAAAAAAATCATAGACATGACTTTCAGTACTTCATATACTCCATATCTCCTCTTTATCGTGTCTCTCACCTCACCAGCCTTCCTCCCTCCCCGTCTTGTCCTGTTTCATCGTTGTTTGTTATTTTTAATCTCGCATATTCTTTCCTCCTTGACCTTTTGCTTCCCAGTACCTGTACCATTTCATAAGGACCCTTTGCTTGCGCACACCCTCTCCACTTTCCTTTCGCTTCTTCTCTAAACTGCTCTTTTTTCGCTTCCCAATATTTCATTCTTCATTACTGCAGAAATGTGTAATTTTAGTATTTTCTGCTCATCCCTAGTAGTCATGCCATGCAACCTGTTGCAGCCCCCCTTGCGTGGACACACAACCTTTCAAGTACAAAATCACTATTTCTCCACCCTCCTTATAACCCGGCTTCTTCATCTGCTCAGCTTGCGTATTCTTCTCCGTGGTTTGCATGTCAACCGGTTAATTCTTTTCAGCAACCGTCATGCCTCGACAATATTCACCACCCTCCCCATAGTACCCTTCCCACATCGCGTCCTCCTCCTAACCACGTCTTCCTCCTTGGAGTGCCTATTCAAAATCCGCCAGTAGTCACAGCGGTGGCTTAGTGGTTATGGTGCTCGGCTGCTGACCCGAGAAGCGCGGGCTCGATCCTGACCTCCGCGGTCGCATTTCGATCGAGGCGAAATAATAGAGGCAAGCATACTGTGCAACGTCAGTATAGATTTAAGAATCCCAGGTGGTCGAAATTACCCGGATTTCCTTCATTATGGTACCTCTCATAGCCTGAGTCGCATTGGGACGTTAAACCTAATAAAAAATAAATAAATAAATCCCTCCACTGATGAAGGCTTTGCTTAGACGTAGACAGGTCCTCTTGTAGCAAGGATTGCAAGCTACCGGAGGCTTTCCCCTTCTTTTTTAACTTTCTGTAACCGTAGAGATAAACGTTTATCAAATAGACTAGTCAAAATGTATTTCTTATGAAACTTTTCGGCAACTAGCGCACGTAGGGAAGAGGTAAAACTGCTTTGTATGGTATGTCTAGGATATTACCGAATTCTTACCAATGTCTATTTTTCCCCAGCCAGCGGTAAGCAACTTCTTGCCGTCCACTGAAATCTTGCGGTGAGGAATGCATATTGGCTTCACAAAGGCGTCGAATTTCAGTCGTTTTTGAAGCTGAGGATAAAAAGAAGCATTAAATTCGAGAAGAGATACAGATGTTAGGCAGAAAAATAAGTAGGATTCTGGGGTATGTGGCTTCGAAAGTGGTGCCTTTTATGACTGACATTGTTCTGCGTTTTATGCTTCGTGTCTAAAAACATTACTCACAGAATGAGAAGAAATGCTTCAAGGAAATGGAAGGGAACAGCTAATGCAAACCGCCCTCCTGTGTAGCGAGTTGTGAACGCTTTACCTGTCGGCTGGGGCATCATCATTAAGGAGTCAAGTGCTAAACTTTTTGACGAGCTTAGTAATGAATAAAAAAAATTTCATAGCATTACTGGCAATATCATATGCATTGCGCTTCATGCACATGCAGATGTCCTGGGCTCGCATCATATAGCAGGCATGTGGTTGCAAATAGTTTATTCTAGTCGACACCAGCCTAACCAATAGGACACTCTTCTCTGCAGTCCTAGGTTTTATTCTGCGATGCTTCAATTTAAAAAAAAGCTGGAACGGAGGATTTGCTAGCCCGATAAAAATAAAGAAGGATTGAGATGATTTGAAAGAAATCTCCGGCTGAGCTTTCCGCTATTAGTCCAATCCAAATCCGACAGAGCTTTCCCCTATTAGTCAAATGTTCCAGGTCTGCTCCTACATGCGTGACAATTAGGAACTGTAGTCACCTTTAGTCTTTCAGTGAGCACTTTCAAGACTTAAACCCTTAATACTAGGAAGTTTTAAATGGGAAGAAAATATTTTTCGAAAAAAAAAAGCCGCGACTGACGTGAGGTACTTCAAATATCCGTTTTTTTTTTAAGAACAAACCCAAACTGATAAATTTACTGCTTAGGTTTCCTTAATCCAATTTGGTGGCTAATACAAATGCGAAGTTGGAACTTACGCACAGGGTCGTCTGGACTTAGTAGCAACATGGCGCAACGTGTGCGCGCACTGCAGAGCACGAGCGCATTGGGCACGGCCGCGTTTCAAAGCGAAGAGGCACAGCTGCACAATAGCCTGAAGGTGGCGCTTGTTGTACTCTTTAACACCGCAGGAGTGCACCGTGACAGCAAGGCAAGCCATGAGCGGAAAGCACAGCCTGCACACCTTTGCGCGCCTGTTCCGTTTCACTTCGATGCGCGGCTGTGCCGAATGGGCTTGCGCTTTCCAGAGCGCGGCCACGCTGCTCTCTGTTGGTACTATGAGTGGGCAACCCTGTACAAAGCTACGCCTCATCAGTTTCTAGAACTAAGAAATGCCTATTTTCTGAGGCTCTTCAGCGTGAGGAAATCGGGCCTTTCGCAGAAAGCTGACGCTCGTTGCTGGAGTTCATCGTATCCGTCTAGACTGCTGATAAGCTGGTGCCTTGATTACGGCGCCAAGTTTCGGGTGCCTGTTCTTTTGTAGAATGGCATGCTCTTACACTTGTTCAGTAGGTCGCAAGAACTAGCCTTCAAGCAGTCCGTAATCGTGTTTTTTTTCTTGCTCAGTAAAAGCAAATGCACTAGCTGTTCAGTGTATTCGCCATGGATTGGCAACAAACCATGATCAGACATTGACGCCGAACTTCCGGCACGTCTCAGCCTCTCAGTTTCGATTTCGTGCGAACAAATCGCGGTATTTCCTCGCGCTGCCAAGCTATAGGAACAAATTCTTCTTTTCTCTTCAAGAGCTGATATGACGTAAACCTCTCTATCGCTTCAAGCTCCCAGCTCACTCTAATAACCAGGCTTTCTTAGTAACTACGCGTTTAGTCAATCTTTCTGTAATTGATCTAATTAGAGAACTTTTTGGCATATTTAAAAGAATATACACAAAATATAAAAGCTTATATTTTTATCACACAAAATACATACAAAATTTATAATTTATATGAAATATATAAATATAAAAGGAATATATAAAAGTATATCGAAGTCAGTGTTTTTAAGCTTTTTGGATAATATTCTCTCAAACACCGCGTTGTATATTGACAGCGGGAACCTCTAATCAGAACAGTCAAGCGTATAATACATCTTTGCGCTTATATTTGTACCACGCACAATAAAGTCGTTCGAAAAGGACCATTTAAAAATAGTGTGGTGCTCATCGAAGCTCACTGCTCTCAATTACTGGTAACATCTATGGTTAAAGAATACACAGTTTCTTTTAGGGAGAAAGATAAAATTGACGGTCAGTTGACAAGTTTAAAATCTATTTTAAAGTTTCACACACCAACTACTCGTCCAGCTGGAGTCAGTGTACGGCCCTAAATGAAGCGTGCACATTCTGAGTTTATTTGATTCTTTGCAATGGATCAAGAAAAGAGTTCTTCCAAGGTTGAGTCCATTTGCGGAATACTATTTCGCCAGTCTCGTATTGCTTGTGTACAGAAATTGCAAACACGCCTATCGGTTGAAAAATTAATAGCCTCATTTGTAGTTTGATGCTCTGCAAACGCCTCATTCACGTCTCGCTTTTTTTAACGAAGAACTTTCTCTTTACGTATTAGAACAATGTAGTAGTAACATTAACAATAACGCTAAATAACATGACATTAGGATGAGGTTACACCCACCGCAGTGTCTGAGTTGTTACAGCGCTCGGTTGCTCAGGCGAAAAAAGCGGGTTCGATCGCGGCCATGACGGTGGCATTTCGATGGAGGCGAAATTATAGATTCCAATGTGCTGTGCGATGTCAGTGCATGTTAAAGAGCCCCAGTTGGTGGAAATTCCAGGAGCCCTCCACCACGGCGTTCCTCAAAACCGAAACCCAAACCCAGATGACCAAACCCAACCCAAACCCAACTGACGGGGTTACGAAGCCCGCTGAGAGAAAAATACAATCTATATAATCAGGAAGAAGGAGCAATATGCGTCAAGGCCTATAGTTCTACTGTTAAAATAAGGCTATCGAATGGTTCGCGAGTGGTCATAGAGAAACTATGAACGAAATCAGCCCTGTCTACTATTTCCCTTATTTCGTGCATAATATTTTCTCATTATGCTATGGTTACAAACCGTAATCCATTTGCCATTGTTTTATACTGCATATGCAAATTATGCATGCAATGCTCTTTCCATGCTCTTTCCTGAAATAGCCCCCAGATGCACTGCAGAAACAATGCTCACATCCCACGTAAGTGCACGAACTGAAACAAATGTATGTGCTTTGCTATCATACAGAAGCCACAGATGCACTGCAGAAACAATGCTCACATCCCACGTAAGTGCACGAACTGAAACAAATGTATGTGCTTTGCTATCATACAGAAGCCACAGATGCACTGCAGAAACAATGATCACATCCCACGTAAGTGCACGAACTGGAACAAATGTATGTGCTTTGCTATCATACAGAAGCCACAGATGCACCAGCAGCGAATAGAAAAGGTGGCGTCGAGGCGCAATATGCAGGGTCGTCTACTCTTTGGCCATGAAATGTGTTTGGCAGGAGCCGAATCAAGCCGCATAATGCGTACATTGATGTGATTGTATGCATGTGTATTTCAATTAACCTCGCCATAGCTGTTAAGGCGTGTTGAAAGCTGCGGTCCTCAAAGGGGCCACACAAGCGCAGAGTAGCCAAAGCCCCTGAGGTGGATTTACAGTGTTTCACTATATGGGCGCTCTTCACTAACAGTGGAAAATGCACTCTGAATTACATAGCTGACGCTCCTAGCTTTTTCTTGGTTCAGGTTCACAGCATGTGCTCAATACTTGCTAAACACACAATAAATCGTTTTTATTGCGGTTGCTTACTCATGTGCTTTATGAGCCACATTTGATGAACGTCCTCAATAGTTCACTATGATGTGGAGATAATGAGCGAGAAAATTATGCTAGCAGGGCTGGCCCGGCCACTGACCCATAGGGGCCACAAGCAATTAAGGAGTCCTTAAAATACCTAAAACTGGCAGCAACAATGGCTTGGTGCAAAGCACTAATCCCGAGCTTAGAGCCTACCGGAATGGAATCCTGTACGAGCACCTCGGGGCATATAAAAAAGAGGGAGAAAAAGAAATCACATCAATATCTACAACTGGGAGTATTATCCGCGACGGCGCGATCAGATCAGCGTCAAAGGCCACTGCGCGAGACGACTACGCTAAACAGAAAACTTGGCCATTGCCGCAACCGACCACGCCTCCTGTTAAAGTGAACCCTGCTCCCTCGCTCTGCATCACAGAGCGTGGTCTTCCTCAATACCCACCTGCTCCGTCCCGCGGCATTGGCTTACCATCGTAGTCTTCTACGCAGCAATAATCTGTGCTTTCGCACTGATTAGAATGCAGTAATCATACTCTATAGTTCTTCTGACGACCAAGCTGACATGCTTTATGTCAGTGATGATACAGATTTGGCACAACTCTGCTGAGGAAGAGTTTTGAAACGGTTGCACGTCCGTAATAATTGAAGTTATGGCCGGCAATCTTGACATTATCGAAATAAATTTTCAGCTTGTTCGCGAAACTTTTAACGGAGTCTTCATGCAAACAGATTTGACGCAACCATGGCTTTGTGACCCCCAAGATAGGATTCAGTGAAGCTTTTTCTTTCACATAGTACTGGACAGCAAAGAATCCGGGCGGCAGACAAAAAAAAGTTACTAATGTTTTTAACTAACTACATTGATTACAGCCTCACCGAGAAAGACGTTTACCGTGCCAATCGCAACGAAAGCAAAATTTTCTAATAAAGTTATTCCCACTCCATCAGCCCAGGTGGCGATCAGGACTGCCCCTAAAAGCGTGCTCGATACCTTTAGCGTAGTTTTGCAGGGTAATTATGCATTCTCTAAATAAGCCAAAACATTGATTGTATTTCCTTCTCGTTCCCGTGGGCCCTCTACCGAAACCACTTTTGCAACAGTACAGACTTAACATTTTTTTTTAATACTAATGCGTTGCTTCTACCTAGCAAGAGTAAACGCGCATACCTGCGTGTGTTATCATTTAGCAAGATTCACTAAGAAAGTGCTAAAGCGGCCGAAGAAGAGAGGACTTCGTGTTTACCTGGCGGACAGTTTGAGTGTCTACTGAGTTGAAGTTGGAGCAGTATTGCGCACTCATGGTCACATGCCATCAACAACTTAAATTTAGCATATGCATAGATTCTAACTTACAGAAGCCACAGCGGCAAAGGGGCACATCGTACATGTGCGTATACCGGTAAGGAACAAGAAGCTATGCATGCACTCACTTTCAGGAGTGCGACATCGTACAATCTGACAGGCGTGTACTTGGGATGGACCACCATCCTCTTGGCGTGTACTTTCGGACCCCTCTCGTGCTCAGTAGTGTTATAGTAGACCACCACACGTTTCGCTATGTAGTTGTAATCTTTTCTGAAAAAAGAAAGAAGCAGCAGCTTTAATTACCAAGACAAACTACAAAAGACTCATTGTCCTCACTCACGTTTAGGCAAGAAGCACTGTGTCATGTTTATGTAATTCTGTTGGGGCTTTAAGTTCGTCTGTCAGCCAATGGGTGTTTGAGTACTGAGAATATGTCGTGTCCTCATTAACTAAGAAACCCCATTTCTCGTCCTACCATCGAGTAGTTTACGTAATGGGTTAAAAGCGTTCCAGTTTGCAAGCTATAGTCGACCTCCCAGTCGAAGAAATAAGAAAAAAATGTGATATATATGAAGTCATTCCCAAATCGCACAATATATAATGGTTGCAAAATGCCTCTCGTAAAAATTCAAAACCGATATAGGTTGTGGATTCTGATTAACAAAGGAAAAACCACTTGAGGCCGGACTGCTCAAGCGTATGAGCGATAAATGTCCCTAAAGAGCAACTTGTTGTTATCAATGATTTAATCTAAAATCATGCTTAATACGTAATATCAGGCTAGTTGGATAGCATATTGTGGACTGTACAAAAGTAGCAATACGGACGAGACAAGAAAAAAGAATAAAGACAAGCGCTGACTAAGAACTTCTCGTCCGTGAAACACCAAAAAAGAAAACAGCGCATGCATATGTGGCATGATTGTTGGCAACATTGGGAACTTTTTAATACCGCCGGCTTAATGGGTAACACAACTGAAATAGTGGGAGGTAAGGATTACGTTGCGAAAATCGTGGACCAATTCAAAGACTAAACTTCATATATGTGAAATTAAAACGAGATGCAACAAACAAAAGTGGGAGAATTTCATAACCTGTTGGCGGAAAACAAAGATTATTCAGCCTCAAAGTAAGAACCTCTACAACCGGCTGTTATGTCATAATGGCTTTGCACCAAACACCATCAGAGTTCTTAAGACCAGTGTGCCGATCTGTCTTGGCGATCGGCAGCCTACACGTTGCAATGGCATAATCAGATGTTCGTCTAACAAAACAGCATGCTGTGAGCCTTGGTTGGGACAAAGCCGACTTGTCTGAAGGATTCAGGCGAAGTGATGTACAAAGGCGCCTGATTCCTGCCATGCTGCAGGCATTGCAGTAAATTGGTTTGGTTTGGTTTATGGGGTTTAACGTCCCAAAGCGACTAAGGCTATGAGAGACGCCGTAGTGGAGGGCTCCGGAAATTTCGACCACCTGGGGTTCTTTAACGTGCACTGACATCGCACAGTACACGGGCCTCTAGAATTTCTCCTCCAAAGAAATTCTAGCCGCCGCGGCCGGGATCGAACCCGCGTCTTTTGGGTCAGCAGCCGAGCACCATAACCGCTGAGCCACCGCGGCGGCGGCCATTGCAGTAAATTCACTCAGAGTGTTTGAGTTTACACTCCTCCTCAGTGCTCGGTCGTGCGCTGATCGTTTATATGCATCTTATTGCATGCAACAACCCTTTCAATTTTTGCTATGCGCATAAGCTGAGATTTACAGCGACAGCTAGTTGGCGCCCGTTTCCTTGATTAGGCATCGTTCCATTGGTAGTAGCACTAATCGTAGTAGTCGGCTTAGCCAGAGGATGGTTACAACGAGAGCCATCTGGAAGATAATGACCCTGCAAGGACGAAAGCAACGTCAGAGCAGACAAATGCACAACTCGGTGTTGGTTGCCATGGAAGAAGGATGTTATGATTAGGACGTAAGAATGTGCATCGGGAGTGTGTCTACCCATGGAATCCACCCGGATGTTAATCTGCCCTGGCCGGAGGAAGAGTTGCCACGGAAGGAGAATGTTACGGCGAGATTGATTATTGTACTACCAGAGGGTGTCTGCCATGGAAATCATCTTAAGATTGGCCACCATGGAAGGAACGGGGAAGCATGTAGACAGCTCCATGACCGACATCTGATGCCAAGTCTGATGCGCGCGGAAAGGCTCAGCGGTGAGGTCACCGCACACCTGGAACGGCGCACTAGAAGGACCGCTGTGTGTCGGAACGACGATTTGTTGAAAACAAAAAATAGCACTCGGTGACTATACAGATATGCGCGTCGCTAGCAGTTCTTTAGCTGAAAATATGGTGTGAAGAAAATATCTCAACAGCTGCCGCTGAGTCTCTCGTTGCAGAGTGCTAACAGTCCTGTGACATTTTAAGACTGTTTTGATTGTTTTGTTGTATCTTGCTGATTTCCGATTGCTTGTTTTTGTCAAGTATATAAACACGTCCTATGCTGTCTGCGAACCAAAAAGAACTACCTCGATCGAAGCATGCATTGTGAAGTACTCACGGTTTGTACACACAGTGCGCCGCAGTCAGTATTATGTCTCTCGTTATAATGCTTCCACCACAAGTGAAGACTTGTTCATGCATGTATACCTGCAGCTCCACCTGTAATCAATGGCATGAATATATTGTACAACCACTGTTGTAACGAAACGCTCAAAGTGAAAAAATCTGCTTTTGCAAGGCTGTACGCAAAATACGTAGGATCGGCGAAATAAGTATTAGCCGAAAACAGAGAAAGGATTTCTGCTGAAGCCAAAGTTGCGCCTGCCCCAGAGTCATCAGAACCTGAAAAATTGTCTTGTGGAAGCTACTGTAAAGTCGCGTCTCGCAACAACAGCAAGCTAGATAAAATTCAGTGCGTCGATGCTATAAACTGGACTGAAGGTGCGACTGCAAAAGAAATTCAATTTCCACCTTTGATTAGTCTGTTCGCTCGTCAAAACCTGCACACTATGGCTTCTAATGGTAAAGACATTTTGCTATTTCAAAAAAAAAAAATTCAGGGGGGCTCTTTGTTGACCTAAAGTAAAGATGGTTTGCAAAGAACAAAGGCGCGTCTAGTGAATACGGTGTCTGCGTTCACTCCCATCTTCCTCCCTTCTCTTACGGCACGGTTCAGGTGTCCACCAAAATATGCGAGACAGATACTGCGCCATTTTTATTCCTCAAAAATCAATTTACCGACGAGCAAGGCGTCGCGCCGAACCGGCGATGGCATTCTGTGGATTCCCTGGCAGCGTTGCTAGATGCTGCCATGCTCCATTCTTAAAGGTGAAGCTTAAGTGTTATCCATATTTTTTTTTGGCTGTCGGACGTCGGAACGTCATTACGTCGAAATTGCTTCAGCTCTTGAATTTTATAGAACTATCCACCGGGTTTCATCGAACATTAAAGCGTGTCAAAGAAAACAATCTTTCAAAACACGTTTCTGGCCGGCTTCATTCGTGTCAGTAAGCAGAAATTTCAGAGACAACAGTCACTCTTTCCGCCGGTTATCTCACCCTGCACCCCGTCTTTTCTTGCACTCTAAATTTAATGTTATTGAGCTTGAAACCCGAATATATCCTAAACAGCTCTGGAAATAAGTAAACAACTTTATTCTCAGCATATTAAAATCACAATTTATCTTGCATAGAACAGCCAAAACGCCTCCCCAACGGGATAGTTTCTGAGGCCTCACACCTTGCAAGGGAAGAGAAAAAACATAAAGGCGGGATAATTTTATTTGGACTGGCATTGAGTATAATATATATCTAGTTGTGAGTGACAGCACCACGTTTCATGAGGGACGAAAACTAGACGAAAAAACTAAGGCATTTACGCATGCGTGGCATTACCACAGGCGAAGAAACCAGGTCAGCATTAGTAGTACACTGGAAATCGGCACAAACCTAGAGCCTACCTATTCTAGTGGAATGTTGGGTCCCTTGATCTATTTTACCATTGTGCAGTTCAGTACTGGTTAACTTATGATTGTACCAAAAAGGCCAAGAATGAAATCTGATCCCCTTTTCGGACCTCAGAGAATGCAATATGGTTTGCTTCGCATTTGCTTTTGGATATCTTGCAGTTAGTGAACTACTGAAAGCCAATACGGCAACACTTACAATCCATGGCAACTCCTGCCTATCCCATACCGTCTCGCCACCGAGTATCCGTCCCATCGGCTTCGCCTTGCCGCATCCTGGTATGAAGAATGAGAACATAATGAACGGCGATGCGAGGGAGAGACTGAGACACACACACAGAGATCAATGTACTCTAAATTTGGACGTCGTTTGATCCTTTTCTACTGTGGCATTTGGAAGTTGTTTCTACTAGTTTATAGTTAGTTGCCTTTAAGCCAAAAATGATTACACTCTCTGCTTCCCAATTATCGACAACATAAAATGGAAGTAAAGACCAAGAGAAACGTTGTTTTACGCTTTGTTTAGTTTCAGTGACTGTTGGCTTCTTTCGCATGTATTTTCTAACAACCACCTCACTCTTGTGCCACTGCCTGTTCGATAGCTTGAAGGGTCTCTTCTCGCAGTCTTCAAATCCTAAGTAGTACAAGAGGGTTCCCGCATAGATTCTGACTTCAGCATCTGGTCCCGTTACACGTGACAGTCATGGTGATGGAATACATATTACACTCGCGGCTCGCGGGTAGTGTGGCGATGGTTAATCCTGTCAAATTTACGGGGACAGGGTTACGGGTTCTATGTAAAATACTAGACAGCTGTCGCTGCTGTAGCTCTGGTCGTAGTTCACCTTAATTAAAATTAAAATTCGGACATGGTTCTTGCTTCGACACTTTAAGAAGAGAAGCAAGAACCATGTAACTTCAGTCTTGAAAAAGGACAGGCTCTGTCCGAAACGTCGACTCCCAATAAATGTTTACTTAAAAGAAGCGTTTCTCAATTTCGCGTCTTATTTAAACTAACAACCAAGTACGTTTATCTGTTTGATTATTGTGCAACATAAAAAGCTCGAAACAACTACATACAATTGAGCCGAAATATTGTGCGTGGGATTATTTTTACACTTCGTTTAACGTATGCCAGAAACCCGGTTACCTAAATACAGGCTGCTTTAGCGCAGTTAATGCAGATTGTTTAGAAATATAGCTTTCAGGTTAGAGACAGCTTCCGCGGCACTTTAAAAGGTGTGATGACAGGCATTGAAAACGGTTAAATTCTGTTATATAGATATCAAGTTAGCTTATTTCAACATTCACCTTTTACAGTTGCGCTCCCAGCTGAATTCAAATTTTTATATTTCACTCTTATGCGGGCTTCTGTCTCTCGCTAGGTGTTAGAACTGTGCCTAAATATTTGAAAAATAGCGCTATTTATTACGCCATTACGGCAGAGAAATTGCTGACGATTTCATGCAAGGCTAGCTCCGCCTGTAGTTAGCAGCAGCCTCAAAATCAACTGCCGTTAGTACAAACCAGACAGTTTTCAGAGCTGCGCAAGCGCTATTACCTGCAGTGATGTCCATCAACATTTTTATTTCCTCATGCGTATTTTATAATAGTGCATCATTGATATTTTATCAACATTACAGTATGCCAAGATATTGTTTTCAACCAACGCGTACCGCCTGGAAGTCACAACACAACTTTTACAAACTCGAGGGCATGTTGATATCTCATAATATCTTCATGTTTTTATGCATTGTTTGGAAGTGCTTTGCAATGACGATACTAATAGGCACTTCAAAGGCTTGGTTGTCCCGAACTCTTCGTAACATCGCAAACATTTGCAAGATTTAAACTCTGCTTGTGGGCTAATGGCGTCGAATGACATTCGAATTTCTCGATGATCCCCAGAGGAAGCTGCCGAATTGCCGCATTATTATGAGGGGAAAGGAACAATCACCTAGAAGGAGCGGAAGCGATGAAATACAGAGTTGATATTAGGTGCCCTGTCCCCAGGTTCTGCTTCGGTGATATGTTTTGCGACAACGCCTTATTGCCACGCTATATAAAAGAGCAGGAAGATTTTTTATCACTTGCGAGCTCGGCAGATTCGTAGGCGTGTCTGGCGCCCGGCCATAGAGTTCACAAGCAGAACTTCTGGTTTCAAAACATGCGACGGAACTTTTATATATTAAACCTGCACACACCATTTCTTTTCCTGGCAATATTCGCTGAGCGAACCTACACTGAACTCCGCTCCCCAAAGGTGCCTACTTTACTATACCGATATCATTCGGATCTCAGTGTACTCATGATGCAGCCTTTGGAATACTCTCCTTTGGTAAAAGAGGCCATAACTGAGGGCAGGCTCTTGCGATCATGCAGTGTGTTAGCCAATACTCACCCGGTTGCTTAAGCTTAGCATCCGCACCCTGCAGAGAAAAACAACAGAGCACTAAGTCAAAACTCCACACCATAATTTTACATTGGCTACTTGCTCAGAAACAGAGCTCCTACTACAATCCCACCGATGACAAACGTCACTATGCTCTCTTTTTTTGCAGTTAGAGGATGCTAGACCATCCACAAACTTAGAGAAATCAGCATTGCTCTCTTCTTTGCCTAGAAAATGGCACAACCGCCGACCTATTTACCTATTTATGGCCTTTACACCGACATCTTTGACTCAGATGTGCGCATATGCATCAAATTAGCGTGAAACAACATACATATTATAGCCGACCGTGTAATCGGGTCATAGTGCGTAATATTAATCTTCAATGACCACTGCGTTCCATCTCATGTGAGGATTGGCTGCTCCCAACTCCCACTTAAGCGTTCATCTGAAAATCAGTTCATTGCTCAAAGAGGGCGAAAATGGGACTTCTGAGTGGCATCCGTAATAATGTTGTAGATTGACCCCGATGTTCCGACCCCAATAGCGGAGGCTTTTCCGAGCAAGTGACATAAAGAGCGCCAATTCTTGCGGCTTTAGGATGTTTCTCCGTATTCCAGTCCGCCACTGAACGAAGAAAACAACACATAGAGATGTCACTGCTACGGCGTGTAGACTTGGTTCATATAGCCGATTGCTTACTAGGCTAGCGGTTACGACAAGAAGGGAGGCTCGCAAACCTCAGGCTACTTCTCCTTACCCTCTGTTGCACCTCCGATCAATGCGAGCATGGTGATGGGGGAAGGACTGCTTCAAACGTGACCTAACTGTCACAACGAAACGCAAGCTCGATTACGCAAGCTCGATTACGCATTCGATTGAGGCACTCTGTTCCCTATGTCGTACAGCTGCAAGTGAATGGGCCGCAGCCTTACATACAGCCCATTGGTGCTAGCTGGAGGTGGCCAAGGTTTTGAGGCTGCTTGTCAAAACCGTGTGCAGGCTGCTGTCTACCCTGCGCTCGTCAGCACCGCAGAACCACAGGAACCTGGCGCGCTAAATACATTTCCAGCAGCTCTATAGCCGCAGGAATACTGTCTCCCCCCCCCCCCCCCCCCCCTCATCAAGCCATCAAGCCATGGAAGCGTACATCTTTAAAAGGGTGCCCATGGGAAAATTCCACGTTTCGTAGATTCGAGAAAGCATTTACTGAAAGACTTCTGGTGCGATATTTCGACTAAGTGTATCGAAAACCATGCGACTTTCTGATTACCATTCCTCGCCGTCCGGCACTGTGCATTGTCCATACATCGCTGGCGTTTCACGCGATATTACCAATGTTCTTTTTAAAGCTTACCTTGCAACGACAAATTTTGCAGCTACCTGTGACGAGGCAAGCCCTCACATTTGAGTTTGTGTCTGCGTGATTATGTCCATTGTGTAACATATTGAATTAGGCGACTATTATAGATAATGGACGAATATAGAAACCAATGGGCCCATCAACAACTTGGTGGCTGTAGAAGAAGCAGTGAAATTGGAATCTCGCTGCAGACGTTATATTCAGCTTGAATCCAGTGCGGTGGCTTAACGTAGAAGAATGAATTTTAGAATAATGAGTTCAAGAATAACGGTGGGTATAGAAATTAATACCTGACAACTGAAGTATTCTTCAAGTCTCGAAGTTAGAAATTATAAGAGGATGCTTCTAATGCAGGTGCTTTCTGATCATAAATAGATGAGTACCCTTCAATAGAAAAGTATGCCGCAGCTGTATCATTCCTGAACTCAACTATTGGGCACAAACATGAAGCTGAAGAAACCGGCTGAACTTAAATCGACGAGGACACAGTGAGCTATGGAAAATAATATGATGTGTAAGGGAGAAACGCAAGGTAATACGTATTATTCTAGTCGAAATGAAAAACACCTTTACATAGGCAAGGCACCTAATACGTTGTGCCGTAACTGGTGGTTTAAGGGCTGAGAGAGACGGCAGAATGACAAGTGTGAGAGGAGACTAATACAACAAGAGAGATAAGATAAGCGCCACAGTAGCCGGAGAGAGTTATTTCGAATGTTATGGAGGAAGGATTTGCCCTGCAGTCGGTGTGTATATGCTGCTCTTTCGAGAAGGTGCTGACATATTTTAACAAGTCTATTTGGCGCCTAAAGTGTAAGCAGCACGCTTATCTGAACACCTTGCTTTTCACCATCACTGGCGCCTTTAATGCCCACTTACATTTTGAGGACGCGTACAGATGAATTTTAGAATCAGCCTTACCTGCTCCGCTTCCAACCAACATTTTTCTTGTGAAAACGACGGACGCTGCGACCTGATTGAAAAGTAGGCTGCACCACAAAGAACTAACACAACGTTGGGCTCCGGTGCCTTCTATTCGCTTCTAGGCGAAACGTGCTTATATTCAACAGATATCAAACCAATTGTCTGGACTGGCTTTTTATCTCCCTGCCGGTGACTCACAGAGATCGTTCCGCGCTTTTCGGATACAGGAACTCATGGCAGCGACGGCATCTCGAATGTATTATCAAAAATTGTCTTGCTACATCCACATTCACCAAACGTTTGCAACTCATCAGCATCCAATGTTCAAAACACATATAGCACAAATATGCTGAGAAGCTCTTTCAAACCCGCTTGCAAAAGAAAAAAAGACTATTGAAAACGCAATGAGTACATTTTGTGAGGCCGATAGGTAAAAGGTTCAATGCAGAGATAAAGCGTTTCCAATCACTTCGCCGTCTGGCAGAATTCGACATAGGCGCACAAATACGCTGGGCTTCGGAAGCTTCGTTAACACGTTCGTCCACTCATGTCTCTAGAACCATATAGAAGACTTAGCAAGGTGTTGGATTGTGAAGATGACCGAGCTAACAGAAGTCCTAGGGCTGCGGTGGTCTGCTATAGATAAAGCAAGCGACATAGTGTGCAAGCTGGCACCAGGACAGAGCGTCATCGCAGGCAATCGCCACGAGTACGAAGCTACGCGTATACCACACCACAACGGAGAGGCTGTGCCAATCCCAGTTTCAATAGCTTAGGCATCGGGCAGGCTTCGAACTCCCGCAAGAGACATCATGTTTGTTTCGTGGAATTGCGGCCACTTTTTCAACCCACTTCTCGAATCGCTCAACCCTGACCCACACTTGCAACTTCCACCGGCTCTAACACGATGTCAATCACCTTCGCTGCTACGCGTCTGGGTTAGTATCGCATCACGTACCATTCCGGCTTTTTAGTATGGGTGTGGCTGATTGCCTTGTATGCGCTGTTTATAGATACGGTGAGACTATAGCACACATTCTCTGTCCCGGCCCTGCGAATAGTTACGAAGCGGAACCTCTTGCTATGCTCTAGAGCATCTCTGTACATGCCCGCTAATGAATATCAAGATCCATGGACAGTGTCAACTTCTTCACGAGGAAGTTTCTTCAAGCTTGTTTCTAGCTAGTGAGAAGTAAAAGAATGAGTTTGAGCTATTCGACTTGAAGCAAATGGGTTGTCAGTAGCATATGATTTAGTGCAGCAAGGTTATGATCCTGAGGACTTACAGGAAGAAAAACGGTGCAATTATCTTCGACAAATTGAATCACTTCGGCTTTGATATGTATGGGCCTTGAATAGCACTTGTGCTCGTTTCTGTTCTTAGTGTTTTCGTCCTCTGCTCCGCTATAGTGTTTTTTAAGATATTTTTTTAAAGATATATTTCGTAAGATACCAACAAGCCCACAAAGCCGCACTGTTCGTATTTAGTCCGAAATGTGATAAGTAAAGAGTGATGTCATATTTGTGCATAAATCTTTGCAGCTATGTTACCTTGCTGTTAACATCAAGATTCCAAGGTATGGGGATTCCCATATAATAATTGATATGAAAGCCATTAACTCAGCACGGAACATTACATAATCAAGACAATGCAAGGCCTACATTACACATGAGGATAGCTGCAACAAACTTTTACTTAACCTGCCCTTGAGTAATTTGTCTTTTAATGCTTTTATTAGAGTCTGTTGATGAAGTACGCAAGATCTTAGGTCCAAGCGTTCAGAAGTTACTGGTTTGAAATTTTGATCTGAAAAATTATCTTTTCAAAAATTTCTAAGACATACATGTGTACTTTGTGTAGAAGCCCTCTACACATTTTTTCATCTCTTAAAGTTCAGCAGAACTTAATAAAAATTCACTTGCCTGATTGCGTATTTACGTGTATAACGGCCAAAACACTTGTACCTTCCACTGATTGTTTTGACGATTCGGATCCCATAAACCCATAAAAACTCCTTGCAATGAAATTATTGCCTTAAAACTTACTGAGACCAAGGAGCATTTTGGAGACTCGGAGTAAGCTGGACTCAGGTTCATGCAAAAATGTCAGAAATTATCTTTCGCGTACGCCGGTAGGATAATTAATGGTATGAAGGCCATTATTTTTTCAGGTATCGCATTTGAGAGTGCAACATAACTTCATTGGTCGTTTTCCACAGAATGCAGGCGGTAAATGAATCCAATATGACTTCCACCCTCGTTATGATTCCTTGCGCGCACCGCGCCGAAGCTGTCGGCGATTGATTTGATTACCCGTTTCCAGTGAATGAAGAACGTAGTTGGAACCGCACAACCCCTGAGTATGCACGGCAATTTTTGCTTGGCCTGGTGCACGGCTTCTGGGCACTGAAACCCTTGGATAATGTGTTCTTGATCTCATTTTGTGTACACGTGCACGTTGTTCCATGGTGCTGTTTCGCCATGCTTCACTAGCGTCGATATAGGTGAACACCTGTCTTCGCAAAGAGTTATCGCACATGTCTTAAACTAGAAATATTTATGCATTTATTGAGGAGACTCACCGTAAGAAAGAGTACGAGCAGTCCGAAGACGATGCCTTTGGCGAACCTTAGCCCCAGAGCGGTTCGGCGCGGCTTTAGGGATTCGCTTGAAGAAAGAACCAATCCAAGTATAGCCATTCTAAGAGCACTTTTTCTTTCGGTGAATGGAAGGTACTTTGGAGAGAAAACCGAAACAGAAAGCCTTTTATCGGAGCCTTCGCAGAGGGAAGCCTACGAACTGAAACCTTCGATATGTACTAACAACTTACACAGAAGACAAAGGATGCTCATCAATAGGAAAAAGAAATTGATTCCTAAATAGATTTATCATTGAACAGCGCCTGCTTCATTTAGAACGTCGTGCTTCACGATGCCGGCATCCTTTTACTTTGACGCTTTTTACGAGCTTCACAAAAGCTCAGCTGAACTGTGAGAATCGGTAGCCGCTTCCGGCGAAGCTGCTGCACAACGTTAAGTCGTGACGCCATTTGTTGCACAAGCAGTCGTATTGTCTTTGGGCAGCATCGTTGGAGCTGGTGGGCCGTAGAACAGTTCATTTTCCTTTATTAAAAGATCAATGGTATACTTCTCAGTGCTGCTTGAAACAAAACTGATTTATGCGTTTCAAGTGGATCACACTCTGCTTCCCACAAGCAGAGGGAAAATCTTCTGAAGGTATTTCACTCAATCTAACATTGACCATTTGAAAAGTTCTGCCACTGATGCGAGCATTTCTGCAGGCAGATCACAGCAGCCAGGACGTTAGGAATTATTTCTGAGCTGACCTCTCTACCACCGCGAGAACTTACCTCTTATTGGTTTGGTTGTATTAAGTACTAAAGGTCATAAACTTGCATCTAGCGTTTCCTTTTCACGAATAATGCTGCATGCAGAAGCGACTTCCCAACGTAATTTTTTTCGTATGATAACTCAAGAATTCAGAGGATATCTTTATCTCCGCATCTCTGCATACAAGGTGTAACACAATGCAGATGTGCCCTTGCCTGACAAGCGCAAAAAAGTCCGCAGCAAGGTCCAAACATCTTCGCTGAACCCACGATATCAGCACTGGAACTTCTTACGGTGGAGAAGCAAGTGTCTAGCCTGTCCCCGGCCTCTGGAATTGACTAGTGTGTTCTGACGGCGCGAATATTTTCCTAAAGTATAAACCAGACGATGCTAAACTTCCTTTCGGTTGGTTGGTTGGTTTATGGGGTTTAACGTCCCAAAGCGACTAAGGCTCTGAGAGACGCCGTAGTGGAGGGCTCCGGAAATTTCGACCACCTGGGGTTCTTTAACGTGCACTGACATCGCACAGTACACGGGCCTCTAGAATTTCACCTCCAAAGAAATTCTAGCCGCCGCGGCCGGGATCGAACCCGCGTCTTTTGGGTCAGCAGCCGAGCACCATAACCACTGAGCCACCGTGGCGGCTAAACTTCCTTTCGTTCACCTTGTGATTTAAAAAAAAAACCCCACACTGGCCCTATCGCATGAAGTTAAACAAAGCTGTTTTGCAATGTTGCGAAAGGTCTTTTCATTGTCGAAAGCGCAAAATGAAATGAAGATAATATTTTTAATCAAATATGGCGTTTCGGTGGGAAAGTTGTTACCTCAGCGCAAAAAGCACGTGAACAAATACACGTGGAAAAGTTAGCCAAGCCTCAAAACGAAGCAAGGTATGGTGCATAATTGGCTTTTTAAAATAAAGAAAAGTATATCTGGAAACTCAACTTCGAGCGGAAGGTAGAGAGGGTGCAACATAGGAAAAGTCTGTCCTTTTATTTGTGCAGGATGTGCTGAAGCGATTCGTGATTGATAATACTTGTCAATTGAAGAATTTTTAATTCTGTGACCAGATTTTTTTTGCAGGGAAATGCAGCGAAAGACTCGTCAGCTTGCTCTATCGACACAATACTTTCTTATTATTCGCTCACGCCCCCCACAAAACAAAACAAACTAGTGAGCGGTTCAACTTTGCCGAACCAAGTTTTACGTAGGGAAAGCTGCATGAGCCAGATTAAGTATGGTTTTTCTTTCGTACAGCTTTTATTGTTTCTTAAATCACCCCACCACTTCACAGCCACTTGGTATTCACAGGCTGGTTTAATGGAGACAAAGACGGATCGATGGTTGGCCCCATGCCAAAGACTAAGATCTTGACGCCGTTACAGCAGCCTGATGAAGGGAACGTGGATGGTTGCAGACGTAGAATGATTCTTAAGAGCAACCACGATAGTTTGCATAAGCACACATGGCGCACACACTGCCAAACGGGTTATCGGTAAACTGTTGGTGAAACGGTCTCGTAGCAATCACACTTTCATTCAAACGAATCGCGTGAATCGCCTTTCCGTCGGCAACGATGCCCATCGGCGACTCAGGTTCGGTGGTAGCAGTAGTTGAGGCCAACGTGCCGCCGGTGGCTACCTTGGTCGCTTCTCCGTTTCTTTACGCCTTCTCTTGGCAAGCCGCTCTACGCATTGTTCTAGGGTTTGCGGGTTGTTTAGCCTTTCCATTCTCTTTTTGTTCGCTGGGGAGCCCGCTCACGGTGAGCGATGTCTGCCGGATGGTCAGAAGCAGATTGACGCAATGTTCGAAGATGGAGCTCGAAACACGTGCGCTCCCCATCACGCTCTCCTTCATCCATAGCGTCCGAGTCAAGCGCACAGCTCTGCTTATATATACCCCATACCCGACGGCAGAACTCTAATTTGAATCACGCGGCACAACCTGATTACCACGTGGCTTTCTTACTGCCACTGCCGAAAACTTTCAAGGTCAAAATGCAAGGCAAAAGTTCAAGACCAAACTTCAAGGTCCAGTATCAAGTTCAACGGTCAAAGTCAAGGTCGAAGTTTAAGGTCGACGTTGAAGGTCAAAGGTGGCCAACTAAGTGGGTCATACATGGTTAGGTATATGTGCATAATTTCACTAGCAATGACTTATCTCAAGGTCGTTTCGAGCTTACTCGGAGGCTGACGGCAAAATACGTCCCAGCTACAGTATTGTAGCTTTCGCGACAAAAAGAATCCTGTTTTGTACAACAAAATGCATTGTCTGTAGTGGTGTATCAGCGTTCCAAAAAGCTGCAGGTGTCAATGTTAGCAGCTTCTTTGAATTCCGCACTTTCGGTCTTTACTCAAAACTTTCTCTTTGAAGTGATTCGGTTTGCCCCAAGAGTAATCAAATCAGAATTGGGTCGTCCATTGCTTCCCTTTTATGTTCGAATTATCCGCTCGTTATGAATGTCTTATTTTAGAAAAAGGGCTAGGCAAACACTGTGGTGAGTCTTTTTAGATTTCTTGAGGACTTGTTACATTTAAGAATTGTACAAAAAGAGACGTTGAGCCCTAAGTTCGGAAACTTTCATGACTTTTTTATTGCCTTGACGAGCTGCTCTTCACAACAATCTGCTTTCTGAATAGACATGAGGTTTTTATACCTTTTCCTGAGTTTTTCTTATTCCCGTGTGAGCTGCTGTAGGGGAATACGAGCTCGGAGTGATGTCAGCATGACGTAAACAAGCTGGCCAAACCCGCTCTGACAGACCTAGCTGAAAGACCCTTGATCGGGGTCGGTTTGTGACAGGGTCCTTCGGAAAGAAACGTAGGTTTCTCGAAGCCGTCCTGACACTCCTGGCCGGCTTATCAATGTTGGGACGAGCAGCAGCAAAGTTATCCTGGCTCTTTGATTTTTGAGTAAGGCAATTGATAATAAATTTAGTGAATATTTTGAAGTTGATGAAGGGGACAAGGCGTTTAAACCATAACTTTTCCGTCGCTTAAGTTTACCGGCTACAGAACACGCATAAAGTAAATGCGAATTCAGTTGTTTTCCTGACGGAAGAGGTGTTTTGTTTTTATTTTTTCGTGGATTGGACGCTATTTTTTTACTGCCTAGCTCAGATGCAAGTGGCTGGTCCTGCTTTGTACCCCGACCCATTTTGTCGTTAAAAAAAAAAACTCTTACAGAGCAGTTTTTTCGGCCGTTAAGTAGCGTTCCTCGGAATCGATTTCGTTCCACGTCAGTTTAAAGGTGGAGAAAAAAAATTCAGTTTATTTCAATGCCAAATCCAGGCAAAAATAATTTTTCATTCGGGCTGAGTACCTTTTCCACATCGACACAATGTCTTTAAAATTGCAATGTGCGCGCAATACCCGCGATGATTTCCTTTTGCCTTCAGGACCAGTTTTGGACGATAAATTCGTAACCAAGTCAATGGGTTTTCGAATGAAGCATCAGCTTCGTTGCCTTTAAGCAAAAAATTGTAAGTGCCAATAGTCCATCTCGCAGCTACTTGAAGTAACATCGCGTAATTCATGCCGCATGGCGTAATATCTTGTATCTGTTAAGCAACGTTTATGGTTTTTAAGTTTGCAAGTCCTTTACTCCAGCATCGCACAAAGAGCCCGCTGGGATCGCAGATTGAGCCTTGACACAAGCCGAGAGTGCAGAAATGCTTGACGCCTGTTTTCATTTTTCCGACAGCTGCAGACTTCACGTTCTGAAATATACCCAACAAAAAAGATCGGGGTCATATGTACCATCCAATTACGTCATCATTTAATGCAATATTAAAGTCCGTGGGCTGCTCAAAATGGTGCGCATGTGAAATCTTTGTCATGAAACTTTAATTCAGTCACTGAGTTTTGTTACATAAACGTAAATGGCAGTAATGAACCTAAATCCTGAGGTGAATGCTTTCTTTTCTTGAATGAATGTCTTGACTATGAAATAAGCAAGACGTCATTATTTTTAAGTGTCTACATAGAATGCATCATTCTTGGACGCAAGCGTGAGTAATAACCTAATAGATGTGAAAGGCTGAGGTTGCTGATAGCTACTAGTGGGATTAAACTTAAAATCCCACCGTTTTAAGCATCGACGCGTGTATACGAGCCGAACTCGCGCGAACAGGGTGTAGTAGAGTTGTTCAAGCTCTCTTTAGTTCCTTCGTCACACAAGTTTGGTCGGATGAAAACCGCAGGGAACTGAAATGGCTTAGGATCCTTTTTTTGAAGCACCTCGGTATCTGGAAATACTTTTTGGTGCATTGGAAGACAGCGCTTCATGGGCAAGGTTGTCCGCTACTTCGTTGCCCAAGACACTTACGTGCGAGGATACATATAAGAAACTTGTAGAGTAGCCTCTGCTCTACACATTACTACTACTACTTATCAAAGGCGAATCATCCACTAACTTTTGAAGGGTAGATTTTGAATCTGTGAGGATTACTACAGATTGAGTCGGACTACACCCTATCCTCCGTAAGGAAGCCTCAATGGCCCTGTCAGCCATTATGGCGAACATGCTGGAGTAGTAAGGCGGGCAAGACAAAAAATATTAAAACGATGGGATATCAAACGCCGCTGCGCCAGCTCTGCTGATATTGTCCACAGAGCCATCAGTACAAATTATGGCGTGAAGGCCGAGCATATTCCGTGTCGAGACTTTTAAATGACCTAGGTCGGTCTAACTGCTTGCTTAGTCACCGAACATTAAGGGCTAGATCATTAAGAGTGTTAAGTGTCAAGTAAGCTCTGGACTCAGACCTATTTTGTAAGTGCTGTAGAGGAGCTCTCCCAGGTACCCCTCTGCGAGGAGAGCACGCTGTATGATTAGTGAAACCACAAGGTTCAGGGGTTTAGAGAGCGATAAAAAAAGATTGTTCGCAGCCACCAGTAGTACATCAGTGGGTCTCTCTTGGTTCTTTCGGTGCAAATTTCAAGCTCAGAGTGAAAGAGATGAGGATAATAAAGGTAAGCACTGGTCAAATTGTGAAAGCAGGTATTCAATGTGCATAGTGGTAGTACTGATAGTTCTGCAGGAAGAAAACAGGAAAAGACTGTGAAATAGGACTGCATAACGCAATGAAAGAAGGGAAATGCAGGAAATAACCTGGTCTGTTAAAGAAAAAACATTCGGTACATGTTGTGATCCCGCTGTTCTTCAACCTCTTATTCCTCAGGACACTTTGTGCATCGCCGCAGAATTTAGCTGGAATAGTATGTACTTCGCGCGGCATAAACATCTGCTCAAACACGAGAAGTGACCGCAGAGGCTTTATAGCATTCAGATGCCTACAGGCAACGAAAATGTTAGTATCAGCACAGCAGTGGCTGTTTCGCCACAACAACAGCTTTCCTTTTACCAGTTCTACCCACAAAATGCCATTTAGGACAACTGTCTCTAATATCGGCGGACAATTAAAGGGACACTGAGGAGAAATTGAAGTTGACTTCCATCGACAGAATACCAGCTCCTGATTACAAAAACGCCATTCATACTGACAACAAAGCTCCTGTAACATAGAAAAGAGCAAGAACCAAAATACAGGTATCGCCGCCACAGGCCAAACTCGCAAGTACAAGCTTCATGGCGTCATAGGCCAAAACAGTGTTGCTAGAACCAATAGTTCTAGCAACACTAGGACACGAGAAGCTACGAATCACTGAGGCGCAGCAAATGCATGCGCAAATCTCCTTGACGTCGCCAGATGGCGCCACGTACCCGATAGCTACGCGCGCTCCTGCAGCGCCGGGACCAATCAGCGCTTGCTCTCAGCGGTATGGGGGCTCCCGGTATTCCGCTAACGGTAACAAGGTACACGGTATGCTAAAGGCGTCTATTTGCGAGAACTTCGTTGACGACTTCGAGAACGGGATCCATTGTAACGCTGGCAAAACGCCGGTGCAAATGTAAACGAAGCGACGGCCGCAAAAGCCGATAGATGCCTTCAACGTGCGGCCGGCGGTAGCTTTCTTTTCGGCTGCTGCTGGGCCGCACTGCTGGCCGCCAGAAATCACGGAGTCTGCGTTACGTCATGTGAATGTCATGTTTCACGTCACTTAGTTCTGTGTCGTCATAGCAGAATCCCAAGTTTGAATCAGAGCGGCGGGAAAAACTATTTCAACTTCGATTCCAAATTTCTTAGAAATAAATGCATCTTTCGCTGCCGGCCAAGTGGCAACAAAGCCATGAAATGCCGAACTATCGGATTTTGCTATAAAAAAAATATTAATAGAGCTCTCCTCAGTGTCCCTTTAAGGAGGTGGATTCACCTAAGTAGAATACGATTTGATTTATTACAAGAATTCATAGGTCACTTTCCACTATACATCAGTGCAGTGCCATCATCGTGTTAGTAATATGCCCATGAATGCAGAATTTTGATCAATAAAAAAGGCGTCTTGCGTGAGTGACTTCCACATATAATGAGTACCTTTGTGTGCCATCAGCCGTCTGACGCATACATGGATTCGAGGATAGAAATGTTTTTATATGCGATATAACGTTATAAAATGTATTCAACTTCTCATTAGAAAATAGGTATCAGTACTGCAGACATTATTCTTTCATTGGTTATTATCTTGTACTCTGTCAACAGTGGTGCACAGTTGTGCAGGTGAATGTAAGTAACACTTTTTTTCAATGCATCAACAGCCGTATTTCGAAGAAGAAGCAGGGCTTCAATATTTGCTTGCTTGTGAACCGTAATTTATGTGAGAGTGAACAATCTATGAGAAATTTTAACTTTTTCACTATCTGAAAGAAATTTACCGCGCCGTGCGAGGGAGCCAAATGTTTTAGAGAGTGACCTCGACAGCGGTTAAATGTTATGATTCTAAAATATTTAAGCAGGAAAAGGCACACCAAGACGTTATTTTTGCTTTTAACGCTTCTAATTTGGCAAGTGAGCTTTCTTCTATTCGTGTACTTATGCGCTTTAATATAAACAATGCGACATTAAAAGTATACCCATTCAGCTACAAACCTTTATCTGACAATTCGAAAATATTTAAAGTTCTTTCTTGCTTATTATTGCTGGTTTATTTGCAGCTCTACCAGAGGAAAATATTTCAGTGATGTCCGTGTAGGGCGCAGAGCGCACATCGGTTCCCTTCTGCACAAAGCCGTTGACATATGTGTTAAAAAGGAAAGGGTCCCATAACTTTTCCATGGGGCACGCCAGAAGTCAGTAACCTGAAGATTGATTTCATACCAGCTTCGGAAATCAAATGGTGGAGATTTTAAGTGAACTCAAATCCGCACACGCCTTAAGTGAACAGTTCACCTGATTACCTATACCTCATAGTTTAAACTATCAAAGGGTTTACGCTACTCAATAAATATTCCTAGGATAAGTTTGATTTCATTAATATTTTAGTTATAAGCACATTCGGAGGTAGGAAGGCTGCATCCATGGCCCTGCACCAAGGTTCGCGTCAATATGAGAAGAGTATCCAAAAAAAGCAATCATTGAGCGCCGCAGAAACTCTGTACGCTTCTCAGATGTAGGCAATACTGCACGTTTTCCTTAATCAATGCCACTATCACAAATGAGCCAACCGCCGAAAGCACGGGCGCGGCCCCTCCTTCAACATCTGTAGGCCTGCGGATTATCAAGAGCCACGATGAGTAACTGTGTGGTTATTGTGTTCCTGTGCAGTTATTGGAAACAAAATAATGCAACATGTTCTTGCGCATTCTTTTCACCTCCGTCCACAGGGTTGTCTCAGGGGTTTTATAGAAAATTGGCGATGTGGTTTTTTATCTTAATTTGTGAACAACTCTACTATATTCAAAAATGGCTCATTTAGGGGAATACGTCTTGTACGTCCCTATATCATATAAAAATGAAAGACATCATGTTCTTTTAGTACTTCGATGCTTACCTATTGTACAAATTTGAAGACGTGCCTTCTATGTTCAAAGAAAAATTCTTAAAGATTGCCTCATTGAAATATGTTGTTTTCGAAATTATTTTCTAGTAAGCGACAACTACTTCATAATGGGAGAAATAAACTGGGCCAATTCTTTGTCACCTGGGCATTTAAATACATCTGTCATGGTTTGTATATATCTAGATTCTTACGTCACTGCAAATTTGCGAAATTGAGCTGTGCGTGAAAATGCTGCCTTGGACACGACGTCGTTTACAATTTTCTTCTACCGAAATATTAGCTTTCTTACAAACCGAAATTTAGTGCTCAGCTACTGAATAATGTGTGCACAATAAATAAAATAATCATAATTATTCAAAATTTCAAACATTTGGGCGGTTTGACCTATTAGAGAATAACCTGCCTGTGATCTTGGAGGCTAGCATCCCGAGGACGATTACCGATGAGCAGCCCGAATCGCTATGGGTTGTGGTCGTCAGTGATTTCATCGACCGGAGCATGCTTAAAATTTTGAGCCTTATCAAAAAGGTCGACGGCAACAGCTTTCATTTCAATGACATGCAGAGCAGCGGCACTACTACAGGCGTCATTTATGACATCGAAAAGATAATCTGCTACCCCGACCTGTCCACTTTTTATCCGGCGAGCTGCGAACGGCATTGCAACCGTCCAGGTTCAACGCCTTGGGAGAACAAAGTGCATCGGGTTGACTTTAGGTTGGGACTGCATGCCAGCGCACGTGAAGGTTGGGCACTTCAGATACGTGGTTAAGCCTTTTGTCCTGAAACTATTGCAGTGCCGGAAAGACATGATAGATGGGCACTTGAGTACAGTGTGCAGTTTATCCACCACGTGCCCACGGTGTTCTCATTTAGACAGCTGCGATGACTGCCGGTCAATAGTCATCAAGTGCGCCAATCGACGCGGCCGTAATAAAGCTGCCCCAAAACAATGACCTCTCCTGAAAAGTAGACTGCCGATGCTCAGACAAATGCCAAGAGGAATGTACGCGTACAAAGAGGCCACCTTTGAGGGTACAAAGACATCTGTAGGTGTTTGCAGCGCACACGAAACACGGACGGACAGAAAAGGGAACGAAACACAGCGCTGACTTTCAACTGAGCTTTATTGGAAAAATAAGCGACTTTTATACAAAATTTTTTAACATGTCACTCAGAAGATGTCAAAACGTCCTACTACATGTGCCATCTAAAATCACTGATACTCTAGATAAAAACCCTGAAAAAACATGAATGGAAAACACTGAAAGACACGTGCCGCTTAAACCAACTAAAGGGTGTCATGATTAACAACGGTGAAGGAACAACAATCGAAAAAACTGACAAAAAACTATGATACCGAAATGCAAAAGCAGGATGAAGCTGTATATGGGCTCCCGTTGTCACAAAAAATAAAAGAAAAAAGAAAATAAATTGACAAAAAACTGGACTGTAACAGTATAAAAACACATTAACTAAAACAGCATAAAACCCATTATTTAAAGAGTGTTGAAATTTACGGGTGCGCGCCTGCGGCCTGCAAGAATCCAAGTTCTTTATCCAGGAGCACTAAGAACACAGCGCTGACGCACATGTCCCCTTTCTGTTGGATGGCTTTTGCCTCGATAATCTCCCTCGTGGTCTGATCGCTGCTTCTACCTAAAATCGTAGTGTCCTGGAACCGTGGTATGCACTTATTGCATTCGCTGCAGTTTTTTTGTTAGTTTTTTCGATTGTTGTTCCTTCATCGTTGTTGATCATGACACCCTTTAGTTGGTTTAAGCGGCACGTGTCTTTCAGTGTTTTCCATTCATGTTTTTTCAGGGTTTTTATCTAGAGTATCAGTGATTTTAGATGGCACATGTAGTAGGACGTTTTGACATCTTCTGAGCGACATGTTAAAAATTTTTGTATAAAAGTCGCTTATTTTTCCAATAAAGCTCAGCTGAAAGTCAGCGCTGTGTTTCGTTCCCTTTTCTGTCCGTCCGTGTTTCGTGTGTGCTGCAAACACATACAGCATGAAAAACCAACTAGCCCAAGAAAAGACGATTCTGACAAAGACATCGTCACTCTCGTCAATGGTGTTCGAAGAGTGCAGTGGCCATTTTGAAGGGTCGTCTAGATACTTCTAGACCTGGTCCTCTCCATTAGCAATCCGCTCTACAGTACTCGAGCCGCATAACTGGCGAAGCTAGGACAGTTGTAGCACGCGTGCCCTGCCAATACCGAACGCAGCCACACACATCCGTCGTGAACAAGCAGCTATTGCGCACGAAGCGACGGAGAAGGATATATACGGGGGCGCTTGCAGACCACTGTCCGTGATTGTCCTTCCTCGCCACCCCAGCTTTGCCATCACATTGACGCCATGTGGTAGTCAAAACCCACCGACCCCTCTCCAAAGCTTCCACGCTTATCCTCAAGAAAAAGATATGAATTATTACTGCAAGTTGGGCTCAAACTACATTCAAAAACTTTACTCTAGCGAATGGTACAAAAAAACACGGCTTTTAAACTAGAAAAATATGTTTAATAGATGAGCTGCATAAAAAAAGTGTTTCTTCTGTAGACACCACTCTGTCTACTATTGATTTTTTGTATAACTCAACCGCGATGTATGATTGCAATCACTACGAGATAGAAAGATGCACTACGAGTGGTTTCAACGGCGAAGGTGAAGTGCTGAACACAACGAACCTCACAAAATATTGAACAAAGAATGCATGAAGGGGCCATGAAAGAGGTTTCTCATTGCTAATTGGCCGTAAAAGAGTAGGGCCCTCCTCAATCTGATTATTCACTGAGTTTTATAGAAAGAGGACTGAGGATGTGTGGCCAGCAGAAACGTGCACATCCTGAGGAATTCATATCGTGGTGTTAGCAAAGTGGTATTGCTTCTTATCTCTGCCGATATGTATCAAAAAATAAGGTGGAATCTTGTGCTTACGATGCAAACTTCGCCTTCACCATACGTCACCTGTGCTTCGTCTTTGCACTTGGGAACACAACCGACAGGAATCTGTAAACGTAACGTATATAAATTATTAGGTAGCACAAAGAATGAGCACAAAAGATAAAAATAAAAACGAAAAAGCTCCCCAGGCCTGTTGGTTTAAAGGGCAACTGAAGCGGTTTTAGAATTCGATGAATTTAAGGTTGCCGAAGGAGCGAAATGTGCAGGTAAGGCCTGCGAAATCATTTTGCTCTGACATTGGAAATGGTCGCGTAATCGCCGAATAAAGTACTCGTCGGCGTTCAGGCTTTTCTGAAGTGCACAGCGACGGGCAGAGGCCCCGACAGTTCGTGTGACGATGACGGCACTATGACGGCACCTAGGACGGCACTACGTTTCCAGCGAAGAAACGGTTATTCCATGAAAGAAAACTGACGCCATCGAAGGCGAAGCTCAGGATCCATTGTTTGGCGCCATCTGATGACGCACAGCAGCATGCAGGCGTCAGAAGCGGACATTGAAATTTCGCCAACAATGACGTCACTGCCGAGTTTCCTCCCACTCCTCCAACGTAGTGAGGAGAAGCCTAAACATCGTCGCGGTTTTAATTGACGATTACGTCATCATTTTAAATCCTCGTGCAAATATATTTTGCATGCTTTATCTAGAAGCTTGATAGCTTAGAATTCTTGAATAACCTCGAATTCTCAAAAAACCGTTTTAGGTTCCCTTTAAGACGATATCCGTTGGATTATTTTTTTTTAATTTATAGCCTGTTATTTTTTGACTGCATCACATGTGACTGCAGGGGTTGGGTAGAGGGGTGCAAAGGGAGGGTTGCGGCGCTGTCATGTAAAATGGATGAGGTCGGGACGAGCGCCAGAAAACGGAAATTTGCGGGACATCGTGTTGGGTAAAATGTGTGCCAAAGAGCAAGATCGGGAGGTCTGGAGTCTGAGTTTGGCACCAAGAGGCTGGCCTTTTCTCGTCGCCGTGCTTTATGAGGTGGGGAAAATGTTCTGAGGTAGAGTCGGTAATGTTGGACTATGTGCGAATAGATGAGTTCCGTGGCCTCCGTGTCCTCGTGTTTCGTAAGGCGTTCTACTGGCGTGCGCAGGAGGCATTCATGTGCTCGTGTGAAATGAACGCACTCATTTCCAGGGAAAGACGCATGCCCAGGTGTCCAGAAGAAGTGGGTTTTCAGAATTTGATGTGCGCCATGTAGGACACTATTCGGGTTATGGGAGATGCGTGCCTGCGCGCAGCCGTAACAGGCAGTTTGCGAGTCAGTGATGAGAATTATTGATTTATCTCGTGACAATGTTCTTATTATAAGGGCCATGACTCATTCTCTGGCCTCTGTTCTATTTTCTTTTGCGGCCTCCGTGTCCTCTGGTTCCGTAAGGCGTTCGACTGGCATGCGCAGGAGGCATTCGTGAACCGTCATATGAAAGCGCTCATTTTCAGGGAACGACACGTGCCCAGGTGTCCAGAAGAAGTGGGTTTCAGGATTTGATGTGCGCCATGTAGGATACTATGCGGGTTATGGGAGATGAGTGCCTGTGCGTAGCCGTAACAGGCTGTTTGCGAGTCAGTGATGATAATTATTGATTTATCTCGTGGCAGTGTTCTTATTGCAAGGACCATGACTCATTATTTTGCCTCTGTTCTATTTTCCGTGCGTAATGTGGGTGGGCTGAGTATTGGAAAGGGTGTTCTTGTTGCAGTGAATGTAGTCAGGCATCTGTCACTACTGCTAGCAGGAACAAAAAATCAGAATCCGTACGCCGACATTGTATGCAGTAATCTGGGCTACGAGAACGACCAAAAGAGCGCGAAGTCACGTGCACGACCATGCTCATGTAAGCCGCCCTGCTCACATGATGGCACACGACCTGAGGAAAGCCTATGAGATGCCTAGGTCTGATGGTCTCTGCTGTCACGCGACCAGACTGTGACAGTCCAAGCTCTGAATTCCCCAGAGCTGCTGCAACACGGTGTTTATACTTTGCTGCCTACACCTTCAATTTTCAGCAAACATGATTGTTCTTAAAATGTAGACGAACTCTTAACATTCAATCGGAACGTAAATAGCCAGTTAGTTCATTAGTAACTTGTAAAAGATTTTTAAACTTGATGCAGAGTGATATAACAAGCAAGGCAGATTATTAATATTAAATGAATCTTTCATACTACTGCTTCATGGTTTAGCAAGAACGTAGGTGTATTCGTGCTGCGCCCTTAATGCAAACTCAGTGACGTATATAACAGCAGAAACTTACACATTCTGACTTTTCAGCGCATTAAGAAAGAGTTTGGCGGTTCAACTGTGGCTTTCTTATTCCTCCAGGTTCCTTTTTTCTACTCTGGGGCTAGCATGCGTAAGTCTTAATTTTGAGTTGTGATAGATAGGGTTGGCTGCAAATCTCCTGCTTCGCACAAATCGCATGGGCCATGCTATGCAATTTGCCGTACGCACAATTCGCTGAAGGTTCCAGTGTTCTCTGTTTCAAGCAACAGTCAACCAGGTAATCATGCCTTAATAAAATGGAATTTGAACATTAAGGTTGAAAGTAACTAATTCTTGCGAGGCTTGGCTTGCTACAACCAAATTTACTTTTCTTATATGTGAGTAACTCTTGGAGGATCCAGTTTCATCTCAGATAAGTGGTGGCTTTGTAGTTAACTGCGTACAAGAGAGATTCAGAGACCTGCTGTGCCACTGAAGACCTGGTTCTGAGTAATGTCTGCATTAAAAGCATCTAAAGCACAGACACATTTCAGGAAGCTATGAAGTGCTGCTGAGATCTGGGCGAGTTGGTATGCATTCATACTGGTGAACAGCGCCTTTTTGTCCCGCCTTTTTGCGCGGTTCACCAGCATGTATGAAGTGCTGGCAAGATTGAGTTTGCCATTCCTATATACTCTCCACTTAGTACAGCTTTGTAGGAAGTCGGTGAATGATGTAGGAGATCATCTTTTATTTCTTCGTTGGACCGAGCTACATAAAGTATAGAAAATCCTCCACTAAGGAAGATAGGTATAATGATTTGTCTTTCTATGGGTACAGCTCGAGAAGAGAGGCTGCGCCATGAAGTGCACAAGACATACTTCTGTTGCCTAGTGAATCAGTGGTTAAAGACCAGGAACGAAAGACGTCTGCACATTCGCTATTTACCTGTTCTCTTTATCACCTAAAGGAAGCAGGTTTTCATTGTATTTCATTTTATCCCCGAGGCAACACACTAAAGGAGGATGCCATCCTCTTCCACTGAAGCTAGCGCTCATTCCCAGGTGATAATGTGTGATCTCCAAAATAATGACCTGCCTTAAGCTCTCCTATAGTCACGTGTCTCAGGGTGACCAGTGCCTTCACGACACGAATAGCTGCAGAGACAGAGATTTCCATGTGGCCATGAGTGAAACTTTTTTATTGCGTTAGCAATGCTACTGCAGGTTTCGCCTCGTTGCGTAGCCCCGGTCGGTAGGGACGGATGACCTTGAACAGCCGCTGCATCAGGCAGGTGGCGCGCCGCTGCTTCAGCCGCACTCTGCCAGATGGCAGCGCCGTCGGCGCGCCGCGCGTATAAATGCGCGCTTGCCTTGGCGTGAATGGTTTGCTATCCAGTCCTCTAAACAGAAGTGGCAGCGAAAGGAAGAAGCGAGAAAGCGACAGCGTGCACAAGAGACACCAGAACAGCGTGTAGAACGTCTTGCGAAGCGTAGTGCTAAGTGGACACCAAATCGCATTATTTCGCGGATCACCGCAGCGTGTTCATTGGCATAAATAGAGGTAAAAGAGAACGGTCGTAACCATTGTGTGTCATGTCTTACTCTACTGACAAACTATCGAGCTGCGCCACAAGCGAACATAGAAGCGAACACACAAGCATAGCCATGCAGCCATTGCTAACGCAGTTTACCCGGTTTAACCAGAGCGAAACCACTTTAAATTTTTTTAGAACGTTTGATGATACTTTCTAAATGTTATAACGTGCAAAAAGCCTCAAGGGGGCTACACTGTTACGGCACCTGAAAATAAGCGCAGCGGATTCCAAACAGCAGAAAAGGATGAACCTACCGGTCCATCTTCGGTTTCTAGGAAACTCATGACGCACGGGTCTGTTGTTTCTCCTATGAAAAGAAAGAAAAAGGTTTAGCATAAAACATCCTTGCATTTTGTCCGAAGGTAAATTGCATTGCGGGAAAGGCAGAAGTTTGGTTTTCAGTGTGATTCTTGCATTCATATCAGGAGAGGTAGCCGACATTAACCCGACAACTGCACACTCGAGGCAAGTAATGCTGTTTCTCGATCGTAAATATATTTACGTAATCTCGCCTCGGCGCATACTTCCGATGGACGAGCTAATAAAGAGAACAGCCATCGGCTCTATCCAGCTGTTCTTTTTGATACCACCGCCAACAGAAATGCACTGGACTACATGAAATTTTCTTTCGTAGCAGAACAAAACTTGACTATGAAAGACTATGAAAGTCGGCTCACCCGTTTAGCAAATAAGCCAGTGGACGAGAGAGTAAGCAATATGGGGAGAAAGTCAGAATCTAAGCATCAGACATATAAATATCAACTCCTATCCCACCCAACGCACGCAAAAACTGATGAAGACTCCGGATAAGAAATGAAGTTTTTCTTGATTACTGCTAGTTAAAAGGACCTCTTCTTGAAGCGAAGCCTGTTAGCGAAAGATTAGAACCCCAGGTGCCGTCGTTTTTGATTATGACAGCCATGTGATCCGGACGAATCGGCACGGACAAGGAATATAGTAATACTTATTCGGAGTACTAAAAGTACTATTCGGAGTACTTTATGGTGACTTCTAGCAGGAAGGTAATCACCCCTTATTTACATTAGGTGCCGAGAACGCGATAGCATAATACCGGCAATGGCGCCTTGGGTAGTTACGGGCCCGAACATGCCAGCGAAAAGGACCCCGACTAGCAAGGCCAACCGGTTCCCTTAGCCGCCTTGTATCTGTTGGTTGACAGTTCGACTGCTAACCTACATGTATACCTAAAGAAAGTTTCAACTATCAATTCGGTTCTAGATTTCCGCCAGATCCAAACACGACCAATATGGCACTCCTGCGATAATTTGGGGGCCCACAGTCTTTGCGCAAAAAACGCCTCACTGAGCAAGATAGTGCTCGTTCTCGGAGGGTATATACAAGGCAAGCCAAGTATGAAACATGTCGGAGCACTTCTTGTTTGCTTCGTCACTTTCGTCATGATTTGCTGTGTAGGTATCTTTGCCGTTCCCATTCCGTCTCGTGACATTATAAACCTCTTGATTCATGATAATTAAGCGTGTAGGATTTTTTCTGCACTTGCAGCATTAACCCGTCTCATTCTGCGAAGCCGTCCAGTAGACCTTTTTCAGCCCAAGTTAATATATTTTGATGTATTAAATGTATATTTATGGCCGATTTTTAATGTATTTAATCTATATTTTTAGTATATTTTAAATGCATTATAAACATGCTAAGCGGGTAAAAATGTACTTTTCGCGTAGTTGTAAGAACGTTCAAAATGTTATTCCTAGTATACTTAGAAAGCATTCGTATCGGAGTTTAAGCATAGGGACAAAAAAGGGCGAAATAAATATGAAATTAATACAGTGTGTTGGAAATGTATTTTTAGCACATCCTATTTTTCGCTAAGGTTTGAACCGCGCCTTTAGGTGACGAAAGAAGATTTCATCTAAAGAAGAGTGAAAGAAAAGATCGTAGAGAATGATTTCCATAGATTTAGAGTGCCTGTGCCCTTTACCCTTAACTGATATTGGAGTGCGGAGCAGCTCCTGCATTTAACCTTCATCAAAGTGGCAGGAACTCTAGCTCTCTACGTCGCGCTCAACCAGAGCCATAGATGGTCCTGGCAAAAAATCACGAAAGTCCGCCATTAACACTCACTGCGAACAGAGATAAAGAAAATAGAAAAGAGATGAACGCCAAATTCCGCGACGCATTTGCGTTCGCGAACATTTATCGCTTACTGCTTGCGAAGCAAGCTTTCGTTGAGAACTATATCCGATGCATACGCGGATAAGAAACACAGTAATCAACACAATAATGGCTGCTAAAACATGCTTTGCACAGTGGTCGGAGGTATGTCAATTGCGAGGATTATAAGCATAGCTTTCGTCATGTCTTTCTCTTTATGTAAAATTGCGACCAATTTGCTTCGATATGCTTACGGGATATCCTGGAACCGAAGTATTTTTCTTTTAGGCAATATGTATTATGCGCCGCATGACTGGTATTACTTTGCAGATCTAATACCTAATATCTATTTGGGAATGTTTTTTGCTTTACTGCAAAGAGGTCCAAAGAATTTGTTGCAGTCAAGCCAGGCTGAGGAAGAGTTTATTTAAATTGTGTGACTCTTGCTATTAACCATTCAGAATTTTCCCATATTTATTCGGCGATACGTTCAAGACGATAGGGTTGCAAATCGCCTGTTTTCCTTGGTTATTATGGCGCAACAACTGCAGCCGCTTTCTTCATGTGTTTTTAAGAACCAAGCTGCTGTAAAGATCAAATATATATTGAACGACCAATCCTGTACAATTTTTAATTAATTGCTTCATAAGGTAACAGTTTATGCTTCCGAAGACGAGGCATACTGCAAATAATGGTTCATGTCTTAAACCAGGTTCTCTTAAACCATTCGAATTAACGCAACTCGTATCATTGGCTGTTGGTTAGTGCCTAAAGGCACTCATGCAAAGAATCACGTTGACTTGGTGCGAGTCACAGGCAGGGCGAACTTTTTCTCTTCTGTCATCTTTTAAAAAGGTGTACAACCTTTCTGTTTTGACATAGGCGGGTTCGTATCTAGATTATACTCATTTTTTTTTTCACCAAAATCAGCTACGCAAGAAAAGATTTATTCAAAGGTAGCTGGCGAATCTTGGAAAGTGACTTCCTTTAAGTTGAAGTTGACAAACCAGCATGAGAAAGGTGTTGCACAGGTATCTTGTAGTAGAGGGAGGTGCAAGTGAGTGTGAAATTATGTACGGCGCAAGAAAAGAAATATGAAAGCACAACGCACATAAAATGCATGGCGTAAGCTCTTGTATAAGAGAGGTCTTCTTTCTGTGCAACATCACTATTCATTTTGACGCAATAATTGTTACTTTATCTTTTAAGTATTCTCACGAAGTCGACAGATGGCTTTAACTGTAGCATCTCTTGAGAGAAGAACCAAACTGCGAAAAGTGGGGTTTGTTCGCAGGACAACAGTAATTTCATAGATCATTTGTTCAAGCGATCTTTGGTTTGGTTTGGTTTATGGGGTTTAACGTGTAGGGTCTGCTCGCGGGCAAGTCAAATCTCGCGCCGCTCACCGCGGGTAGTCTCGGACCCCTTCTTCCCGAGTGGTGGGGCGGGGGGAGAGAGGCTGGGAGAAAGCCTTTATAAGGCGAGACCGGAGAGGCTCGCGGGCTCTCGCTCTTGGACCAGCCCTGCCAAAAGGACCACCTGACCCAGCTGCCACGACGACGACCGGCCCCCCTGCCATGTGAGAATAAACCGTTTGTACGAAGTCCTGCCTCGAGTGACTGCCTGTGCGTCCCCGCGCAGAGGAATTGCCCACAAATAATGGCGCCCAGCGTGTGGCTTTAATTAACACCTTGTGGACGATTTCTCTGGCGATTTTGGGATGTGCAGCCAGACTCGTGGCAGGCCCTCTTTGTTCGGGGCCACGCCGGACCGATAGGGTTAAGGAGCGGGTCAGGCGGAATGTTCGCGGGGTAGCGACTTGTGTAGTGTTGTAAATTTGTTAGGGGTTTTGTGTTATTTATGTAGTTTTCGGGCGTTTTCTGTTGTGTATTTCCTCGTGTTTGTAGATAGATTGTTGTGTATGTGAATGTTCTTGTTGCCATGAGCAGTTAGCCGGTGCGGCCGGACAGTTAGCGCGAACTATGCCTCCCAGAAAGGATGTTTCAGCCGCGGCTTTGGATGGCGGGGCAGCCGGTAGTGAGACGGCCGACGCGGCGGCCGTAATGGGGCAGGTGACTGAGATGTTTGCCGCATTGGCCCGTCAGCTCGGTTCGGTGGCTGGCGCCAACCGGGCCGCAGCATCGGTAGCATCGGCGACAGCATCGCGCCCGCGGATAAATATGGAGGTCCCCTCCTTTTCCGGGTACACGGACGCGAAATCAGTCCACGAGTTTTTACAACAACTCGAGGACTACCAGACGGCTCTGGGCGCCCCAGATGACGTAGTGCTAGGGCAGGTCCTGCCTGTAGCACTCGTCGAGAGCGCGGCGCGATGGAGGCGCTGCCAGCCGACTTTCCAGTCGATGGCGGACTTCAAAGATCGTTTCCGCGCCGAGTTCTTGCCGCCTGATTATGAGCGCCGGATGCTGGATGAGCTCGCGTTGCGCACCCAACACCCAGAGGAAAGCCTCCTCGAATACGTACGCGCAATGCAGGAGCTGTACAAGAGGGCAGATTCGATGGCAACCGACCGAGATCAGGTTGCGCGTGTGATCAGGCAGTGCCATCCACGCTTCAAGCCGTATCTGCGGGGCCGCAGTTTTACAAACCTCGAGGCCCTAGCGCAGGAGGCCAAGACCGTGCAGGCGGATTTACTCGCCGAACTGCGCTACCGGCCGCCCCCCAGGCCGGCCGAATCGCTAGAACCGGGATGCGCATGGGATGGAGGCCGAGAATGCGCGATGAGGGCTCGGCGCGCCGAGGTAATGGCCGTGGAAAGGCAGGCGGAACCCCCTGTTGTCCCTCGCGCGCTTGACCCGTACGCATTCGAGCAGCGGCGTCGTGCCGGTCTCACAGGCCACGCGCGGAGCGAGCGTCAGGAATGCGCGGAGAAAGGGGAGAGCCGTCCCCAACCGCTTCGTGGAACGAGGGGTCCTCCGTCTACGCGGCGGGTGAATGACCGGCTTTGCTGGAATTGCAACCAGCCCGGCCACGTGGCACGCGAATGCCAAGCTAGGCGTATGCAGGGAAACGCCAGGCGCTGGCGGTGATGTCTGGTGGCAGCGGCCTTTCACCGTCAGCGGGAGAATTTCATGGTTGTCAAGGCGCTAGTCAGGAAAAGAACTCCAGCGCCGGCGACGGGGAGGCCTTTGTCCCGCTCGCCTGTAGAACTCAGGGAGTCATTCCGCGCTCAAGCCCTTTTATGCTAGTGCAGTTAGCGGGTCGATGCTACTCTGCACTCGTAGACACGGGCTCAACGCTGTCACTGGTCGGTGACGAGGTGTACGAGGCCTGCCGGATAGGTAACATTCGTGTCAGACCGGCCGAAACCCCGTTAAGCTTAGCAGCTGGGGCGGCAAAGGCAAAGGGAGCAGTGCGTCTTACGATGCGCTTTGACGGCAGAAAGCGGAGACATCGCTTCGTCTATCTGCCTGGCTTGTCGATACCAGTAATTCTGGGAAGGGATTTTCTCTCGAGCGAAGGCATTGTGCTCGACATGGGGGAGAATGGCTATCGTTACAGCCAGCTCGCCCCCCTCATTCCCTTCGAAAGCGCATCCTTGCCCGGCTGTCCTGCGCAAAAGGTGGTTGTCCACACCTGTGCGACAGAAAGGCAGGTGAGCTCCCTCGAGACGCTGAGAGACGGTGGCCCGTTAGAAGCGATTATTGCGTCTTTCTCAGGACCCAGTAGTCAGCGCCGAAGGCTCGCGGAAACTTTACTCCCGTTTTCGGATTGCTTCACGGAGAAACCGGGCAGAACCGACCTGCTTCAGCACGTGATTCAGACGGGTGATACGCGCCCTTTCAGGTGTAACCCGAGGCCGTTAAGTGCGCATAAGAGGCAGCTTCTCGACTGTGCCCTTGACGAGATGATTGACACCGGTGCGGTGAGACCCTCACAAAGTCCCTGGGCGTCACCAGTGGTTCTAGCGCCGAAGAAAGATGGATCGGTCAGGCTGTGTGTTGATTATCGTAAGCTCAACTCACTGACGCCTACGGTTGCGTACCCTTTTCAGTCGATCGAGGCTGTGATGTACGCGTTAGGGAACGCGAGGTTCTTCACAGTCCTAGATGCAAGCAGAGGGTACCTGCAGATTGAGGTGGCCGAAGGTGACATTGAGAAAACCGCATTCACCTGCCACCGCGGGCTCTTCGAATTTACTCGACTCCCGTTTGGTTTGTCTAACGCCCCGAGCACGTTCATGCGACTGATGGACATCGTGCTGGGCGATGCAAGGTTCAACTACGCCATGGCGTACCTCGACGACGTTGTGATATTCTCACAGTCGTTTGAAGAGCACCTCATTCACCTGAATTCCGTTCTCGATAGAATGAGACGTGCCGGTCTAACCATTAATCCAAAGAAAGTGCAGTTGGCATCGAAGAGAGTGAACCTCTTGGGCTTTGTCGTGGATGATGGCACACTGAGACCGAATGATGACAAACTGCAGGCAATTCTGAACTACCCCTGCCCCATGGATGTGAAAAGCTTGCAGAGGTTTTTGGGGATGGTTGCGTTCTACAGGCAATTCATCCCGCGCTGTTCGGAGCTTGCAAGGCCGCTGAACCTGCTGTTGCATAAAGGCTCGAAGTGGGTCTGGGGCAAGGAACAGAGTGACGCATTTGTTGCCTTGGCTCGCGCGATAGCGAATACCGCTAGTCTGCGCCTCCCCGACCTGAACAAGCAGTTTGTCTTGCAGACAGACGCTAGTGACTACGGTGTTGGAGCTGTTTTGTTGCAGGAACACGAGGGCAAACTGCGCCCTGTCGCGTTCGCTAGTCGCACGCTGACATCGGCGGAGCGGAATTACTCCGTGGCCGAAAAAGAATGCCTGGCGATCATGTTCGCATTGTCGAAGTTCGACATGTACCTAGACGGAGCGGTCTTCACCGTGCAGACAGATCATCAGGCATTGTCTTGGTTAAAGAGGCTAAAGAACCCCGCAGGCAGACTCGCGAGATGGGCGCTGACGTTGCAACGTTACGCGTACGCCATCGAGTACCGCCGGGGCAGCTTGAACAAGGTGGCCGATGCTTTATCGCGCGCACCATGGAATGCTGGCGGAAGCGCTTCAGAGGCGCAGCCCAGCTTTGTAAAAAGCGGCGTCACCGCTGTTGGAGAGGAAGAGAGGGCGGACGGGAGTGTCGCGCCCTGTTTGGAGAGAGAGGAGACGGACAAAGGTCCCGCACGGTGCTGTGACGGAAGGGAAACACAGCAGCTCGTGGCGGCGACCGCTCGCCTGCCTAGGAGCGAGGCAGAAAGAAATCTGTCTTGGGGAGTAGCGGTCAGTAGAGAAGAGCTGATCGAGGCCCAGAAAGCAGACGGTCTTTGCCAGCGGGTGCTGAAGGAGCTTGCGAGCAGCGCAGCTTGCACCGGGAACGCTGAGGGCAAGTACGACGCGTATCTGCTGGGCGATGATGGCTTGCTGCTCCGCTATATTCCCCAACTTGACGAGGAAGCGGCGATAGCATCCCCTTTCCGAGTCGTGGTCCCGAGAAGGTTGCGGAAACGGTTCCTGCAGTACTTCCATGACTCAGCGCTGGCAGGCCATGGCAGCGGCAGTAAGACTTACGACAAGTTATGCCGTGTCGCGACCTGGCCAGGCATGAGAAAGGATGTGCTGGGATACGCCCGTACCTGCCCGGTATGCCAGGTAGCCAAGCCGCGGGCGGGCAAGCCCGCTGGCATGATGAAGGCGGTAGTTAGCAACTACCCGTGGCAAGTGGTCGCGTGCGATATCATGGGACCTCTCCCTCGGTCCCCGCGCGGAAACCAATTCATCCTGGTAATAACGGACCACTATTGCAAGTGGGTTGAGGTTTTCCCCCTTAGGAAGCTTGTGTCGGAACGAATTTGGGAAAAACTGTTGGAGACTTTCACTCGTTTCGGTTTCCCTTCCGACCTGATTACAGACAATGCTTCGTATTTCACAAGCAAAGTCTTTGTAGACTCCTGTCGGGCGCTTCAAATCCGCCGCAGGAGAACGAGTCCCTACCACGCTCAGAGCAACATAACCGAGCGGGTGAATCGAAATCTGAAGAGCATGCTGGTCGCGACGACCGAGCAGCACAGAGATTGGGACGCGCGGCTGTCCGAACTGGCGTTCGCTACAAGGACAACCGTGAACAGGTCAGTGGGTATTACACCCGCTTACTTGAATTTTGGGAGAGAGATCGCTTTTCCGCTAGAGAATGCCCTACTGGACGCGGCAGGGCCTGCGCCCCCTCCGCTTTCGCAGTACGCGGCAAGGCTCCGGGAGCGCCTGGAGGCAGCGCAGCGAGCAGCCCGCGAAAACCTCGATGTGGCGCGCATGGAGCAGGCGGATCAGTACAACAAAGGTCGCCGTCACGTCGTTTTCAACACGGGCGACTTAGTACTCAAGAGAACGCACCCACTTAGTAACGCAGCGCGCGGTTTCGCCGCGTCGCTAGCGCACAAGTGGGCTGGGCCGTACGAAGTTACGGCACGGACTACGCCGCTCACCTACCAGTTGCGGTTGTTGACAAACGGCGAAACCGCCGGTCCGGTGCATGTCGCTGATTTAAAGGCTTTCCACCTTCGCAAGGACGATGGCTGCGAAGCGGTGGGAAATCAGCGCGATGCGGCGATCTCACCCCCGGGAGGACGAGCAGGTAGCGGTGCGGTTTGCAACCGACGCTACAACCTGAGGACCAGGTAGCACCCGTGTCTCTCGATCAATTATCACTCGCAGTGCTCTCGCCCTCTCAGTATGTCTTCTAGGAAGCTCCAGTGGACCGACGCCCGTGGCTCGGACTCCAGAAGGCAAGGCAGACCACCGTCGAACGGTGGCCGCCATCAAGGCGCGCCACCCGGCTGGCGGCAGGAGCCGCGCGAGTGGCGCAGGTTCCACGGCCGCGGTGGCCCCCACCGCCCGCCAAACCACATGCCTAACCACTGGAGAGCACCTCCCAGTGGTGCAGGCCAACGCAAGAGGGCCAGAGACGACCAGGCGCAGGGCCCCCCTCAGCACCCAGCCGGCGCTTCGGCCGCCGAGCAGCCGCAACCCAAGCGGCCCAGGGTCCTGCGGCACGTGGCCACCTGGACCACGGTCGCCAACGGAGCGGCCATCTCTTACTGCGCGCGGTCCAGGTGGCGGGACCAGGCGCAGCCCCTTCGCGGCGGTGACCTCCAGGAAGTGGCGCTGCCTTTCCGCGGCCTGACCCTGGAGGAGAGAGACCTGCTGTCCCCTGCGGCCGAGGAGCTTTGGAGGGCGCTGCCGGCAGGGCCCCCAGCGGAGCCAGGCGCCTCGCTCCCCCAGGCGGCTCGTGAGGAGCCCGTCCAGCCAGCGGTGAGCGGCCCCCCGGCGAGCACCCCTCCCCCCTGCGACGACTCTATGGACCCGGACCCGGAGGTCGTCGAACGCTCCCGGGACGGACGTTTGAGGGGGGGGGAGAGGTAGGGTCTGCTCGCGGGCAAGTCAAATCTCGCGCCGCTCACCGCGGGTAGTCTCGGACCCCTTCTTCCCGAGTGGTGGGGCGGGGGGAGAGAGGCTGGGAGAAAGCCTTTATAAGGCGAGACCGGAGAGGCTCGCGGTCTCTCGCTCCTGGACCAGCCCTGCCAAAAGGACCACCTGACCCAGCTGCCACGACGACGACCGGCCCCCCTGCCATGTGAGAATAAACCGTTTGTACGAAGTCCTGCCTCGAGTGATTGCCTGTGCGTCCCCGCGCAGAGGAATTGCCCACAAACGTCCCAAAGCGACTAAGGCTATGAGAGACGCCGTAGTGGAGGGCTCCGGAAATTTCGACCACCTGGGGTTCTTTAACGTGCACCGACATCGCACAGTACACGGGCCTCTAGAATTTCTCCTCCAAAGAAATTCAACCGCCGCGGCCGGGATCGAACCCGCGTCTTTCGGGTCAGCAGCCGAGCACCATAACCACTGAGCCACCGCGGCGGCTCAAGCGATCTTTGACTCCATGCTTAGCAAGTTTAAATTTCAATGCCTTTTTGTTTGCTATCCCCTCAAATCCTGATACCTCTTAACTCATTGTGTAGCTGTGGACTTCAATAGAAGATTAAATACCATATAATGTGGACTTCAACAGAAGATTAAATACCATATACAGTGCAGTTTCCCGTGCAAAAAAAAGACGATTTTTTTTGAAGCCGGTATGAATGACAAAACATGCATACTTTTCCTTAAACTGAAATTCATTCCTACAGTGACTTTAGAAAATAACTTGACAATGCTATCACGTCAGAATATGATCCCGGCGTATTACAATGGTGAGAAATATTTATATGAAGCTAGCAAATCAACCATAAAACTGAAAACAATTGAAGCAATTAAAGTAGTCACACTAAGTTGTTTAATTATTAAAAATGAATAAAACCCAGAGGAAACACGTTCACCGCCGTTCTTCAGGGTTACGAAATTTTCAGCAAATATGGTTCATCCCTAAAATGGGAAACAGCACACCATCGAAAAATATCGCATGAACTGACATGTATTTTTTGTTTTAGCGAGGTTTAATGTTACAAAGTAACTCAGCTTATGAGGGGCGCCGTAATGAAGGGCTTCGGAAATTTCTACCACCTGGGGTTCATTAGCATGCTCTGACATCGCACAGTACACGGGCCTCTAGAATTTAACCTCCAACCAAATTGGACCGCCGCAGCAGGGATCAAACCCGCATCTTTCGGGTCAGCAACCGAGCGCCATAACCACTGAGCCACCGCGGCGGCGCTGAACTTACATGTGCTACACAATAGCTGTATGTGTCACAATAGTGTCTTGTATTAACTGGTATGCAGCACTTATGAGTTTTGTGTGTCAAGATATGTGCTTCGAATGAACATGTATATCCTTCATGAGAGTTCTCATATGTCACAAATGTCTCGTATGATCTGATATGGGCAGCATATGAGCTATATGCGTCGACAAATGTGCCTCGTATCAACACGTATGCTTCGTACGTGTCTATACATGTCAGTAATGTGTCTAGCGTGAACGCATAGGGGTTACTGGGCATAGTAAGGCAGAAATAACCTCTTTTTTTCGCTCATCATTCCGGAAAAAAATTCAAGATTGTGTTCGGGGGTCCAATTTGTTTGTTATAAAGGGTGATGAGTGCATCGAACCCCATCGGCACTTGGCGGCGAATTCTTTACATCGGCAACTTTGTAAACACGGCTTTAATTCGTGTTTCACATGTATATTGTACGGAATAATACTCAAATATTACATCATTCACCTAAGTGAAAAAAACAACAGCCCTTAGGTGCTCTCCTCGTCCGCATTAAGCTTGATTTTGTGAAATTTTCTATCAATCCTTTTGAAAAATGAAGACTCTGAACGTCTAACCTTAGTTTTTCTCGTGTATTACGTATTAGTAGGTTTCTTATATATAACAAGATTATTTTTAGGGCAGACAATGGGGCGTGGTAGTTGCTGAGAAATTCGGGAAATAGCTCTTCAACGTGAAAAGAAATAATCTGTGGTATTTTAAGATAATAGAAAGATGGATATCGGCATAATATTGTGCTTGTTTTGAAAAGAAACACTAGGGCGCCATCTTTAGGAAATATTCATTTTTATAAGCTTCAGCCGTAACAAGATGCACTAAAGAGCACAGAACTGAAACGCCCTGGATTTGCCTGCCACTGACCGGAATCGAATGGTTGCAGCCGATCGCGAACATATTACGTTTTCTCGCCACAGCGAGCACAGCAGTCAACTTTTCGCTTAATGTTTTTCTTCCATGTGTTTACCCATCGCAATCTTGTTTCTAATTAGTCTTCACTAACTTTTCCTCCATAGATAGTTTTGCCACTTTGTAATGTTTAGCTTCCCAGGTTGCTTCGTGTTTGTAACGTGTCATTCCCCAGTTTCCCCAGCATCAATATTCCAGCCCGCTCGTTACGCACTGCTCTTTAAAGAACCGAAGCAGCTGACTCACTAAATTTCTCACCTTCAATCCGGCGTTCAGCGATACCTTGGGGACCTGAGGAAAATAGAACATCGTAAAAAGACCTGGTGCGTTTCCCAATGTTTCTATAAGTTTGTTGCCAAAATTTACAAATTAGGACCTCGACAAAATCGACTATGGATACAGGGTGCGCTGACCAGAACCAATTGAGTAGGTTCATTTTTTCCAAACATACGTTGGGGTACGCACAGAAGAATCAGTTGTTTTCTCTGGCTAGAAGGGTCGGGGCAATCTGTGAGTGGGCGCTACGTAACAATAGGAAATGTCAGGAGCACTAATAAGTAGCATGATTTACAATGCTTGTTGATTGTTAGGACAGATAAGCAAAAATAAGAGCAGTATTATACACTGGCTACAAAGTCGCAATTAGAATAATGTAGGACTTTAGTTCGACTCTAAGAGCAGCAACATCAGAGCGGTTGGAGATGAATTCTGGAAGACCCTTCTACTCAATATTAGCCTACAGAAAATAGGATGAACTAAGTGCAACTGTTCGACCAGAATGTGGATAAAAATCCGGAAGGTTGTGTAAACAATCTGAGGTGCTGTTAGGTTCGCGAAGAGGCCGACTCGAATAGTTGGCGTTTAGACAAAGCTATTGAATGTGCAGATTTTGGTGATTATACTTCTTTATTGGAATGTGGTAGGAAAAAAGTGATGGCAAAATATCTGTTAGGTTCGAAAGACGGTTGCAGTTTTTTGGAGTTGAAGCCTGCATCTTGTTTCTGAGCCCGCTGAAGAGAATTAAACTTGATCAGGCGGCGAAGAAGGAGATGTGTACATGAGCTGCGAACCAACAGATGTTTCGTAGGCGAACGTTCCAGCAGTGTAGGGAGTTGTATGGAGATTACATTCTGCATACTCTAATGTGCGATATTCTTTAGCTGTAACGTTCTGCGCATAAAACGAGATAATTCAAAAATGCGCGTCGAAGCACTCCGAAAGTTAACCTGATGGACTTTGTTGTCATTAAGTAATTCGAAGAAATCATTTTTTAAAGCTAACCATGTCGCGTGATCATATTTATTTGCTTAAATAACTTTTCCCTCATACACTCATAACCAACGGCACAGATGGGAAATTCATGCGATTTCGCGGACAGTTGACTGTGGTTAAGGGGCACGTTTCATCGTTTAGCGATTCTCTATGCGCGCTCATTAGCGGGATCAGTGCTAGAGGCTGCTAAAGGCGCGATGTGCTTTTTGGGAAGCGTCTTATTCGCTTCCTGACGCGAATCTCGAAACCTGAAGCTAGGAGAAGCTCTGCAGTAGACAGTTCTGAAGCTGAGAAGGCGGCAGCACTTTACAAAGGACCAAATTAGAAAGCTGCAACCATGACGCACTCAGGGCACTGGGGTAAGATATCATGTTGTATATTTAAAATTCCGGGGTGTCGTTCGCGCTCATTGGGGGCACCTGGGTCAGAATATTTTTGGAGCGCTGGACAGTTTGAATTGACACATGATCGTTTGAAGTCATATTGAAGAAAGAAATGATTAATGGTTAGTTTTTGTAGAAGCAGGCAGGCACTAAATATAAGAACCGATTTTTATGCCACCTCTCAACAATATTAAGCTAATTTAAATTCCAAAACACAAGTTTATTCTCTTTCTTTATTATTCTTGATTCATTTAGATTGGGCAACTTGCAAACCTTTTGGATCCCTACCGTTTACCTTTCGAAAACTTGCATATTTTACATTTGTTCACTCGCAGCTGGAATTCACCTGACAGATATGCTCGAGTCCATTCAAAGCAAAGCTTCCCGGTACATTTTTGGCAATTGCAGTCCCCTCGCAAGTGCATCCCAGCTTAAAAAGCTTAATCAAATCAAATCAAATCTTTATTTCCATCGGTGCTACAGATGGAGGGCTACGGAAAAAAAGCTGCCACTTGGCAACTTGACGAGCCCGCAGCCCCATATAGAATGACATGCAGATGCTTGAAATTCGTCGCTCCATTTCACTTCTGTGTTTGTTCCATAAATATGTTCACACCCGTCCTTCGTTGTTACCTCTGCAATCACCTTTCCGCTCTTCACAACGCTTACACAATCAACTCAGTTTCGACCGGATATATGGGAAGACCCTGTCATGTAATTCCTCTGCATTACCTAGAGAAATAAAACTCTGGAATGATCTTCCTGACAACATAATCTCTTTCATTGACCCTTGTGAGTTTAAAAAACATCTATGTATACATTTATTGCCCTAGTGATGTTCAAAATGTACGCCAGTTTCATTTGTTCTTAACATTCTTTTTCCATTTACCACTTCTTCTGTTGCCCCTGGTTGCCTTTGTTTTTCACATGTTGGTGTTTCGCTTTTTTTTCTTTCTATTTTCTTGTCTGATGTTATTTTAACTCCGCTTTGTATAAATTTCCTGTTCCTTTCATGTAGTTGACTTGTACCGCGTTCTTGTACCAATATTAAGGTTTTTTTCCTTCTGTATATTCCTTTTTTCGATTCGCCCCCCCCCCCCCCAATGCTCTTCGGAGCCTGTGAGGTACTAATAAATAAATAAATAAAAAAAAGAAGATGATAGTGGTAGAAATTCAGTCCCCACCCGATACGTGTAATTGTCAGCACAGCCGAATGGCGGTGCAGCACGAAGAATTTCGCGGAATACGTATCTGTGAGTCACGATGGCCCTAAAGTGCTCATCGGGGACAGGGGAACACAGCGTTTAGTTAACAAGGCGCTCTATTGTCACGTAGAAGTTAGTTCAGGTAACGCCACGTCTAGACGGCAAAAGAACGCCAACACCAAGAAGATGTAACAGCACACCGAGACGGCCAAGGGTGGAACGAAGCGAACAGCGTGGCACACGAGCTGCATGCCGAACAGCCGCTGAGCGGCTATTGTAGACGCGGCAATATACTTCATTCACAGGAGCCACTACAGGACAACTACGTGCTATCCACATACTAAGAGTATTGCAGACGGCTGGACCAAGACTACCTCAGATACGCTTGCTATACTAGTCGACGCGGAATACAAGACCTGGGGTGTCATCCTTCACTATGTCGTCTCTGTCTACAGAACTGCAATGAAGAAGGCCGCAAAGACACGCTTTTATGCTCCTCACGGTAGCGGAAGCGGCATCATTCGGCACCCTCTGAAAACCTCTCCCACAATGTACGGCGTTGGCCCAGCAGATGGCGCAGCAGATGGCGCAGGTGGCGGACCGCGCACAGCTTCCGCGCCACGTGAAAACGAGGCGCCAAAGGGTAAGCAAGCGGCCGAGATACCCGAAGAACGAGAAGAACGTCTCGCAAAGAGACGGCGCCAAGCTGCTGAACGGCAACGAAGGCGTGTAGCTACCGAAATGTCACTAGACGAAACTGCTTTCGCTACCTATATACTGGCCCAGCTGAGCCAAGTCACAGCGAATTTTTTTTTCAGAGAAAAACTGTTGCGAAGCCTCGGTGGCCCGTGCAGGATTCTTTGTCGACATGAATAAATACTAGCCTTCAGCCATCACTGACGACAATCTCAAAACATATGTGGGTACTTTTAAGAGAATCGACGTCCTTGACTGTTGCCTTAGTAGTATTATTCGATATTTACACGTAGCATTAAATTATAAATTAAACAAACAGCTGTTGTTTTCGCCAAGCAAGAACTTAATTGCTTGTAGATAGTCGACGCAGAATGCTCCTATACTCGTATGCAAGATTCAAGTTTTTCGCTTCATATTTTCAACGAATTCCAGGGGTGGTCAGCCGCATCACATAATCATCGATAAGAAAACGCCAGCAAAGTTAAAAAACATAGCGGAGAAAATTCTAACAACAGTACTCACTGCTCAGGATAAGTATGATGAGAACAGAAAAGAAGAACGCCATTGTTTCTCAGGCAGCACTTTTACAAGGCTTCCTTGCGACTGAGGCCGCAAAAGCCGGTGTTATTTATTTGATCGGATGCGCCAGGAAAGTGCGTAGAAATAGAATTAAAGGTCAACAGTGCAATGCTCTAGGGCTCTCTTCGCCGTCTCACGACATTTTTTGCAAACGGCGAGAACATGTGCGAACCACACTCAGTTCCTCCTCATTGCATTGCTATGGCAGGTGACGAAAAAACGCCTCCCAGCTGTTGGTTTGTGCTACAGCTCAGTAATGCTTTTTTTCAACTTGTTGAAGCAAAAAAAAAAAAAACGCCTCATCACTGCACGCGCACTGCCTCCCCCAAATTGGTAACATTATCCACAAAAGCCATATATCATCGGGTTTATCAAAAACGACTTTATGTTGTGCAAACTGTCTAGCTTCGCTATCTTTGCCGTAAACATTTACCGTATGAATGCCCAAGAGGCATTGCCAATTTCGGCGGCAGCTGCAAATGGCTCAAAATGCTGATGAGGCTCGAACTGTTTATTAAGGCTGGGCAGATTAGTTGTTTCTTAGCTTCAGCAGCTGAAGTTGCTTTCGTTGACTTTCCTGCATTAAGAAGCATGCCATAAGCGCTGCAATATTTGTCTCTGAATAATTCAGGCACTTATTTGCATATGTTATGCGGGTAGCGCGTTTTCGGATAGCGTGTCGAACGCTTACTCTCTGCGATAAACTCAGACGATTTCATTTCAACTCCTCCCCTTAGATAAAATTAATACTTTCAGAACATATGGCACGATATTTATATTGCATTCGAAACATAATTTGTATTCATGAATCCAGAAATATTATGCAGGAAAAAGGTTCCTTAAATCATAAATTCGGTGTTCTAAATATATTCTTAAAATTTGTCAGAAATATCTCATCTAAAGCATGCTTCGAGCAGGTTTCATATACATTAAAAGCTATATAGGCGCTTTTAGCATCTTGTCAGTGTATGAAAAGTGTACTTTCAAAATTATGAAATTAGAAGTATACTGCAATTTTAACAAACGGGAAGTCTTGTAAACATTTTCAACACACTTAGAGCTGCTGTAGAAAGTTGTAGTGTGAAAATCGCCTTTCGGAGAATCGCATTTGCATGTCGGCAATGTATTAAACGTGTACTTTCTAAACTATGAATTTAATTTGCCTAAATTTCACTTTGTTTCCAACGATCGGCCGATCCTCTAAACATATTTTCACCGCACTTTTAGTGGCCGTGGAATAATCTAGTGCTCGAAATCACAGTTTGGGGTACTGTAAAAATTCTTAGTTTTCTATCGTTCTTTAGTTTATTGCGGTTTCTAGCAGGAAGACAACCACAGCTTCATTCCATTACGTGTGAAGAACGTGATATCATTAGATCCGCAATTGAGCCTTAGGCACCTCCGGGTGGACATGTCAATGAGAAGGACCTCGAATCGCAAGGCTCGAATCAGGCTCCCATGTATTCGTTGGTTAAGATTTAGATTCCTGTCCGATGCATGGCACAAGCCACGACCAGCACTTTGGCTCTAGATCGCCCGAGATTTGAAAGCGACCAGTACCACACTTGCGCGACAAATTGGGGGCCCACAGTCTGCCACAGAAACGGCTTCCCGGGCAAGATAACGTGTCGTCTTTTGTACTATATTGTAACGTGGCGGCCAGCCGAAGAATGAGGCGTGGTCAACCATGAACAAGAGATGATTTAATGGCCGCTGGCCTAGCGCGAGCGCTCCGTCCCGCGCCACTGCCAGCGTCGTCTTCCTCGTAACATTACCCGGGGCCGCCGAGCGATCGTCCCGTTCGTAAACAGAAGACGTCGATGAAGGGATGGTCGAAACGGTGATGGGCTTCCAGGCTTGAAAGTGGCAAGGTGGTGAAGTGCTGGCCGCCACGGGGGATGAAATGATAGGCAGATGGGTCCTGGTCCACGAAGCATCCGGGCCGGAGGGAGTCAGGAGCTGACGGTCGAGGTCCGTGGACGCACCGGACGGCAGGGGCAGGGGGGCGGTGTCCTCAGGTGTGGGTCTTGGGTCGGTCGGGTGTCGCGTCGGTCGGATCTCGGGTCGGTCGGGTCTTGGGTCGTCGTGTCTTGTGGTCCGGGCGGGGGACGGAGCTGGGGTGAGCGGCGAGGTCGGCTCAGGTCGGGCGGGCTGTGGCATGGCCGGGCGGCGCGGACCAGGCACTCACGACCGACGCCCACGGCAGCCACAGGACATCGAAGCTCTGGGACCAGGACGGCGATGAAGGGACCCCAGCACCTCACACCAAATGCAACGTGGCGGTCAGCCGAATAATGAGGCGTGGTGAACCATGAACAAGAGATGATTTAATGGCCGCTGGCCTAGCGCGAGCGCTCCGTCCCGCGCCACTGCCAGCGTCGTCTTCCTCTTAACAATATATAAGGCATGCAGGAAAGCAGTGGAATACGCTTGTCGGAACACTTTGAGTTTGGTAACATCACTTTCTGTCGGCATTTGCAGCGTGGCGATATCTTTCACGCTCCAGTTGCATCACGTGACCAACATTTTCGATCTCTTGATTGATCACAGCGCCGTGGTTTCCTCAGGCATGGGGCTCCTTGTGCTTACCCATTAAAAATGTCATCGACAAAGCGGTTCCATTGGCTGGTGTGTGCTTAGTTCGGGCAATTCCCAATTTTAATTGTCCGGTAAAGACAACTAATGGCCCTCTTTTTAAGCCAAACATGACTAAATTTTGAAGATTATATAATGTATTTATATATATTTTTGTGTTTTTATTGTATAATAAATGTACCAAGTGGGCTGAAGTGGTATTTTTGGGACGTTGTTGCGACAAAGAATATATTTTCAATTTACACAAAGAAAGGGAACAGCTGCGAGCGGCGCTGAGAACACAGCGCGAACTTCGCTCTCGTCTTCATCTGCCTTCACCTCGTACAATCACTCTTTGTCGTCGTCGTAAATAGTCGGGCGCAGTTTAAGTCTGCAGCGAAGCGCCGCCCACATTCATGACCACCGCAGAGAACTCCTCTATGACAAAAAGTATTCCGTGGTTAAATCTTTTTGTTACCTTAACAACAAGCTTATCACAAGAAAAAGAAACTACAAGCTTTAGAATTTTGATACTTCACTTGTTTATATAGTGAAACATTTAGAAAGTTGATTCCATGCACTAATGTGATTTGCCAGTGGCGTAATAACAGTGCGCTGCGGGCTGCGAGCCAGTGCTAGAAACTGATGTTTTTTTTTTAAATTTCTAGGCTACTGTACTCGCTGCATTATTTTTAAGAATGTTCAAAATGCTAGTCCTAGCCTACACAGAAAGCATTTTTTTGCGCATAGGCACAAAAATGCAAGTTTGCATCGATATATTTTCTTTGAAACGAATTTTTATTCCAGCCTTTTTTTTTCGCCTAGGGTCTAATCTTTGCGGCTGTGAATTCCGTGTAGGTAAAGCGCCGCGAAGAGCTTAGGAGCGTTTGGCGGCGCATTAGGAGAGCGGCACGCTTCTGATGACAAGAAGCGTTACACAAAGCACGTTTGCGGGGCCTTGTAGTCCGGTCCCCAACCATATTCGGAGATGTTTAACACACATCTGGGCTCTCTCTCAGCCGTTCTCCTCTTTAATTTTCAATTTACCTGGTCTCTCTCTCTCTCTCCTTTAACACTTCCTCTTCTCGGTTAAGTTTACTCGCTCTACTGTCCACTTCCGATTCGCTGCATTCAATGTGGTTTACCTCACCCGCCGTATAACACCGGTGCCACATACAACTGCCTACTACATGCCATATAATATTTAGAAGTAAAAGTTCACCCATGTGTGCCCTTTCTTAGCTAGTCGCGGCCATAGGCCAGAACTGAACTTAGTTATGCCTGCTGGCCCCTCAACAATACTTTTTTTTTTACCATCGCGCAACTATGACCAAACAAGTAAACACTGGGATCCGTACCTGTGTTAGGGCACATCCCGGAGTATGTGCGAAGCCAAGATAAAGGGAGAGGACTCGCATCTGTATGGAAGCACATGCATATCTTTCTGGCACATGGAATGGTACACGCTGAACACAGCTGCTAGCGGAAGGAGTAAAGATGGCTCTTGGGAAAACCGTGACTACCAGCGTTTTGTCGCACAAACTGTTACGAGGTAAAATGCCTGACGCATGCAACACAAGGAAGGCAAATGTGCTTAGTGAGCACATTTCGGCGTCATGCTTCCCTTTCACAGTTCGTTTACATCTTAATGTAATTCGCTGCGACTTGAACCACGATTAGGAGGAATCCTAAAATTCATATGAGCTGTCTTTCTAGACCTAGTATTTGCGCGGCCGCCGTAAAGACATGTACCACGTTATGTTGAGGCTATCACTTAGGCCACACTTGGAAACACATAAGATGATTGAGAAAGGGTGTAACGCCATTTTGGGCCTCAGTACCGATCCATAATTGACACTTGCATAGCGCCTCAGCAGTCATTGTAGTTGATTAAATGACTAAATGAATGAGAAGGCATTGCGACTTTTCACGTGTTTTTATATCACTTTATGTGGCTTTGAACACAAGGATAGATGAATAAGACACAAACAGCTGTAAACAGTAAATCATTCAGCTCAACAGAACGTTATGCGAAAATTGTTCAGGGTTGACGCCATTACCTGCCCCGGAACCTCCGATTTTACAGGGCCAATTTTTAGCTCTAACGCCATGCAGCACAGAAAGTCTGCAGTGGAGCATTTTAGATCCGCAACGCAATATATGCCGGGTGTTTCAGGGAACACTTTCAAACATTTTCAAGGATTGGCTTTTTGGTGCAAAAATATGGATTTGGCGGCACCCATGTAGGCGGAAACCAGCAAACCCGTTAATCGTCTCAAGTTGTAAAGTGGTTAGAAAATTGTAATAATTATTTTTAACTAATAGGGTTACGCGACTAGTTGCCGTTAAAGATTTTTCGCCGGCCGTTACTAATAGTTATGTAGATTTTTAGCTCTTCGAACGCAATATCCCTCGCCGCTGTAGCTCCACAAAATCTTGCTGCGTCGGGCGAAGATGCTTCCGCTTTCGAAAGCATGCAGGCAAAGCAACCCCTCCGGTTCACGTAACTAGTCGAAAAAGCAAAATTTTGTCCGGTCAGAGCGACACAGGTAATTGCGTTTTCGAAATTCTAAAAACAGATATTGCTATTACTAACCATTGGTTATAAATCTCTAATTGCAACTAGGCGTATATGGTACTAGTTAAAAAGTTAATTATTAAAATTTGTTAACCAGCTCACTACTTAAGACGATTCACCGGTTTTCTATTGACCGCCAACACTAGTAATGCTAAGCCGCAAGTATCATATTTTTACCCCAAATGCCTATATTTCAAAAATTTTGAAAGTGTTCTCTGAAATACCAGGTATATTGAAGAAAATTCCCATCTCACTACACATGCAAATGCTCACAAAAATTGCGGCACTGCTGACATCGACCGCACAGTCGTGGTCCACGCCTACAGGTGTCAGGCTTCGGGAGCGCCTTTTTCAACCTCGCACTAATGAAGAGTGGTAAAAGCACCAGGTAACGACTGTAATAGATCAGCGCCGGCGTATGTTTGATTCCAGCCAGAAAGTGAAAAAAAAAAAGGATTTTGCTGTCAAAATATCGTGGCTCCTAAATAATTCGCGGCCTAAGCCACCTGTGGCCGCAGTGAAGGCGGGTCGTCACAGTGGCTGTGCTCGCTCGCCTGAAGGCTCCCCGAGAGAGTGAATAATAAAAATAATTCTTGCGTTCACTCGCGCAAGGATGCCTAACTAACATGATAAATTTCTTGCTTAGCGTTTGGCGCCACTCCTGCTGACTCATCGATGGGAAACGATGCTGCACACTAGAAACGTGCTAGGATTCCAGTGAAAGGCGCAGTCATGCAACATCTCCAAAGGAAGGTCCATGCTGCTTCAGGCCTGGCTGACTTGAATAGAATTTACCTGCACTTCTAGTCTTGAAAAGTGACCACGTAAGCCTTATGACTTGAAACTTGATTACACACAAAACCTCTCGACAATCTGCACTTCTGTTTGCTCCAGGCCCTCAATAGGCATGTCGTCCACTAATAATTCAACATTATTTGAAATTTTTAGGGTAGGAGCAAGTATAATCTCCAGTAAGCAACATTAAGAAATAAACGGCGACCTCTGGAACGCAGTCTGCAAATATCACTGGGATTTTCCAAAAACGTCCAACGTCAGCAAGGTGAAAAGTCGCGAACGCCATCAAAGCTGTCTCTGCTAGACCCTTCTAGGACCACATCGGCCAGTCGTGTGTTATAACGTATCGGCGTTCAGCTGCGAAGTCTTTGGTCGCAGAATGCAATCCCGGCCGCAGTAGCCTCATTTCAATGGAGACAAAATGAAAAAGATACTCGTGTTCCCTGCGATGTCATTATTATCAGCCGGACTGTGTCTATTGCAAGACAAAGGCCAATCCCGCATCAGCATGGCTGAGATCATTGAGGAAGTTCCGTGAAATTTACCTTAAACTACAGTCCTATTCTGTACATGCCTTCTTAGATACACTGACTCATTGTGTCATTTACTGACTCCCTTCCTCATTGGTTTTTTATAGCCTTTCTTCTTAGAGGCTCTGATCGTTGTGCTGAATTTGCAGATTTATCTCACGTAGGCTTTATATACAAATATATTGCAGCCTTAATACGCATATCTTGCCGGATTGCTGATGTTTTGAACGAATCAAATGCATCCTTCAAATACATGAAAGCGCTCAAAATTATTTCGATACATTCTATCCATTTCTCTAACTGATGATGTGGCCCCGCCGCGGTGGCTCAGTCTTTATGGCGCTCGGCTGCTGATCCGAAAGACATGGGTTCGATCCCAGCCGCGGCGGCTGAATTTCGATGAAGCCGAAATTCTAGAGGCCCGAGTACTGTGCGATGTCAGTGCGCTGTTCTCGGACGAGCCCCAGGTGGTCGAAATTTCCGGAGCCCTTCACTACGGCGTCCCTCATAGTCTGAGTAGCTTTGGGACTTTGAACCCCAATAAACCAAACCTAACTGATGATGTGAGGGCGCTGCATTTTCAAGTAAGCTTACGAAAAGCCAACCACATCCATTTGCGAAGTCAATGCTAATCTTGCTTCGAATCCACTGTGTTGGCAGAGCGCGTTTAAGAAGCCAGGTGTTCGAAATAATTTTGATCTTCTCGACTCTGGCAGTGTGTCGTAGTGGATACAATGTCCGCCGACAGGTGCAATGTGTTGCGTTTCGTCACTGATTTAGTAACAGCGTGGAACTACCTCCAAAACCGCTACTTGCAGGGCGCCGTCTGCCTACTAAGAGAAACTCTTTCTCGTGCTTGGTTGTTGCTTGAGCTTACTGAGGCGTGTTTACGCAGCGGGTCGTTTGGTTGCGGCATTGCTACATTCATCGATCGAAAGAGCAGTAACCAGTGCGCAATACGCGTATTGTACTAAAGTGCGCAGTCGATACTGGTCTTCGTGTTTTCTGTCTTAGATAAGCGTGGTCGCGCCGTATGTGTGTTCAAATGGTTGGCGGCAGCAGTGCCCGGGCGTGCGCTTGGGTGCGCCTAAAAGTTAGTCGGCTTCGCAACTTGGGAACAGCTGTCCAGGCGGGCCGGCACTAGGGACATGCCCTAATATTACCACTGACGCTCAATAAGGAACGGGCCGTATACGAACGCTTTGAAAATCCATCCAAGAGCCGCATGAGTTGCTGCGCCATAGCAACCAAGCCTGTGATCACACCCTTTGCGCTGGTTGCAAAAAAGTAACAAAGCAATGTGCCCGCTGCGATAAGAGAATAATCTTGGGAAGAACTTATAAAAATACAAGCAAGTACAGTCACAACGGAAAAAGATTAGCGCAGTGACGTGACACCGGAGCGCCAGATAGCAACGCTTGGCGCTGCGGTTACGAGCACGCCGATAACAAAAGTGCCAAGGGGTGTTCGCGAAGCAGGGCGCTCCGCAAGCCGCACAGTGCGATTTTAGTCACTCCGGTAACGTAATTGTGCCAATCTTTTTTCGTCGCCACTGTACATTCACTTTCCTGCTCAGCTACTTTCTTTGGCAACTTTGTTGTAAATCTAGATAAGATCTTCAGATATATTTGACGTGTTTTTGCAGAAATTTTACAGTGAAATTTCATTTTATTAACATAAAAGTTTGCAGCCTAACAATTACATTTTCCCGCAAGAAAAAAAAATAACCGTACTTTTTTAAGACGGGACAGAGAACGAGACAGACACCTGAGCTGTGTCTGTCTCTCCTGGAAATTTCCCGCTGCTTGCCTTGTAAGGAAAGAACTCTGACCTTTATTCCTACAAGCCAAGTTCTGATGCAGCCATTCCTATTACTGAGAACTTTCAACATTTTAAATGCCAGCCGCAGAATCTCAATTTCTCATGCGATTAGGACAACGACCGCGCCTGCAGTAAAGTTAGTTCAGATCCGTGCTCTTGTCGTCTCACGGAATATGGCACTGAACTCTTATGCCGAAAGCTGCCAGGTCATTTTTTTTGCAAGCGGAACCATCTTTCGTATTTATTTATGAATTTCTTTATTTGAAGATACGGTCAGACCCTAATTGGAACTCTTAGACAAGTTGGTGGATGTACAGCAGCTGAATACAATCAGGCATGCAAGCAGAGGAAAAAATATAAAGGAAGGTCTTCCTGCAATCTTAAGACGAAATCAAAGGCACGACAACAATCCGTTGGGATTGCGCGATTCATTTGGACTGCGGATTAGATCCGGTTCTTTTCTGCGCAAAGGTGCTATGAACGTGAACTCAGAGAACTTCATGACATAAGCTACCTAATGTAATATAAACAATGCGAATTATTTAACTTGTGGTTCAGTCAAGACACCGACAGCATTGCTGCTTCTCCAGCAAGACAGGCTGTACTATGCTCCCTTAGATTTTCGCTTTGAGAGGAGTCAAATACATTCTACCTTGATTACTCCCTAAAGCCCAAAACGGTAGCCAATGAGCGGAAATTACAAGTTTCGTTCAAAAAGTAGAGAAAGACGCGCTAATGATGGTGCACTACGCTTATTTAAAATCTATTTAGTATGCCCTAAAGAGAAAGTTAATTACTTTCAGAAATAATGAAAGTAATTATTAGCTAAAAGCTATTCAGTGTATGGCTTTGCATGGGTAGATTCGGAGTGCAATTGCCAACTGATCAAGTTCGACAATGAATTAATGATGTGGCTTTTAAGAAGGGTGAAAAAATGTTTGTTTTTAAGATGTCTTCTCGCCTTTTGCTTTTCGTTGCCGCAGCCCAACATGCTCAAGAATCCCTTTCATCGCATATGAAATGTATGCCCGCATTACTTTTAAAACTCAATTCTATATTCGTACAGCCTTCTCCCGCTGTATGACCCTAGAAGATTCGCCGCAGCCATGCATATTTCTTTCAAGCTTGTGACGCATTCACACTCAGTGCGCCTCGCATCCTTTCTCTCAGGTGAGCGATGAATCTGCCTCCAAAAAGATCCTTCCGCCATAACTCTCAGCTCTCGGACTCATCGGCGCCGCTCCCGGCATTGTGTATTTGCTTCGCAAGTGAAGAACAATCAGGCCGTTCTTTTATGTGTCGAGCATATTGAGCCGCGCTGATGAAAACAATGGCTATAGGGAAATAAATGTCGGCCTGGGCACGTTTTTCAATGGAAGCCGAATTGCTTTTCCGTGACATGTGCGGATTTGACTTGTCACCATACCATTGCGCAAGTTGTAGTGACATTGCAGCAATTAATGCAGTGTGACATAGTTCCATGCAATCAATGCGGCTTCGATGTAGCCGGAAGCCAGGTGATTAAAAATGAAGGCAAAAAAAAACGAAACCGGGTGTACATAAAATATTTACATGAATCTGCAAAGATCTGACACGGGGGGCAAGCAACACAAATACCCTTAGCCTCAAGGTTTGCTCCAACGACGACCCTTTTCCTATGAACTAGCGCCTTGCTTTTTATAGCCTCGGTAGTTGGTCTACGATTGCAGCCGCAACTTCGCTGGAAGTGTGTCCAATCACATTATACCGCAGATATTCATGCTGTCAAGAGTATGTCCAAGCGGATTTTCTCTTGTCGTCAGGTAGGGAAGTTACATTGTGCTCCGCCGATCAGATCAGCTTTTGGCTCGCAGAAGATGCCAGCCACGGAACATTTGTCCAAAATTACCCGGAACACCAGCGCATTACTTGACAAGTGTGCAATTTCAAAACTGAATGGCTAGAAGAACGTATGTTATGAGACCTTGACTAAATAAATCTTTTACCAGAGAAGGCAACGCACTACAGTACATCACTACACGTTGAAGTTTCCCAGAAAAGTAGGCAAAAATATATTAACTCATCGAAGCTGATATGTTGCGTTCCCCCATTGTTTTGCCATAAAGTAAAATTCTTTGCTGTCCGACAAATTATATGTTCACCTCAAACATTCTGGTTTTCTTCCTTGCTCCGCGCTACAGCAGAATTTGAAGCCTACATTTTGGAAAGGTGGTGACACAGTTCTTTTCTGGCGGAAAAGCATGACGCAGGTGTAAAAACTATTTAGAACTAGTTTCTTTTTTCCGGCTGACGCATTGTTTCGCCGTAAGGCATGAGAAATGCATAATGTTTTGCTGTTTGCACTAGAAAATAATTTGCGTGACTTCATTGCGAATATTTGGGACTAAGACTAAGTTATTAACAAATTTTGGTAGGTTTTAATTTCTTCATTACGATACCAAAAGAGGTTGAGCTTGGGTGAGTGAAAACATTTTTTCGTCTCGGTGTAATTCCGTGGAGCTGGCATCTTTTGACCGCTACTCTTTATACGCATTTCTGTTATCGAAGCCATATTCTTCAGGAAAAGTATGGTAACAGCAGAATTTTAATCTGTTCACGAAAGATCCTCGTCATGCAGGTGCAACTGAAAAAAGCGTGCATCGAACTCAGATGTTAGACATGCGCAAAATAAAGCCTGATTTACCCGTGTCTAGCAGGTTCAGGAGGCCCTATATGATTGACATAAAGGAAAATAAATTAAGTTTCAAAACACGCACCGCAAAGCTATAAAACTTTTGTTTGAAAGAGAGGTCAACATGACTCACATGTAATGCACGCTTGTCTCAGACGGAGCTAAGCGCTAATTGGCAGAGCTAAGTGGCATAAACTTATGTGTTTTAGAAAAATAACAGCTTAAAATGAATATTTGCTGTGGGAGAAAAACAACAAGCGTATAGAAGGATAATTTTGGGCGAAAAAATTCACTCTGGCAGCAGTCTATAGGTAAACCGCGCCCAGATATCGGCTCGTCCTGCACTCCACAAGCAATGACAGTCGTCTCGAAGAGTGTGGGCACCCGAAGTCGTGACTGTCAGGTTGGACAGACGCTCTGGATTCTTTTGCTGAGCAAGAGTAGTAGCCAATCTTCCTCCACCCACATACAAAGCCCAAATTACAGAGCGATTAAAAAAACAAATAACATTTCGTGACAGTATAACAGTACACATCTGATCTCAGCGGTTTCCAAGAACTTAATCTTTTTTGTGCTTCGGAGCGTGAAGGCTTTTATGCCGACCAGTATCCAAGGCAGTACCTGTACAGAGAGGTAAATGGGACATTAGCATTGCTTTCTGTGTTCTAGACTGACTTAGAAAGAGGACTGCAATATATATATATTTAGCACTAAGCCAACGCTAATAACGCCATGGCTTGTGGAAGGCTTAAAGAATAGTTGGGAAGACGTTGAACTTCTTACAATGACCAAGGAACATGATCTGTGAAGTCGCAAAGCAAAGTGAATGCGGAAGGGTACTGCCTCGTAATCCTGTTAGTGGAGAAATTTATATGCATATTCGCGAGGAGGTCCGGCTAGCAACATTTGCGCGAAACTGATGAAATATGAGCTGGAGACCTAATATAGCCTACGAAGTTTAAGGAGAAACCCCCACCAACGCAATTTTGTGAGAGAAGAAATGGATACGTGTTGATAAAGTGTGTACTGCTTAAATAGGGATGCTGCCATCTATAAAACACGCCCTGAATATGAGGCTACAATAATTTCAGACAACGCGCAAAGAGAGCAATAGAATTAGGATTTTACACTGCGTTTTTAGCTTCAAAGCTTTTAACTGTGTATCCCATTTTTTACTCCGGGTGTACTTGTGGAGCGCTTTTGGAAAGATCCTTTCGATGTTATTAAAGCACGCGTAACCGATCAGCTTCGCAATTGGTACTGTATAATTTTCAGCATGAAATAATTTCAGCTCTCCTTCCCAAAAACTTACTCTCAACAACTTCAGTAAAACACACATGACGGACATGAATAGTCACTGACGTGAAGACGCACAGGACAGTTTTTCTTTTGTTTTAATTTTTGGTGTTCATCAATGCGAGAATATTATTTTTTTTATACATACCTGACTAAAAAGCACAATAAAAAAACCACATGCCGTCGGTTGGTTCCAAAACCAGGACCTCCAATTTTCGCATGCGGAGCTCTACCAAGAGAGCCATGGCGACGGCTGTCCAATCTTGTGCTTTCGGGAGAATTTGTGGGTTCTGTAGCCGAGCCTAGACAGTGATCGCAGGCGCCACCCTCGCCCATAGTGGCGTGCGTAGTGCGTCGTGTATTACCGCGAGCGCCACGTAGGAAACTGTTGGAACTTTGAGGGCGGAAGTTGTGCGAGAACCTTCTTCTGCTGCGTACGGCATCAGGACTGCCACAATCCAGGCCCTTGTTAGCATTGCGCGGACAACAGGAGGAAAAATAGGGGCTCGTTATGACAGGCGGGACGGAAGCCAACAGTCACCGAAGCCAACGAGCATGGGGGATGTATTTCTTTTTTTTTTACTTATGATATATATCTTAAAAGAGAAATGATTGGAAAGCAGGAGAAAAAACAACGACATGCCGCCGGTGGGATCCGAACCCAGTTCCTAGTTTCGCGGGGGGACTGTGCTGAAACGAATGTTGCGTATGAGTATATGGAGGCGCCGTGTGTCTTACTGTGTAACCTATATACTGATTGGTGACTGGTAACAGATAATGTGATCGGTGAATGTGATTGTAATCGATGACCGTGTTCGGTAATGTGATTATTGATTGGTACTCAGTAAGGAATAAGAAACAAAAGGATTACAGAGGGGAAAGAGGAAGGGATTACGCTATTGCTATTTACTGCAGAGGCAAAGCCTAAGGATGCACCTAATTACTTTTTTAGAGCACCAGCTTTATGAAGGCGTCCACAACAATAAGGAGGCGTCGAAGGTGGAAGAATGCATCGCTAAAGAAGCTAGACAAGTCGCCAGGACCGATGAATAGGCGTCTGAAGCCTGCTGCGCATCGTATGTGAAAAGGAGCGAGTTTTTAGCTAAACAAAAAAGAAAAAGATAAAAAAAAGGTCAAAAACTACTGATCGCTCATCCAGATAAAGCTCTTAGAACTGCAACAGAACCCGAGTGCTGTGGTAGGCTACAAGGAGAACGATAACGAAGTCTGTTCAAGCACCAAGAATTAGAATCCCCTTTTGAGGTTCTGTTTCCTCAAACTTGAAAAAATTACACCCCCCTAATATGGTGAAGTCTGTGTGTAATTGTGTTTTTCATTCCTTTCACCCTTATCTCTGTGTACTACAACGGAAGGTAGCCGTCGGTGTCAGTGACGTTGATTGGTAACAATCGAGAACTTAGAGATTTTGGCCTGATGCACAAAGCGCTTGTGCCGTAATTGATTGTTGGGTAGGATCACTGGTGGCAGCAGGCGGCGAGGTGCCTCGAGATTCGTGGTTTCTACCAGGCTTGAAATGCCAACGATGAAAACAGTTCCAATTGGGCATGTAATAACTAAATTTTCCTACATTTATTGCTATACAAATGACCGGCTTGCAAAAATTCTCTCTTCAGATTCAGTCAGCACTCCCAGTCGTTTTATTTTATTATTTATTTATTTATTAGATGCTCATTTCAACCTTTTGGCAGCATCTGTAGTAGTGAGTGAATACATGAAGAATTGGGTTGAGTTGCATTGTACAAAGCCAAAGCAACGCAGAACCTTTTAGCGACTGGCAGGCATGAAAGAAAGCGCACATTGAACAAAAAAAAACAAATCTGCACTTCGAAGGGCGGGTGGTGGAGCAATAAAAGTGGTTAAGTTCATAACGGATCACAGAAACCAAAAAAGGTAGCTTCACAAGGAAACACGTGCTTTATCACGGGCAAGGTCTCACGGCCTATGCAAATTATTGAGCAGAGGGCATATGAGAAAAGTCGTGCAGTAAGCCGTTCTACTCGCGTTTGGTTTTAAGAAAAAAAGAAAACATCTAGGCGTTCGGTTTCATTTTCGGCATGGCACCGGTTTGGCTGTGCTTACCTGTTTTTTAACTTGTTCCCTTAATATGCGTAGGAGTATGAAATGTACTTCTGCATGATTGCTCTCAATACTGTACATGATTTGTAGGAGATGCAGTGTTAACAGCATGAGCGTAATCTAGCATAGTTCCCTCGAGAGTTGTGAAGACTGCAAGTTTAAATAGAATTGTGCACTGCTTCATGCAATGTTCGCAAAACCACATCTTTCTCAGCGACACCCTTAACAAGAGAGTCAACTTCTGCATTTTGCAATAATGTAGAATCAATTATCATTTCAAGAAGTGTTAGGCTTCTTCCTACTCCAGGATAAGGTATGTGCTCTCACGTATTTTGTTCCATCGCCGGTTCTTGCTTCGCAACTAAACCTTTGCAGCCTAATGCATCAAAGGAAAGACAGCCCTGCATCTTCCAAACGAAATATACATCAGGAACATCATGTGGTAAGAGGTTCCACTTAGTTATAGTTTTCTGGAAAAGTGAAAGGCGGTAGAGGTGGAGTTTTATATTTAGGCTACAAGATTTCGTTGCTGTGCTAATCTGTCGCTTTCCGTCATTCGTTAAAGTGCATGGTATTATGTAATGTCATTTTTTGAAGCGGAAAGCTTCACTACGCGGGTCAGAGCCGAGCTTCGCATGAGCCGTACTGGTGAGTTATGCGCATGCCCGAAACCGACTGACGTCACGCGCCGCGCAGATTCTCGCTCCTCGCCGCTGCCGAAGCCGCCGCCGCCGCCGGGTCTGTTGTCTGACCTTTCGGCGCAGCTGCGCGCCACTGCGCATGTGCGTAGCTTCCTCGCTGTCGCTACAACTTCGCATCCTCGCCCACCTATTGATCTTTCGTTGCAGCTGGTTGCAGCCGCGTGTTGCCCGCGTCACAGCCGGCAACCCTCCTCTCCGCAGTCCTGCGGGCATTTTAACCGCGCCGATTTCCGTCTCCTCCTTCGCGTCCGTATACCAGCTAAGATACGAAGCATAACCATGATGTCAAACGAAGCATAACTGAAGATTTTGGTTTGTATATCCAAGCTTTACCAGAGCTAAGCCACTGCCTATTTTTTTTATTATCGTTGACAAGGCTGTACAGGTGCGGCCAAAGTAATACGGAGCACGCGAAAGGCGGCTAAGCTAGCAGAAACTGCATCTAAACGCCACCTATCAGCACAAGAAAGACACCCCTGGCTCTCCGCGCGCTGCGAGAGTGCCTGCCGCCGAGCCCCCCTCTTTGCTGCAACCCTGCCGTTATCACTGTTCGAAAGATGCTGAGCTGGTTCAGGCAACACCGCCAGGTGCTGCCTTCATCAAGGCGTGCTCACTTCAGCCTCGGTGTCGCGCGCCGTCGACTAAACTGCAAAGCGGAGGCCGCGCGGACTGAAGGGCCGAGGTAACACGTAATGCCAAAACGGCCGTCTTGCGCCCGATTACAGCGCGCGCCGCTCCTCGATGCGAGAAGCGGGGCAACGAAGCGCATGGCGTTGTCAGCAGAGTATCAGTCGATCATAGAGCAAGGGATTGCATGCTATATGCTGTGATGTTGATAGGCCTGCGGAAAAAGTGGGTCCGTGCTACCGGCGCCATCTCGCCGCGTCCAAATTAAGATAGTTCCTGTAGCCACTGCTAGGCAGCGCGCATAAGCACGTTTCCGCTGCTCCGCGACCCTTCCTGTGCTCCGTATTATTCTGGCCGCACCTGTACATAAGTTGTAGGTTGCGTAGTTTAAGGCGCATCTGAAGCATTGGAAGAAAAGATCTTATTCTAAAGTGAAAAACCGACACTTACTGCGAGAATTATAAAGGTATATAAACGCGTTCTTTTGGGCCCTTTTAATGTAAGTTGTGCTGGTCTCTTTGTGAGGATACAGCACGGTATCAGCGTCTTTTAGCAGTGCGGGAACAAGGACTGTAAAAGCTACAAGTTTTCTCGTCATGGTGCTGAGATTTATGCGGTGTTTCAGCAGCAACAGCGTTCTCTGTGTCGCTTAAACAGCACCGTCAAATAGTACATTTTACGTCAACTGAAAATCAGTTATAACCTGAAACAGATTTAGATTTTTTTGTACACCATGATAAGGCATGCAGACTAATTTCTTTTGTTTTGTCAACAATTCTCACTTCGCACCTAAACCTTGACAGCTTAATAAATACAAATGGGTGATGGCGCCTTCTCTTCCGCACAAATGCCTGTGACTGGAGGCGTTCCCAAAGCTTGGGGATTAACGGGATCGTTGAAGGTATAGGTGTTGAAACAGTTGTGGGCACAGGTGCTTCAGTGTCCATCATTAGTCGCAACCTCTGGCGTAAGGTGAAAAATGTGGCGAATCCTCTTTTTGACATTTTGATTTGAACCGCCAGCTGTGAACACTTTTCGCTTCTAGCAACGTGTACCGCAAGGCTCTTTATTGATGGCGTCTCCTGAACCACAGAATTCACCGTCCCCGCCCTCTGCGGTAACGACGTATTCCTCGATTGGGACTTTGTGTCCAAGCATCATGCCATAAGCGATTGCGCATATCTTCACATTGATTTGTCGCTTCTCTGTGATCCTCTCTTGGACTGATTCCTGCTAGTGCTGCGCATATTATCGCAACCAATGACACCAACTTGCCGAGAGAACGGATGGACAATGTGGGAAAGGGAAGAGGGTGGAAGGGGACGGGCGGCTTTTTGGCATGGGAATCCGCCCAGGATACCTGGGGTGGTTTTTTCGAAGTGGTTCTCTAATAAGCACTCGACGGCGTGCTCTTCTACTTCGGCTTTCGTCCATTTTACGCTGTAGCACCCGCAAAGACGTACCAACTATCTCAAGAGAACTTCTTGCTGAGCTATTTGGTAATTCACTGTAAACTAAAGGCGCCAAAAACCACTCACACACACACACAAGACAAGAGGACGGGAAAGAGCGTTCGAGACAGAGCGCTCTGTCCCGTTCTCTCGTCATGTGTGTGTGTAGTTTTTGGCGCCTTTACTTTTAAACTATTTCAACTGCCGATTTGACGTACACCAACTGAAACCCACTTCATTGTGTCGCTGGAGCCCTGTGCAACTGCGGAATCACCTACGGCTGCCTGGCTTTCCGAGGAAAACAAAAATCAAAAACAAAACGAAAACACGTCTGTCTGAAGCTTTTGCTGTCACACAACAGCTGACACTCACAAATCGCGTTAGACACTTGTAATAGTGCAGTACTTTTTTTTAAGTATATTATCACCATCCGCATGCTTTTGAGTGTCGTGAAACTATTATCATGGTCCCAGTCGTGTTAAGGAAAATAAAGATTCATAGAGAAGAACAGTGCGCACATTGGTAAAGATTCACTGCAGAAAACTTCAAGCACCAGGTTTCCTTCTGGATACCTGCTTGCCAGAGCTTGAAATTTTCCTCGATGAATATAAAGAGAGCAGCCAATGTAAACTGTTTACTATAATCAGCCTGCCTGCAGTCACTTTAAAAGCGTCGCCAATTGGCAGCAGAAAGCCCCACCTTTAATTAAAAGGCAAGTTACTCCCACATGACCAATTACAAGGCTTCTCCAGGAGTGCACAGCATAGTGCACAGTATAAGCATAATAGTATTTCCAGATTATGAGAGCTGATTTTTAGTATTTTTCATTATACTAATGCGGCGATAGTAAGGCAATGTATCTCACCAATATGAAATTCCCGATTGTACTTCGTCAGATACTGCGCACTATCAAGTGCACTTTAAGTAGCTGGAACAAAATTAAACATTTTAAGCGCTTTATAAAGATGTACATATTCTATTGATAAACAATAAGTTTTTACTAGATTTCGTCAGTTAAGTACCGCATAAAACACAGATTGTGAGCGTCACAAAGGTATTTTAAAAAACTGGCTCATTTTCTTGCGGACTAAGCGCAATGGGTCCTTTCTCAATCATAAAAAAACATCAAAATATTTCGCCTTCGTCGAATGTTCATATTTAGCTTCCCTGATATCACACGAGAGTTTGAGTTGGGTCATATTCGTACAAAAAAATATGAAAGGAAAAATCATGATTAGATATCGCTGAGGGCAAATGACTCGAACTTCTTCAGTTAACATGGATTTCCAGTCCAGCAACGTGCTTCACTTCGCTAAGCCTGCAATGGAAAACAAGCTTCCGTCTCATTATAGGAATAAATCACAAACTGACAGCTTTGAGCATCAAGGAGCGTATTTCAATTTAGTGCCACGAATGATGAAAGCAATGAGTAGACAACAGCTGTTGGATGTGTGGCCTTCCATTGGTAAATTCGGATTGCTATTGCCAACTGAACAGGTTCGACAATGAATTAAGGATGGGGCTTTTAAGGAGGATCCAAAAATATTCCTTTTTAACACGCGCTTTTGCTTTTGGCTTTTCGTTGCCGCAGCCAAACATGCTCAAGAATCCCTTGATGGCATATAAAATGAATGCCCTCATTACTTTAAAAATCTCAATTTTTTATTTGTACGGCCTCCTCCCGCTATGCGACCCTTGAAAATTCACCCCAGTCATGGATATTTCTTGCAAGCTTGTGACGCATTCACACTGAGTGCGCCTCGGCGATTGTTTCTCCTTCCCGCATTTGTATCCCTTCTCTCGGCTGAGCGATGACTCTGTCTCCACAAAAATCCTTCCGCCATATCTCTCAGCCCTCGGACTCATCGGCGCCGCACCCGGCATCGTGGATTCGCTTCGCAAGTGAAGAACAATTAGATCGTTCTTTTATCTGTCGAACACAGTGAGCCGCGCTGCTCAAACAATGGCTCTAGGAAAATAAATTTTGGCCTGGGTTCATTTTTCAATGGAATCTAACTTGCTTTTGCGTGACATGTGCGGATGCGACCTGTCACCCCACCGTTTCGAAGGTTGTAGTGACATTGTAACAATTAATGCAGTGCGGCCTGTTTCCATGCAATCAATGCGGCTTCGATGCAGCCGGAAGCCAGGTGATTAAAAATGACGGCAAAGGAAACCAAAACGAGGTCTGCATAAAATATTTACATGAATCTGCAAAGCTCTGACACGGGGGGCAAGCAACATAAATTCCCTTAGCGTCAAGGTTTGCTCCAACGCCGACCCGATCGCTGCGTCTCTCATTCTCAGCATTAACTATAAACTAGCGCCTTGCTTTTATAGCCCCGGTAGTTATTACACGATTGCAGCCGCAGCTTCGCCGGAAGAGTGTCCAGTCACATCATACCTCAGGATTCATGCTGTCAAGAGTATGTTCAAGCGGATTTTCGCTTGTGGTCGGGTAGGGAAGTTACATTGCGCTGCGCCGGTCAGATCCGCCTTTAGCTTGCAGAGGATGTCAGCGACGGAACTTTTCTCCAAAATTATCTCGCACCCCAGCGCATTACTTGACATGTGTACAATTTCAAAACTGAGTGGCTAGGACGACATATGTTATCACACGTCGACTAAATGAATTTTTAATCAGAGATGGCAACGCGCTACTGCACAATATCACGACAGATCGAAGTTTCCCACAAAAGTAGGAAAAAATATAATACCTCATCGAAGCTGATATGCTGCTTTCCCCCTCTGTTTTGCCATAAAGTAAAATTCTTTTCAGGCCAACAAATTATTCTTTCATCTCACACATTCTGGTATTCTTCCTTGGTCCCCGCAGCAGCAGAATTTGAAGCCGACATATTCAAAAGTTGGTGACGCAGTTCTTTTTTGACAGAAAAGCATGAAGCTGGTGTAGAAACTGTTTAGAAGTTGTTTCCCGGCTGACACAATGTTTCGCTGTAAGGCATGATAAATGCATAATTTTTAGCTGTTTGCACTAGAAAACAATTTGCGTGAGTGCATTGCGAACTTTGGGACTTAGTTACACTGAGTTATAGCAAAGTTTGGTGGGCTTACGAAGTTTTGTTAGTGACATAAAGGAAAAGGAACTGAGTTTCACAGAGATGCGCCGAAAAGCTATAAAACTTTGGTGTGAAAGACAGTCAACATGACTCATAGGTATTGCACGCTTGTCTCATACGGAGCTATGCGCTAATTGGCAGAGCTAAGTGGCGTAAGTTGATGTGTTCCACAAAAGAACAGCTCTAAAGAATATCTCCTGTAGGAAAAAGACATTGATCGTATAGAAGTATAAATTTGGGTGAAGGAATGCACATCTGGAAGGTTGAGACATCTGGCAATGAACAGAGAACATAATCCGTGAAGTGACGAAGCAAAGCTAATATGCAATTCTTCTGCCTGGTGGTAACATTAGAGGGGAACTGTATCTGCGCATGTGCAAGGAGGCCGGTCTCACAATATTTTCGCGAAACTGATGAAATATGAGTACGTTACGTAATATAGCCTACGGAGTTTACGGCGAAATACCCACTATATACAACTTTGGGACTGAAGAAATGAATATCTGTCAATAAATTCTGTACTGCCTAAATTGAGATGCTGCCATCTATAAAACACGCTCTCAATAGGAGGCTAAAATAATTCCAAACAACGTGCAAAGAGAGCAATTGAATGAGGATTTTGCACTGAGTTTTTATCTTTAAAGATTTTAGCTGTGCGTCTCATACAGTTATTACTCTGGGTGTACTTGTGCAGCCCTGGTGGAAACATACCCTCGATGTTTTTAAAGCAAGCGTAATCGACAAGCTTCGGAATTTCTTCACTATAATTTCAGCATGAAATAATTTCAGCTCTCCTTCCCAAAAATTACAGTCAACAACTTCAGTAAAACACACGTTACGGACATCAGTAGTCATTGACATAAAGATGCACAGGATAGTTCTGCTTTTTTAAAATGTTTTGTGTTCATCCATGCGAGAATAATAATTGTTTTTTTAACATACCTGATTAAAAAGCAGAATATAAAACAACCACATGCCGCCGGTGGGTTCCGAACCCAGGACCTCCAAATTTGGCATGCGGGGCTCTACTAACACAGCCATGGCGACGGCTGTCCAATCTTCTGCTCTCGGGAAAATTTGTGGGTTGTGTAGCCGAGCCTCGACAGTGATCACCTGATAGAACTTTGAGGGCGGAAGTTGTGCGAAAACCTTCTTCGGCTGCCTGCGGCACCAGAACTGCCAGAATCGCGGCCCTTGTTAGCTATTCCTCGGACAAACAGGAGGAAAAAGAGGGGCTCGTTATGAAAGACGGGACGGAAGCCAACAGTCACCGAAGCCAAGGAGCATGGGGGATGTATTTCTTCCTTTTACTTAAGATATATATTTTAAAAAAGAATTGATTGGAAAACAGGTGAAAAAACAACCACATGCAGCTTGTGGGATCCGAATCCATGACTTCCGAATATCGCGAGGCGACTGTGCTAAAACGAATGTTGTGTATGAGTATACGGAGGGGCCGTTCGTCTTAAAGTGTAACCTAGATAATGATTGGCGACTGGTAACAAATAATGCGATCGGTGAATGGGATTGTAATCGATGACCGACATCGGTAATGTTATTGTGGAGTGGTACTCAGTGAAGAATGAGAAACAAAAGGGTTAAAGAGAGGAAAAAAGAAGGAAATGCGCTATAGCATTTACTGCAAAAGGCAGAACTTAAGCGTCCTCCTATTTACTTATTTTAGGACACCAGCTTTGCGAAGACATGCACAACAATAAGAGGGTGTCGAACGCGGAAGAATGCATCGCTAAAGAAGCTGGACGGGTCGCCAGGGCCGATGAATAAGCGGCGGAAGGTTGCTGCCAATCATATGTCAAACGGAGCGAATTATGAAAAGGACAAAACTGGACTGTAGATGAGAAGGAAAAAAAGACAAAGCTACTGGTTGTGCAACCAGCTAAAGCTCTTGGACCTGCAAAAATCCCGAGTTCTCTGGTAGGTTACAAGGAGAACAATAACGAAGGCTGTTCAAGCTACAAGAATTAGCATGCACATTTCGGGTTCTGTTTCCCTAAGCTTGAAAAAATTACACCCCCCTAATATGGCGATGTCTATGCTTAATCGAACTTTCCACTCCTTTCACCTTTGTCCAGGTGCACTTTAAAGGAACGGAGCCGTCGTTGTAAGCGAAATTGATGTTCGACGATCGAGAACTGAGAATTTTGTGTGATCCATAAATAGTCTTTGGTGTAAGTTAATGTTGAGTGTGATCACTAGTGGCAGCAGGTGGCGAGGTGTCTCTAACATTCGTGGTTGCTACCAGGCTTGAAATGCCAATGATCAAAACAAAGCTTCAATTTCGCATGTAATACCTCAAGATTCTTTACCTTTTTGCGATACAAATGGCAGGCTTTCAAAAATTGTCTCGGTTCAGATGGAGTCACCACTCCCAGTAGTTTTAATTTCATTTGTTTATTTATTTATTAGGTACACTTGTCAATTTTTTGCCAGTCAGATCAGGAGTGAGTGCATACATCAAGAACTGGATTGAGTTGCATTGTAGAACGCCAAAGCAACGCAGAAAATTTGACTCAGAGGCAGGCATGAAAGAAAGCGCACAGTCACCAAAAAAAAAAAAAAAACTAATCCGCACTTCCAAGGGCGGGCGGTGGAGGAATATAAGTGGTTAAGCTCATAACACTGCCCACAGAAACAAATTAAGGCAGCTTCTCAGGAAAATACACGCTTTATCAGAGGTAAGGTCTCACGACCTGCACGAATTCTTAAGCAGGGGGCATACGAGAAACGTCGTGCAGTAGCCGTTCCACTCGCTGGTGGTTTTAAGAGAAAATGAAAAGGTATAGGCGTTCGTTTTCATATTCAGCATGCCACCAGTTTTGCTGTGCTTACCTCTCGTTTACCTACGTTCATTAGGATGCACATAAGTATGAAATGTATATCTCCATGACTGCTGACAATGCTGCACGTTATTTGTAGGAGATGCAGAGTTAACAGCATAAACATAATTTAGCATTGTCCAACGACAGTTGTGAAGACTGCAAGTTTCGATGGAATGGTGCAGTGCTTCAAGCACCGTTCACAAATCCACGCCTTTCTCAGTGACAGTCATAACAAAATAGTCAATTTGTGCATTCCACAGTAATGCAGAATCAATTATCATTTCAAGAAGTTTTAGGCCTTTTCCTACTGCAGGAAAACTTAAGTGTTCTCATGTATTTTGTTTTATCGCCGGTTCCTCCTTTGCACCTAAATCTTTGCAGACAAGTACATAAAAAGGAGAGCCAGCCCTGTATCTTGCAAACTAAGGATACCTCAGCAACGTCATATGGTAAGGCGTTCCACTTAGTTATAGTTTTGTGGAAAAGTGAAAGGCGGTAGAGGTGGAGTTTTATATTTAGGCTACAAGATTGTGTTGCTGTGCTGATCTCTCGCTTTCCTTCGTTCGTGAAAGTGGATGGTAATATGAAATGTCACTTATTTTATGATCGCTGACAACGCTGTACATAATTTGTAGGTTGTGCAGTTTAAGGCGCATCTGAAGCATTGGAAGACCAGATAGTATACTAAAGTGAAAAACAGGTACTTACTGCAAGCATTTATAAAGAAATCTAAGTGCTTTCTTTTGCGCCCTTTTGATGTAATTTGTGCTTGTCTCAGTATGAGCATATCCCATGGTATCAATGTCCTTCAGCAGTGTGCAAACAAGCATTGTGAAAGCCAGAAGTTTGGATGTAATGGTGCTGAGCGTTATGCGGTGTTTCAACAACCACAGCGTTCTCTTTGACGGTTAAACAGCACAGTCAATTATTACATTTTACGCGAACTGATAGAAAGTTTTATCTTGAAACAGATTTAGAGTTGTTTCCTACACCACGATAAGGCACGCTGACTCAATTATTTTGTTTGGTCATGAATTATCACTTCGCACCTAAACCTTGGCAGCCTAATAAGTACAGATGAGTTATGGCCGTGCGTCTTCCGCACAAATGCCTGCTACTGGAGGCGTTCCCAAAGCTTGGGGCTGCCGTCGCTAATGCGAACAGCCCACTTCTTACCATTGCTTCCGGCGATCACTATTCGGCTCCTGCAGGAGACGCGATTGGTCATTTGAAGCACCCAGCAACCGGAGGAGGCCGACCCGCCCAATCGGAAGGCCCAATGTGCAGCCGTTTTCAGCCAGTCAGAAGTTCGGCCATAAAGACCATTGTTTAGCGCCTCGACTGCAAACCTACATAAGACGGCCAGCGCCTGCGCTCCTTACAAATCGGAGCCAGCTTGTTAGAGCAACAACTGAATCTTCCCCGAGAAGTCAAGCGCTGCCGATATTCATCTCGCCGCTCGGTCCACTGAGGCGGTAACCTCCTCGGTCCTGTTTGGGTGAGTTGCGTACTGCTGAGTGCCGCAACGTAGGGGGCGCATGAAGAGGACAGAAGTGTTAGGCTTTACAGGGCAACTAGAATACAAATGTTATCCACAGTCGCTTGTTCTAGCATACTGTGTAGGCCACAGCGACTCCTATCTGCCGCTTTGTTTCTTCAAAAATCAGGATCTCGAAGTGCATGTCCGAAGAACGTTCAAAGAGCGGAGCAGGGGCTAGTTAATAAAAGGAAGCATCATTGTACGAGGCGACAATAACTGCGGCAGCAATTACAAACCCCGACTCTTTGTCTAAAGAAAGCTATCCCAAATATTGTGAGATCGAATATGACACTAAAGTAAGAATGTTCGAGAGCGATTTTTCCTACTCATATCGTTCTGACGGCTCTCTCTCTGCTAAGAAATGTCATTTTGGCCAGCATGTGTATGAAACGGTTTTTGGATGTGGGATACCAGGTCAGGGACGAAGTAGCCGCTAATCCTGAAAAGAAGTTAAGGGCGCACGAGTACGTGCGAAGTGAAGAGTGCCGACACCTCCGAGCAAAGATATGCGAGCGTTTGGGAGCGTAGTCAGCATTTGGTGTGTAAAGAGGAAAGCTACGAATCGAAGTCATTGGGTTTCTACGCGACGTCATGCCTGGAAGCTGTTGATGGCTACCAAGGACCTAGATATAATAGCGTGTTCGGTTCATTTCACGGAACACTAACAAATTTCCGTCTCCGTCTCCATTGAAATATGGTGGGGTGATGGGGTTGGCCAACTTGCGCCGTCGCGCTTGCAGACTGGCTCGCGGGGGCGCCTCAACAACCTTCGACATATCGGCCTGCCGGAGCAATTGTGTCGTCGCCTTATGCCAGCAGCTTATTTCGTTCACTCAAGTCAGAATTAAGAGCCGCACAATCGTGGCTCGCGAATGCGGTAGTCACGTGATTTTTTTTTTGCATTTCGCGGGATTTTTTTGGACCTCCGAAAACGATACACGGGAGTCTTTTCCTATCGCAAATAAACAGAATGTGGATTTCTGAAGGTGCTCTCCAACTTTGCTATTCACATTTGCGGTGTTAAGTCAATATATGTGCACTTAGAAAAGCTAATTACTACCTAATAATAGCAATACGAAACGTTGCAAAGATGCCCCAGCCGGCTGGTAGCTGCATGTAAGTGGTTTCCCTGGCCTACCTCAAATATCTTATTTCTTAACCCTTGGCTAAACTTAGCCTGGACACCCTGTATATGAGCTCGCTACGCATCTCACTCAACTGACATGCGCGTGATACGTAGTGGCAAAGAGTACTGTTGGTGGCGTTGTGCGGGGGCTCCACTCCCACCGCCCACGTAAGAGGAGGAATAAGTAACAGTTGAGGATGTCCCAGTGAGAACCTGCCTCACAAAGCTCACCGCGGGCCTTCGGACGTCGAAAAAAAATTGGCAGAGGCTTAGCTTGGTTAAGCCTAGTGGATTGCGAAAGCAAGACAGCTTGGAGCTGCGGCACATCTTTGCAGCCTCACCTTATACACATCATCCGACATATCGCGGAGGATTCGCTGGGACGACTGCGACGAGCCGAGTTGGGGGGCCGCTTTTCAACAGCTGGTATGACGTCACACATAGGTCACGCTACAGGTCAATGGTGGATTCTCCGGGACGACGGCCAAGAGCGGAAACCTCGAGCAGTATTGCTTTCGCAATAAAAATAACGAATGAATGCAGGAACTGCGGAAAGTGCGTTCTGAGATGAACTTCCGCTGTGTATACACGCATTATGTGCAATAGACAATATGGAATTCAGAAGCGTAAATGAACTCAATCTGCTTTACTTGCTATAAAATGAACACTGATCCAAAACAATGGAGACTGATCTACACATTGGGTGTATTCTTACACTTCAGGATAGCGTTCGCTGGCGTTAAACACAACATTCTTCTTTATAAGCTCTCATTCAAAGAAATAACAGACTTCTCTCTCAAACTAGTTGAAAAGTATGCTTTGAATAGATCCCAGTATAATGCTTTTAGCAACATCAGTTCTGATTTCGAATACTTGAAACATGGTGCACCGCAAAGCTTGATATTGGTTCCCACGCTATTTCTTCTCCTCAGATAGTTCACGCGGCCGACACCAGTGTCCCTTTTTCGCTGCACAAGATCGAGGACTTGCAATCACTGCTATAAACATATCGCTCAACAATCTTTTTTTTAATTGATTACGGCCAATGAACTTTTGCTCAGTGTTAATAAAACAAAATATCTCATAGTCTCTTCTAGCAACAGACCAATTCATCTCAGAAATCCGATAATTTTCCAGTTTCGTCCGTTGGAGGATGTTACGTTAATAAAATTCTTAGGGGTACAGTTTCACAGAAACCTCCGTAGGGTAACGCATGTTCAGCTCTTAAACCGTACTCTAGCACAAGGTACTGTTAATGTTGAGCCGGTTTTCCTCATCGCTACCAATCAGAATCAAACGCCAGTTTTATTTCAGTAAAGTCTCATCAAAGTTGCACACTAGTGCAACTAGTGTGCAAAGTTGCACAGTAGTGCAACTTTGAATGGACTTTACTGAAATAAAGCAACCAATAGGTTGCTTGTCTATGGGTCACTGGTATTACTATTATTTTAAGTTTTTTGTATCTGCTAAAAAAAGACGTATCGGTTTATTGAGAATTTATCCAAAGATGACTCTCCATCTTCATACTTGAAGAATAACCGTATGGTGTATTTAGAAGCATTTGTATTTTGAGCGATTGCCGCATATGACCTTCTTGTAAGAGAAGGCCAGTCCATAACTTTTTTTCCAAATATACCACTGATCAAACACTATACGGGGTAAGGTGCTTGGTATTACAGAAACCAAGAAACGGGGCAAAAATATGGTACTAATTCGCAATCTTTGGAACTTTCATCCCGAGTTGTATACAAATAATGAAGTAGTCTTCCTGTCTACTATTTGTTTTTTTTTAATTCTGTTAAAGCTTACTTTCTGTAGAATGCATAACCTGAGGCTTTTCTTCTGCTGAAAGTTGCCTGTCACAACTACACCTCTTCCCTTGATTTATTCGACAGGTCGGTGCTCTTCTTTCTCGGTTTACTACTCGTTCTGTCATTGGGTGGAACTTGTGTGTTTCGTTGCACTGTACTTTGTGGCCTGCGAACTCTTGCTCTATGCGTCAGCAACGATTATGTACTGTACGCATTATTGCGAAAATTGTATGTTACGAGCATTCCGATGTAGAAATAAGAATGTTTTTCTTTCTTTTGTACTATGTGCCAGGAGAAATTTCTTTTGCCTTATTTCCGCGCACCAAGACGCTGTGTTGTCTGTATTTCCTGAATTAAAAAAAAGTTATCCGTCATTTCTAATCTTGTTGGAAAAGTGCGACAAGAATGCGAATTTTCTGGACAGCATCAGATTCATTCTTGTTTTAACAATCGTACTTTCTCAGCAAAATTTCTTGCTTTACTTTGAATTTATGTTCACCGTGTTTACTTTAAGACTCTAGGAATAGATATTATCTTCGTTTAATGCAGTTACAACTTTCTTCGTTTATCTTTCACTGCAGATAAAGCGCTCGTAGCGCAATTTCTACAGATTGAATAAAAAATCTCTTTATCTGTCGTCATTAGCTGCAAAAAAAAGAGATAATTTTTGCTCACATATCACAAAACTTTTTCTAACACCTCCACTAATTTGTTTTTTTTTTTGCAAGTACCATCTGCTTGTAGGCCTCAAAGCTTTCTTAGATTCTCTTCTTCCGCACATCAACCGGCTCTTATTTGTAAGTGCTGAACAGTCGCGCAAATCAACCAGTTTATAATAACCAGTTTTTAAAATTAGCCACTCGTTGAAGAGAATGCCTTAAATGAGATGTCCACTTCTCACTTGTAAAACGTTTCTCCCTAAGGAAGATGCTTATGCCCCAATCTCGCAATGATGTTGAAGGTGTTAGTATTCCGTGGCTGCTCGCTTAGGCGTCCGCAGCACACAGAAACGAAGGTTAAGATGGCGTTATAACGAAAAGATAACAGCGTGGAATTTTTCATTTCCAGGAAGGCCGAATTCAAGCTCATAAGCCCGCCATGGCTGTGTATGTGCCGACTAACCCTATGCCCAATAACGTTTTCAACAAGTGGATGTTTGTACGGGAATGCAAAGGACTTCACATCAATTATCCGGTGAGTGGCCAGAACAAGACTCAAATTCAAGAGATAAAAGAGTGAGTGGAACACGAGAATGTTCATATGTCGCAGGAGCAAGGTGCTAGAATTACATTTAACTAAAGCTACAAAATAAACCATCCTTGAGTGCAGGTTACTCAGCCAGCCGAACGCAACGCTCACGGACAATCTCCCAAAATATCCGATTAAAATTCGGAGGGCACGGAAGTGTGCTGCATTCTAGAAACGTGAATGCATTTGCATTTGTACGCCAACAACTTTTCTTTGAGAGCCATCGTTGTCACGTGATAATTATTACGTGACCCTTGGATGACGTCTCCAGCGTTTTTATTAGTCATCGTTGTCTAACATCAGTACTCATCCCCAACACACTTTACTGTCGTGCTCACCACAACGCGTTCACTTCGTGCCCCATTAACACACTGCAATGAACGAGCCTTTATTGCAGATACGTTGCGTGCCCACCTTGCAACTAACGAGCCTTGGCTTAAACAGCAAGGAGGGCCAATCTTGTTTTCGAATGGTCATTTTCGTGCGAACACGCGCTGCAGACAGGTCCTGTACACGCCGCTCGTGAGACAAGAAGAGCTCTCGCATGAATAATAATGATCAACGAATTTATTTAGTGAAGTTAGCCTGGATGCACACTCTGGAAATGCAGTGCTTATTTCAATCTGGCACATTTCTGGTTCTTTGCAGCCTTGTGTGGCCTCTGTTTGTGCCAACAGGGCGAACGAAGACGGGGTGCCCATAGAGACGGAAGCACGCGCTGCGTCTTCATTTTGTGTCCCGAGTTCGTTCGCGCTCTTCGCGAAAATTGAATGCATATTAACTCTCCCACATTGCAGTGCTTTTCGCACTAGCTCTGTGTTTTGATCATACTATTACAGTTTTCGAACTGGCTGAGAGCCATAACGTGTGTTCTTCGGTGCATATCTGCGAAAGATTTTTTTCCGCAATTCTACGGAAATGTTTAGAATGTAGGCAGTGCCAGAAAACGCGTAAAACTTGCGTGGCTTGACCCTCCATGAATCGACTCCACAGGGTCACGTGCCAAGCCCGCGCCATTCTGTGTTTTTTGGATGCGGGCGGGTGCATCCGAGTACAGCGCCACCACACGTGTCCGGCAAGTTCTCTGCCATCATGGTGAACAAGCGTGCGATCTGTCCAGCGGCTAGATAAAGCACGAGCGAGTAACCCACGCTAGATGCTGGCGCTGAAGAGCTGACCGCGAACATCGTGGTTCTGGCGGCGCGGATCAGCCGCCGGCAATACGTTCACAGTTAGCGTTCGTTGGGAACAGAGCCTTACCCTGCCTCGACTGGCCACAGGCACGTTGCAGCAGTACCTGTCGTGAGTGGCTGCAACGCCGGTGGCAGCGGGATTTGTGTAGTGCTGAGGCGCGATTGTCGTCGTGTAGTTTGTTTGAGCGTCTTGCTGTTTCTTCCGAGTGTATCTTTTAGAATTGCCCTTCCGTTCCGGAGCTCGGACGGCGCTGCGTGAGTCAGCTAGCCTAAATTCTGCTCATTTATTGGGTCTGGGTGGGAGTAAATTTGTTTTGCTGTTTATTTCTGCGTTGTTGTATTAGATTACAATATACGATGTTGTCAGTGCTTCCGATGTGTCATTCGTTGGCCTATACATTGGCCCACGAACCCCTGTGAAGGGAGGGAATCGGCCATACCGACGACCCCGTCAGCTGGAGGGGGCTGGCGTATTCTACCCACGACTCCGTCAGCGAGAGGGGGTGGGGGGCTACACATTTAAAGAGGCGAAGCCCCAGCTGCTTCGACATGCCCTCTCGTTCCGTACAGGGCCAGAAGCTTTTCTCTGAAGTAAATGCTGTCATGAAGGTCTTGGGCAGCGATTCTTGCAATCGTACTCGTCCTGAACAAATCATCCTGAACAAATCAGTGGCGTCCGAGCTCCGCAACAGAGGGAGGATGCTGAAAGCTGCGCTCCAAAGAAACACGGCGCTGCAACAGACTACGCGACTACAATTGCGCCACTCACGTCAGGTAGAGCTCCTGTCCGTAGCTTGCTGTAGCCGAGAAGGACGCCGCTCCCGCCGAACGCAATCCATGAACGTCTCGCCGGCAGCTGGTCCGCGCCGCAGGAACCAGAAGTGGGCGGCCAGCGCTCCCGCATTGATGTTCTGCCAACATTACTCGACGGCCTTTATATAGCCTCTTGCCGGATCGCACGCATGCTCACAGCGCTGGAGGAGAAGGACTTGTCGGACATGTGCGGTGGTGCTCGACTCGGATGCACCCGACGCACCCGAAAAACACGAATGATGCGGGCTTGGAGCGTGCAAACTGTTGCATCGAACCGCGGGGTACAAGGCCCGCAAAGTAATAACAGCTCTGCTTTGCTTTTCCGCTGGTCATGTCTAAGCAACACCGCCCGTAATAATTGCTGCACACCATGTATCAGTCTTGCCGGAGTTGTGACCGTGTTTCACGCATAATAGTGCGGAGGAGGCCGAATTCTGAAAGCGGAAATATGGTAACACGGATGTTGTACAAGAATGGGAACAACTTCAAAACTCTAGGATCACGCGCACTTCAGTGCTTCCAAAATTATTCTGCAGGGTAACTGTAGTAGATAAATTGTTCCAAAGATATTGTAATGTAGGCGGCTAAGTTTATCATTTATAGACTTACATGATATTTTCTTGGTGCATAACCCACATCCGTAAAGACCGCTCGTGCGCTACGAATACCTTGTTTCGAACCTTCTTTAACAACCAGGATTCTTCGTATTTTTGATTACGAAGGTGATTACGAAGCTTGAAGGAGTTTGGGTGAAATTTCGTAAAACCGTTGAGAATAATCCGCCCAGAAGGCAAAGTAATTAATCGGGCCGGCCCTCTTACACATGCCATCTTCCTTTGCATTCGTTCTTAATAAAAGTTTTGCGGACATTCGAAGGAGAACCGAAAGAGAACCTCAAACACTGCTGACATTTGTATACATCGTAGTATCCTCGCAGATTGAACTGCATAATGATGCAGCAAAACGCTATTTAACCGTTCACAGTAAGCCAAGCAATGTGGCGCAGTGGCCTCTACATATCGCCAGGTGGCGGTGTGAATTTGTGGACCCAGCCAACACGGCGTGCTTTGTACTAGGAGAGCCGAGAGATGGCGCTGCGCATTTTGCATATCGGCTGGAGTTGCGCCGCGGCTCGCACTTGATTTGTAGCTAAGCTCTTCGACTAAAGGTTAAGGGAAGAATAAATTACAAATCATTGAAACGAATACCGAGACACCTGCCGTACGCATCACGATCATGAATTAAGAACGAAATGGTGAAACCTAACGCAAAAATGTGCATTATTATAGGAGCACTATCCTCTTCTCTGATTTTCACCATTCCCTATGCCACTTTCTTTCCGCTTACTTTTGGGTTTTTCGTCTCATGTAATGAGTTTACAGAATCAAGGCTGATATTTGTTTCGCTAAGACTGCACTGCCCTTCTCCGCCTACGGCGGAGCTCCGCGTGTGGATCTAGCTCGATGCCACCATTGCTCTTTTTGGTCAGACTGTGTTAGCGTGCTGCTCGTACCAACTATTGCCCGTTAACCCCCGCTCCTATCTGGCGCGAAAACGCGAGAATTTGAACTTCGCGTGCAGCGTCCGAAGATTATTAAAACAAAAGTCTTTCTTGGTTCGAGTGGCGTGGTCAGGATGTGTCACGCTTTCAACAGTCCTTACCTAATCCAAAATATTGTCCATAGCCACCCAACCAGCAAATCCATAATCCAATTCATAATCCTACAAGTCAAACCGTAATTCCCTGCCCAATCCTTAATCCAATCCATTATCCAAAAATGCACGAACTGTCAATGTAGAAAAATAAGATAACATGGTCTATGCAAGAATCGAACCCTGGTCTACGCTGTGTGAGAAAGGAATGGTTTCAGCCCGTCAAGAGAGTTTTTTATTTCTTCTGTTGCATTGAAACAATACCGAAAAGAGAAATCTAAGCGCGCATACGCCACAAAACTCCACGCCATCATACACCTGCATGACCCACCTTCCAAAACATCAAAAGTCTCGAAAGCACACGCGTGCATCCAAATAGGGGAGTCACATAGGCGGCTTTTGCAGGGGAGGATATACGCCCCGCACCAAAGCGCTTCGTTCACGAAACGAAGATTTCGATGATCATGATGATTCAGCGTGGTGGTCCACCAAGCGCTCTTGCAGAAACTAAATAGCCCCAGCAACATAAATAGATCATACGGCATAAAACAGTTTTTCTCCACCGGCAAAAAAAGGATACTGTAGGGTGCGATGTCAATGTCCTTCACTAGTTTGACATTAGCAGCTGAATAAAGGCGCGTCTAGTGAATGCAGTTTTCTTAGATGTGTAAATGAGCAGTTACGACCATATAAATTACACATGTCAATGTTAACCAAGTAGAAAAGTACATTTTCGATAAATTTACTTCCTGGTTAGCATGTCATAGCGCCATCATGCTGCACCCACTGAAGCAGCACTCGCACTGAACGACCTCGCCCAGCAGCTGGCTCCGTGATGTAAGCATAAATGGTTCGCATTGTCGCATGCAAGTTGTGTTGACTTCCTCGTTGAATTGCTTCATCGCTGGGAGTTTGAGCCATCACTGAAGCAATGCGGCGGAAGTCTAAAGACTGGGAAGCGACTTGCTTGGGCCGTGGACTTCCCTCACAAGACGCATTCGCTCCAAGGCGTTTGCTTTGCCAACATATTCTACGCAGCAGGAAAGAGTTGTATAATGGAGATGAAGGTTGATGCAATGAGGTAGGCGTGTCGCAGAAGCAAACTGAAGAAAATTAAAGGTACACTTAAGTGCTCTTACGGGCGGAAATACGCAAGCATTTCGACTTCGGTCACTCCCTCTCTTAGGAGGTAATGTAATTATAATTAATGGTAATTGTTTAAATATATCTGATTACTCAAATCAATTGATTACTAAATGACATTAAATTAATTTTTCGCAAATCAGTAACCAATAATTAATAATTATTATTAATTCATCATGTAAATAAATCATTTGTTTTAATAACTAACCAATTTATTTCATCATTATTGTTTCGTTAAGTATTCTGAAGGAATTACCTGCAATTAACCACTTTCGTGAATTACTAGAAGCATCTAGCGAAAATATTGCCTTATTATTTAATTACTTGATTTTGTATTTGAGTCATTTAAACATTCAATTCAATCATTTTTTAGGTCAGATAAGAATTTATTGGGTACATATTGGTTACATAAAAGCAGTATACATAAATTGAGTATTGTTAATAATTATTACTAATAATTAAAAATCATAGATTCTTACTAGATGATGGAAAACACGATCTGTCCACCCTTCCTGTCCACCGCCCATGGTGACACAATCTGCCACGCCACTCAATGGGCAAGGCAGTAAAACAACAGGAAGGATCGATCGTTCGCGGGGACAGGATAGGAAGCTCGGGCGAGACCTTACCATCTGTGGACTTACCCGGCCTGCACCGCTTAATTGGCTCTACTTGCAACTGCGAATGCAAAGGTCGAAGGCGACGTTTCAGACGTGACCTAGTTTTGCGTAAAGGCGCCAGCAAAGACGAAGAGCGGTCGCTTTGTAAAATCATCAGTTTTGGAGGTCATGGTGAAAACATTTACTTTGAAGGGACAGGAGGTATGTCTGGATCAGCCGTTAAGGGACTGATCCCTACAAACACTAGGTGGAGGTCCCTAGGTTGGGGCCCCAGTGGCCGCCGCTCGGGCGCGCCCGACTGAGGCTTGTTGGCCCTGTAAGTCGTGGCAGCCGAGCAGGGTCGCCTCCCAGTCCTCCTGGATTGTGTTGGGGATGGGGGAATGGCCTGGTTGGGGCCTCTCCCTTACTCCTTTTGTTGAAGTTATTGCCTGCAAGAGGTTCTTTTGTTTCCTATTCACCCAACAATTGCTCGATAAATTAAATAGAACATTTATAGTGCAGAATGCAGCTGCGTTTTAGAAATGCGTTATATGTTAAATAATTGTGGCAGCAACGGTGATGGAGAGCAGATTTGTAATAACTAGCCGCAAAAGCAAGACACATTGGTAGTTTCGTTTTTTCAAGAGTGAAAAAGAACGTGCTAAAAGGCCGAGAGAAGACAGCTATTTTACGAAAATGGCGAGTTTGCATTGAAATTGCTTCTTGATCTTCACTGAATGAACGACCTCATTATGAAATTACGGAAGCATTGAATATTTTCAACAAAACCTCAACGTAGTATTTGTTCATTGGTGCTCCGGTAAACTTTCATTCAGTATTATTGTTTATATTTACTTTTATGATAGGTATGTCAAGCATATCTGTAGTTTACAATACCTGCAGGAAGTGGCAATTTTTTCACATATGGCAATAATGGTTCTCCATAGCTTGTTTAATATTGTTAGCGTGGAAGTATATTCAAGGAATTTAATTTTGATTTTTTTCTCCCTAACACACCTATGACGCAGCTCTTGTGGTATTCACTGTAGTGGCTCTGGCGTTCAGGTGCTGATAAATCTTAATTTAAAAAAGTAATCCTAGGTGCATGTTTCCGATCACCCTCGACGGACACGTCAGTTTTCGATAACCTACACGATTCCTTAAATCAAATTATCACCCGTTTCCCTGCAGCTGAGATCTTGCTCTTAGGCAGCTTCAATTTTCCGAATATTGTCTGGTCACATAACAATCCCTTTTCTACCCCTTCGTCCGGTGAATCCAACTCGTCCATTTGCTCAGACTTCAGCCTTTCACAGATTGTTAGTCTTCTCACACGTGTAACGCAAAACAGATCATCACTACTTGACCTTATTCTTACGTCATCAGCGGATAACTTATCCGCGGTTTCACACCTGCCTGGGCTGAGCGATCATTATATGTTACACTTCACGCTAACTTTGACTCAAACAAAAATTAGCCGACAGAAAAGAAAATTTCGTGATTGTAAGAAAGCTGATTACACCACCATCAACAGTGAACTCTGCTCATTTTAGATGGTTTTTTGCCGGTCTGTCAGGATCGGCCCATAGAAACTAACTGGCGCATGTTCAAAGAAAAAATTTCAGAATTAATCAGCCGACACGTCCCCTTAGAACCGCCTACACCAGCAGTAAAGCCCCTTGGTATAACGTTATCCAACAAAAAAAAAAGCGTTTATTCCGTTCTGCTAAACAGTCTTCAAAACCTACAGCTTGGCTAGCGTACAAAAAAGCGGTAAAGTCTTATAATACTTCCTTAAGGTCAGCTAAATTTTTATTTTTGAACACTACTCTTCCACAATTATTAAAGACTAATCCAAAACGTTTTTACAATGTTATACGAGGAAGTACTAATAAGAACGGCTTATCACTACTCACAAGTTCCGGGGAATCAGTACCGCCTCGCCTTTGTTCCAAAGTACTTAACGATACATTCGCTCAGTCATTTTCATCCCCTGTGCTTACCAATCAGATGCCAGCTATAAATGCTACCAATTATCACCTCATGTAACCCATAATAAGCCATAATAAACAAATTAAAACCCAAATTATCTTGTGCAGTCGACGAGATCAATGTTAAATTTTTGCAACATACCGTGGAATACTGTTCAATCATACTACAGTGCATTTTTTCTCAGTCGTATAACTCTGGCAGTATACCTTATGATTGGAAAACTGGAAAAGTATTCCCCATCGACAACTCATGTCCAACACATAATCCGCTCAACTACAGACCCATTTCCCTTACCTCCGTACCGTGTAAAATTATGGAACACATTATATACACGCATCTAGTTAACTTTCTTGCAGATAACTTTTTTTCTAGTGTGCAGCATGGGTTCCGTAAAAATTTCTCTTGTGAAACTCAGGTAGTCTCCTTCACTAATGATTTGCATGCCTATCTAGACTGTGGTTTTTCAATTGATTGCATATTCCTCGATTTCTCCAAAGCTTCTGACAATGTTAACCATACACTACTTCTTCATAAACTAAGCTTCCTAAATATAGACCCTGCAATAATTGACTGGATTAATGCTTTCCTCACATCCCGCGTTCAGTTTGTAACCACTAATGAAGTGAACTCACCCTCGGCCCCAGTTCAATCCGGCGTTCCGCAAGGGTCGGTTCTAGGTCCTCTGTTATTCCTGATTTACATCAATGACTTACCTTCTCACGTTTCTTCCAAAATTTGTCTTTTTGCAGACGACTGTGTTTTATACCGTAAACTAACTGATGCATCACATGCTTTATTAATTCAGAATGACCTCAATAATATTGTAGAATGGTGTAATACATGGTGCATGCAAATAAATATTAGCAAATGCAAATCAATGAGGGTATCTCGTACTAACCACATAAGTCCCTCATATATGCTTAATAACGTCTCATTAGAATCGGTGACATCATACCGGTATCTGAGAGTTCTGATTATCAATAATCTATCATGGAAATCGCGTGTCAATTATATCACTTCTAAAGCCAGTAGCACCCTTGGATATATAGGCCGTAATTTCCGCCTTGCACCATCATCATTATAATTATTATTGTACACAACTTACATTCGTCCACAACTTGAATACGCGTCGTCTGTCTGGGATACCGGTCACGCAACACTCATACATTGTCTTGAGGCAATACAAAATCGCTCAGCCCGGTTTATCTTAAACAACTACCAAAGAACCGCTAGCGTTACTAATATGAAAACCTACTTACAACTACCACTTTTATCGACCCGAAGAAAGCTATCTCGCCTGTATCTCTTTCATAAAATATACCACCATAACACAACCTTGCGCTGTCTTTGGGTTCAACCACCGTCATACATTTCAACTCGCTTTGACCACAGCAAATAGGTGCATATTAAACACTCAAATACGCTTGCATATTCATACTCGTTTATTCCTCGGACAAGCAATGACTGGAATAACCTACCAGCATCACTAACAAGCGTGTCTGAAATTGATAACTTTAAATCGACATTACAAAGTTTCTTTTCATAGCTAGTGCTCATATCATCATCATGGCGTTCATAGATGGCGTTCATATTCCCATTACGACTGCCTGTTTATTAGGAACTGCATTCTTTGTTTATTATTTGTTTGCTCTGTCATATTGTCACGGCTTGACGTACAGGCCGGCGGCGAGAACGGGAGAAGACAGGGAGCACAGAAAAACAGAGAGGTCCACCAGCAGCAACGTCGTCGTCGGCGCGCGGCAAAACACTCCTCGTCTTTATCTTCCACTCGCGACACTACCTCCCCCTATAAAAAGCATCGTCCCGATGCTAACACGAAAACAAAGGCACAGGGCGGAAAGCCGCACACGCGCACAAAAACTCCTGCTGGCCAGTGTAGAAGGAGGTGGGAAAATCAGTTCGGGGCAGACGATCATCGCGCGTAATACGGCTTAAGCCGCACTACGTGCACAATGTCAGGGCGGGGTGAACGACGTGATGACGGTCGTGTTCCTTCCGGCAGCACCTCGTAGTTAAGTTCACCGATGCGGCGAAGAACTGTATACGGGCCAAAGTACCGCTTTATGAGTTTGTCGGAGAGACCTCGACGGCGTACTGGCGTCCACACCCAGACCTTGTCTCCAGGGTAAAAATGTACGTCGCGTCGACGGAGATCGTACCGACGAGCGTCGGCATGCTGTTGGTGTTGGATGCGGAGTCTCGCGAGTTGCCGAGCTTCTTCCGCGCGCTCGCATACTATTCGGGCACCATCGTCTACGTCGACAGGCGGCTCGTGCGGTAGCATAGCGTCAAGCATCGTGGTGACCTGTCTGCCGTGGACCAGCTGGAAAGGCGTCATACCGGTCGTCTCCTGGACAGCGGTATTATAAGCGAATGTAACGTAGGGCAGTACCGAGTCCCAACTGCGATGGGCGACATCCACGTACATGGCGATCATGTCGGCCATGGTCTTGTTCAGCCGCTCCGTCAGCCCATTCGTTTGCGGATGGTACGCAGTAGTTCGGCGGTGGCTGGTGCAGCTGAGACGGAGGATCTCCTGTGTGAGCTTGGCCAGAAACGCGGCACCCCGGTCAGTGATCAAAACGGCAGGGGCACCGTGACGGAGCACAATGCACTCGATAAAAAATTTGGCTGCCTCAACAGCTGTCGCAGACGGAAGTGCTCGGGACTCCGCGTATCGCGTTAGGTAGTCCGTCGCTATAATAATGTACCTGTTGCCCGACTGCGACGTCGGAAATGGACCAAGAAAATCCATTCCGACGGTGTGGAACGGAACAAGCGGTGGTTCGAGTGGTTGGAGAAGACCAGCTGGTCGTATGGGTGGTGTTTTGCGCCTTTGACACTCTCGACAAGTTCTGACGTAGTGACGCACGTACTTAGGAAGTGTCGGCCAGTAGTACCGTTCTCGAATACGTGAAAGCGTCCGGCTGTAGCCAAGGTGACCAGCTGTAGGATCGTCGTGGCAAGCTTGGGCGACCTCGGAGCGCAGGTCCTCCGGCACAACAAGGAGCCACGACCTCGGGCTGCTGTCGAAGTTCTGCTTGTACAATACGCCGTGCATTATCTTGAACGTCGGCAGCATGCGCTGGAAAACGCGAGGCACCGCAGCTTCTCTAATTTTCTCTATTTTTCTCTATTTATTAACACCGCTACCGATTTCGTAATTTAATCTTTGTTCCTTTGTTCTTTTTCATTCTTTTGAATGCTTGCTTTCGTTTTTGTACTGGTTTTACAGAGATTGTGTATATTTTTTACTAATACCTTTTTGTGTACAATGTGTATGCCTCTGCATCCGCCCCTCCCCTCTATACTGTACATTTGTGCCCGGGGGTATAATAAATAAAATAAAATAAAAATAAAATAAAGGAGATGATAGAAGCAAAATTCCGATGAGGCACAGAGCAAAGACTGCAACATACTCATATTTCACAACGCATTAAAGAAAATGTGTTCGAAAATATATGGATCCCTCAATTCACCCCATGTCACAGACCACAGTTCACAACGCGCAAAAACTGATCACTGAGATAGCAAAATTTCTAATATGAATATCTAGAGCTTTTTTCTAAGAAAATATTCCTGCAGCGGATGCGATGAACTTCATTCTGAAAGTACACAATCTGGTAGCTACATATGCATGTACAGCGCAGAGGATGACGAATTTCGACTCATCATAACAATGTAATGTGTGGATGAAGTGACGTCATGGTATTAAGAAGAAAGCAATTTAGCCTTGCTTCTGAAAAAAAGGTATGTCTCAGTGAGAAATCACAAAGTGTGGCCAAAGCAACCCATAGCCTTCATGATGCCAGCATGAAAGTGCTTTGGGGCGGACAAAGTTGCTGTTGAGTGCAACAAAATGAAAAAATGGCTGGAAACAACTTTGCCGTGTTAGCATAAGAAAAGGGTTGCGTTACCGTAGCCACATTCATTTGCTAAAAACGCAATGTGCTCAGAGAATGTTCTGCGTAGTATTTTTTTTTCTGGACACGCTCTTAATATGCCATATCACAAAGACCTGCCTTAGTGCGCAATTTTGGATATCTCTGCAGTGTCGCAGACTCGCGGCACACGGATTTCAAAATTCCGCCGTCCCTAACAAGACTTTCCGGCGTCACTCTTCTGCAAGCGTAAATAAGTTTCCTAAACATGGCAGTTACATGTGTATGATTTTCTCTCGAAACGTGGAAGCAACAAAAAATATGGCGCTTGATCGGCTAGTCCAAATATGTCTGTGTTTCTCATTATATGTAACAGAAGCACTTTCGCAGTATTTCGCGAATTGCAGAGATGTGTGAGCGCCGCTGCTCAATGCAGCTAAATATAATCATCCTGTGTGCTTCTTTTTTCCTTGCATCCACTCCAGTCTGGCTACGTTGGTAAGCCAGAAGTCGTAACGGAGGACCTACTCAGACCTATATACAACGGTTACACCTGGCGTGTGTTCTTCTATTGTCCTGTCAAAGAGTAAGTTGCGCTGACTGCAAGAGATTTCTGTGAAGGCCTGCCGTGCGGATCAATAGTTATCAGTTGAACATTACTAGAATGTCGTAATTGACAAAGTGCTCATAAAGGTTTCTATCATTTCTGCCCGATGTGGCCGCGACAGACCGGCGTGTCTGCTTCCCGTGTACGCCTCTTTCGTGTTAACTGTCGCTTTTTGTCCTAAGCACTGTACAATTTTTCCTGAGATAGACGTGTCCGCAGAAACGACGAACAAATTTTTGATTGTTTTCACTGTTACCACTAGAGTTTAAAACACTGAAATGCTTAAAATTTTTGGAAAGTTTTACGCTTTAAAATATGTACACATCTAATTTTCTTTCATCTTTTTTTACGTTACCGTCTTCTATTGCATTCCTTTTTCGGTTCTGACTTGGGTGCACTGCAGTAGCCTCTTTATGACCTCTGTAATACTTGTCTGTAACAATTATCTGCACCTGCGAAGAATGCTTCCCAGTCAAAACATCAGTAAAGCCTTGATATGTTTTTAGGCGCGTCCCTGTCGACTTTATAACAACAAAGGCTCGCATTTCGAATGCTGTCTTCGGCACAATTATATGCATGAATAAATAAATGATATGTAACCTACAAATGAAAAATGTACCAGTGTTTATATTACTAAGGTCGGCTGACGGACCAGCCTATTGCGATTCAAGCCACCCGAAAAACGATGTCGTTCCAGCCAGAACGTCTTGTAACAAGCACACATGTGTTGTCATGTTTTCGGTCTTTAACATTTGTATTTATTTTTAGCTGCAACAAAATCATCTTTCGTGTGCATATACATGCATGAGTAGTAACCTCAGGGATTAGCATTGAAAAACTGAATAATTTCATTAAAATTTTGATCCATGACGTACCTCATTCAGATTGGAGCAGGATGGTTGTTATTGCTAGCAGAAATTCACACTCTGAAGGAAAGATTGAATTACCCTTGAAACAGTGCTCAGCTTTGAGTTTTAAATAAATAAATTTGAGTGGTGGCCCATGTAAAAAACAAAGGGCAAAACAATGGGCACTAAAAGGGGTCTTTATTCTGCCTATAAATTAAAGACCATTCTCGAAAACGTTTTTTTATAAGAGGTTAATACCCCTTTGGCTAAAGGCGCGAAACACACGCACTCAAGGAAGCTAGATGGGACGGACTTTCCTTGTGTCCGCATTTGTTTCGAGTCTTTAACCAACCCGCGGAGGCAAAGTTTCGATGGAGGCAAAATTCTAGAGGCGCGTGTACTGTATGATGTCACCAAATGTTAAAAAAACCCGAGGTGGTCGAAATTTCCGCAGCCTTTCACTATAGCGTCCCTCATAGCCTGAGTCGGTATTTAAACCCCCATGAACTAAACTAATCTAAAATAATTTTAAACAAAGATTAAGAACTACCAACATGTACAATTACACGTATATTTAAGGAGGTTAATAGATTACTAATTTCTCATATGATGCCAATGTAAATACAGGCTACACAAATTGCGTCGCCGTGATGCTTCATTGGTTATGCCACTTGGCTGCTGACCCGAAAGACGGGTGTTAGATTCCTACAGCGGTGGTCAAATTTCTGTGAAGGCCAGATGCTAGAGACCAGTGTTATATGTGATATCACTGCTGGTTAAAGAGCTGCAGGTAGTCGGAATTTCTGGAGCCCTTCACTACGGCGTCCCTCATATCCTGAGTTGCTTCAGGACGCTAAACGCTCATAAACCGAAACCGACAAGGTACGAAAATATGTGTTAATTTTTTTTAGTGCTGACATCTTGTCTCTTTTTCACAACTATTGCACCTCTACGATTAGCTTTCGCATTTTCATGCTCAAAACGTTGAAAACCAGCCTGCCACGAAAGTGGTTAGGAGGCTTATAGATCGTCATCAGGAATTGCATTTTGATATTATGCACGTATAACAGTGCAAATAAGGTGCAGCGTACAGACGGGCAGCATACAGATTTGAGCCCGTGTGATGAGGAGTTCGCTTCTCTCAGACATTCTGCATGTATTTTTTTAGCTAGTTCTACTCTCAGCCAGTTATCCTTGGAGCCATAAAATAAGCTGCAAAATTACAGTGTCATTCCAGCATGAATCACAAGTCTGTGCACTCGATTTTCCAAATAAGCTATTCCCCTTCAGCACCGATGTTAATGCTAGTCTCCGAAAGCCTCAGAACATTCTCCTGGGCCGTAACAAAAAGGAGCGCTTACTCTCCGAACGATCGAGTGCATCGCGTTGCAGGAAAAAAAAGTATATAATTTTGTTATGGGCTTAGAGAAACGCAGGAAGGGCAAGGCGGAGAACGAAAGAAGATGAAGTTGAAAGTGTTGTGCCCCGTCGAACGCTAATTCCTGCTCGCCGATTCAAGCTACCGCGGCTGTCCTGTTAAACCAGCTAGAACACCCCGGTTGTGAGATTATAGCCGTAACATCGTGGTAAAGGCGCCGGGTAACGGTCTCAGCAACTAAACGGTGCAGCAACAACTCGATCCCCACCGGCGTCGTCGCCTTGCCGGCCAGGAACCGCTGACTGAAACCATGAAGTCTCCCGAAGAGCCTTCCGCAGCACGAAGTGACGCTGCGATCATGTTGCAGACCAGCCAGTGGGCACAGTGACCGGTTCAACGCAGCACTATCGGGAGCCCCGCAGTTTTGCCGGAGCAGCAGGCGAGGACGTGGAGGAATAGTTGACCCATTATCAAAGGGTGAGCCGCTATAACCGCTGGGACGCCGCCACTGAGCTTGCTTGCCAACGTGGTTTTCTTTCTGACCCATACACCTTTGGGGTGGTTTAAGAACCACGAGGACTCCGTCACTACCTGGGTCCGCTTCGTAACCGAACTGCGACAGTGTTTTGGCGATTGCCTCGCGCGCCGCAAGCGGGCCGAACAAACGCTTGCACACAGGGCTCAGTTACCGGGCGAAAATTGCACGACCTACATAGGAGAAATACTTATGTTATGAAAAACAACGAATGCTAATATGACCGAGGACGATAAAGTAGGACATCTTCTGGAGGGCATTGCAGAAGATGTGCACAATTTTCTAATCGCGAAAGATGACTTGGGAGCCGTCTCAGACGTCATTCGGCACGTCCGCACATTCGAGATATTGAAGACTTGTCGTATTACGCCTAAATTTGGGCGGCTGGCTAACGTTCCACCTGTGGCCAGCATCGAAGAGCGTTTTACGAATCTCTCAACGACGATCCGCCAGATCGTGCGCGAGGAACTTCTGAGATTCGAGCCCAATGCGCGGTGTCCACCATCTGGGCCGTCCGAAATTCCCGTTTATCAAGGTTCTCCATTAGTAGTCCTGTCGATGCCCGGGCTAACTTCAGTAAACACTGCACACACGTCCAGGTTCGGTGGACCAAGTCATCCCTATCACTCCTACTCACGCTCGGCGGACTTCCAATTGAAGTACGATCCGGATTATGAACATCGTTCAAGACCGCCTGCAGGCTCCTTCTGGTGCCTAGCCAGAAGGGCTGAAGACGCGCGTGGGTATCCAGTGCTGCCCGCCTCGTCATAGCCTTCTCGAGAAGAAGCTCTTCGTCGCACCGCTCTCGTGTGCCGCCGCTCCGGCATCGAGGGGCACATTGAGCACTATTGCCGCCGCCGTCCAGCGCCTCGATACGATCGGCCCGTCCATCCTCCTCCGCCGGTTAACAATTCGTACGGCTCTCCTTGGCAACGGCCCTTGACCTTGAGCGACTATCCCCTGCCCGACGGACAACGCAGCCACTCTCTCGTTTCGTACCGAAGTTACTCACCACCCCCTTGCTCTTCTGCGCGTCGTTCTTCGTCACCCCGGCGACGTTCCCCATAGCGTTCGCCGGAGAACTAGTCAGCGCGGCCGCTTGAGGAGAGGCCGCTGGAGGCTGTGTCCTGCGTTTAGAAATTCCTCCTTCAGTTGTTATGCTGAAAAACACAGTTCATGTGCTAGTGGATGGTGTGCCCGCAATGGTGTTAGTGGACACGGGTGCAACTATCTCAATTATGAGTTTTTCATTCAAGAACCAGCTAGGCCGCAAAGTTATGTTTCTTTGGAACAGCAGTGTTAACTTTCATGGCGCGGGCCGTGAGTTGTTGTGCCCCTTTGGGATATGCAGTGCTGTGGTGTACCTCGGCGGAACCGTTTTACAGCGGAGTTTCAGTGCTTCCGAGATGTACGCATGACCTTATCTTAGGTATTGACTTTTTAGGAATGTGTGGCGCAACTGCCGACTGTCGCTCAGGGGAACTCTGCGTTGATGGTTCCCTTCCATCTGGACTCTTTGAGAAGACGCCAACTCGACAAGATGTGTTTTGCGTATCTGAGGATACCAGAGTGCCCCCGCTTTCTATCATGTGCGTCCCAGATCCATGCCCCAGCCGTGCTTCCGATACCTTCGATGTCACAGTGGCGCCTCTCTATTCTAACTGCGCCAAGAAACTCATTCTATATCCGCATTGCCTGGTGTCGGTGTTCCAGGGCAGGACACAATTGTGGGCCATCAACTGTTCTTTGCAACCTGTGGTTTTACCAGTACACATGAAGATCACCACGTGTAATCAAGATGGCCCTGCCTCGGTGGCTTTGGTTGATGACGCACCAGACGCCACTACAGCCACTGACTCACAACTGCGTCGGATGATCAGCAAGTCTCTGAACAGTGTCGAGCGTGATGCCTTAGAAGCCTTGCTGGTCAAATACTCGTCTATCTTTGACTTTTCAGAGCCCAGTGGTTCCCGTAGCATTCCCGGGTCGCGCACGCGGCATAGGATTGACACCGGTTACTCACACCCCATTCGACAAAAGCCGTACAGAGTGTCCCCAACAGAACAGCAGGTCATAAATCAACAAGTTCGGTTTATGTTGCAAAAGGGTGTTATACAAGAGTCGTGCAGTCCTTGGGCCGCTCCTGTCATTCTGTCCAAAAAGAAAGATGGCACATGACGCTTATGTGTGGACTATCGCCGCCTGAATGCTGTAAAAAAGAAAGACGTGTACCCACTTCCTCGGATTGATGATGCTGCCAGACGCGCACCCTCCCGTCCCCATATCTGAAATGGCATATTTTTATGTGTTACCTCGATGATTTCGTCATTTTTGGCCGGACATTCAATGAGCACAACGAACGCCTCACCCTTCCGCTGGATTTTCTGAAACGCGCTGCTCTGGTGCTTAATTCGAAGGAATGTCGTTTCGGTGAACGTCAGACGTTGGTGCTCGGGCACCTCGTCGACTGTGAAGGTGTCCGCCCTGCCCCACAGAAGACTGCGGCTGTAGCATCCTTTCCAACACCTAAGACTGCAAAAGAACTTCGCAGCTTCCTCGGACTTTGTTCGTATTTTCGCCGCTTTATTCCCCGTTTCGCTGACATAGCTCACCCGCTCACGAGCCTGCTCCACAAAGACGCTCCCTAAGATTGGACATCTTAGTGCGATTCTTCTTTTCGCCAGCTTAAGTTTGTCCTCACATCGCATCCAATTATTCGCCATTTCACTCCTTCTGCCCCAACAGAAGTGCATACTGATGCCAGTGGTGTTGGCATTGGTGCCGTACTCACTCAGCGCCGTGGCGACAAGGAGCACGTCATTGCTTACGCCAGCCGCTGCCTGAGCAAATCTGAGCGTAACTATGCCATTACTGAGCAGGAGTGCCTTGCGGTAGTTTTTGCCGTTCAGCGGTTTCGCTGCTACCTGTATGGGCGACCTTTCACAGTGGTTACCGACCACCATTCACTCTGTTGGCTGATCAACCTACGTGACCCATCTGGCCGTCTTGCACGGTGGGCAATCCGTTTGCGAGAGTTTGATTATACCGTGTCGTACGAGAGTGGACGCCGACACGCTGACGCGGACTGTCTCTCTCGGTTGCCGCTTGCAAAGACGGATTGTGACGCCGACGACTTTGACCACTACATCGCTTCTGTAGAACCTAAATTACCGACGCCCGTGCATTCCACGAGGAGCAACGGAAGGACCAGCATCTCACACCATTCTTTACCGCTGCGCAGGCCCCTACAACCTCCTGCGCATTCTGTGCACGCAATGGTCTTCTCTACAAGAAGGTCTACTCCTCCACTGGTCTCCGTTTTCTTCTGGTAGTGCCTGACAGCCTATGCTCCTCTGTTTTGCGTGTCATGCATGACGATCCAACTTCGGGACACTTGGGTTCTGCTAGGATACTCCACCGCACCCAAGAAAGCTTTTACTGGGCACGTAAGCGCGATACGACTGATATGTATTCGGCTAGTTGTGCACCGTGTGCGAGTCACAAACGTTCCACCGGTCCTCCTCCTGGTCTTCTTCACCTTGTGACGCCTTTCTGCTGCATTCTGTGATTCTGCGCCATGGAGCCCCGCGAGTCGTAATCAGCGACCGTGGCCGCCAGATCACTGCCGATATTGTTGAAGAACTCCTTCGATTCTGCACTGCGCAGTTCAGACATTCTACCCCCTATGATCCTCAAACCAATGGTTTCACGGAGCGAACCAACCGGGCACTCACCAACATGCTTTCCATGTACGTCACTCCTGACCACAAAGACTGGGACTCCATCCTACCTCTTATCACATATGCATACAACACCGCTCAACACGAAACTACGGGTTACAGTCCGTTCTTCCTCCTCTATGCCCGCTCTCCACGACACACCCTCGGTACTATACTTCCGTTCTCCACCGGCGATGACCCTGGCATCGCTGAGATCCTCCGCAATGCTGAGGAAGCCCGCCAACTAGCTCTCCTGAGAACTCTCACCTCACAAGACCGCTCCAAAGCCCGCTACGACGACCATCATTGCCGGGTCATCTATCTCCCTGGCGAGTTGGTCTGGGTTTGGCGTCTACTCAGGAAGCGTGGCTTAAGCCAGAAACTGCTCGCGAACTATACCTGTCCCTGTGTCATCTTGGAGCGACTCAGTGACCTCACTTATAGGATTGCGCGCGTCACCGCAAGCGGCCGACGTTCTGCCCGAAGAGAACTCACCCATGTCGCGCGGCTGAAACTGTCATCCGCTCGCCGATGCCTGACTCGCCCAGCGGGCTTCGCCTGCGATGGGGGAAGTGTTACAGGCTTGGAGAAACGCAGGAAGGGCAAGGCGGAGAACGAAAGAAGAGGAAGTTGAGAGTGTCGTGCCCCGTTGGACGCTGATTCCCGCTCGCCGATTCAACCTCCCGCCGCTGGCCTGTTGAACCAGCTAGAACACCCCGGCTGTGATATTATAGCCGTAAGAATATGTCGTAACAGCCTCGAAGCAAAACGTTGATCAAGTCTCCAGTTGGGCACCATGCCATAAACCTCATTATAATCCAATTACGGTGATCAATGCCGTCAGAGCTGTTCGTAAGAAAGCGTCCTCTTTCATAAACTTCTAGGAGGCTTCAAATCTGATGGCATTAAAGCGTTATACTTCCTCAAATGCGGCATGTGGCTGCAGAAAATATTGAACAGACGGAAACTCCTTCCGGCTGAGATTCAAAAACCACGGAGGGGCTGTACCATCACTGCCAATGCTCTGCCAATGGCACTGCCAATCCGTACCTATTACGAAACTAAAGCCAGTCGGTCATACCCAGTAATAATGCCGCGAATCTGTGCAGTGTTTGCTTGTTCATTCATCAAGATCTTCGCCCGGTGAACTGTTGAACGTGGTTGGCAGTCAGGACCTGCTCAAAATAATGCAGGCTGTGATCGTAGCCATGGTTGACGTCGTAATTGAGGAGTATTTTTTGGCTCGTGTGCTGTCCAGTGGCAGTCTGTATTCGTGTGAACGCCTCTGAACACGACGGATGCTTCGCACTTCGTCTTCGGTTGGGACGATTTCTGCGGCTTTGTCGTGATCTGCTTCTTCTTGACGGTTTGGTATCCTTTGGCGGCTCCCATGGAGTGAGGGCCACAACGACATACGACAGTGCCTCCACCAGATATTACGTAGTGGTGACAGCAGTACGGAAACCACGAAGACACCGAAAATTGCTTGCAAACAAAAGTCTATGTGGGCTGACTTGCGCTCGCAAATAACTGAATGAGTCGCCGGTGGGATTGCAACAAGCCTGCTCGGCGGTCGTCATACCGAATGTCCGCTGCTCTCGGCTGTGCTGAATTTCAAGCTGATAGCAAACATACGAGATTAAAAGTACGAATATACCAGAACATTGTGTGGTTGGGAGCGAAAGGACGGTTGAAGACGTTTACAGCGACGCCATAAACGGAGAAGGTGAGGATCTGGGTCTTGGATTGGGTAACGAGAGCGAACGCGACAGCTACTGGACGTGAGCGCTGCAGAGATGCGCGACGTGCACTCGTCGTAGGATTGAAAGGAGTCGGAGGCGAGATTAGTGCGAAAAGCATTCCAGTCAGTGTGAATAACCGGATGACAGCGAGGGATGTGGGAAAGAGAAGTGGTGATATGGATGAGAAAGTGGTCACTTAGAAGAGTTCCGGCTGTCACCTGCCAGTGAAAGAAAATTGAACTCCGAGAAAAAGTGAGGTCGGGTGTCGTGGGGCGTTGTGAGGCAATGCCCGCTCGAGTAGGAGAGCCACGAGTATTAAGAAGGGTGAGGTGGCGTTCCTGGGCCAGACAATGGAGGAGGCGGCCGGGTTTGAGGGTTTGTGGGTAGCCCCAGAGTGTGTGAGGGGCATTAAAGTCACCACCAAAGAGGAGATGGGAGGTAGAAGGAAGAGAGTGAGGAATTTGCCCAGAGCAGAGAATAAAGAGGAAGTGACAGGGGGGTTGTAAAAAGACAAAAGGACGAGTGAGATGCGGGAAGAAGGGTGGTAATAAACCACACCAACTAAACATTTAAGGAGGGAGGAGGGGATGTCAATTTGCTCTAGGAGCACGTCACTGCGTACATAAATAGACGCAAGTGGTGTGGCCGTAGTGGCATGGTAGGCGCGGTAGCCTGGGACATTGCGGGCCGTCCGGATCTCCTGGAGAAGGAGAAAATGAGGCAGAGAGGGGCGGGTGAGTAGATACTGGTGGTGGGGCTCTTATTGTGGCAAAGATTTCGGCAGTTCCACTGCACAATCTCGAGGTCCTCGCCAAACGCCATTATGATAGTGGAGAGGAACGCGATGGTACGCGTTCTTTCTTTTTGGCCTGGGGCAATGACTCATGCAGGGATTGGAGCGTAGAAGTGAAGGATTCTAATTGTTTGGATTGTGCTTGGAGGGTGGTAAGAATCTGCAGAACCGATGTCTCTAACTGAACCAAGCGAGTGTGGTGTGCCTGTGTGGTGGTTTCGAGAAGATCAGCCAGAGGGGCGACCTGGGCGGTGGAGGAGGGAGTGGTGAGTGTGGCAAGGTGCTCATTTAGCTTGGTAAGCTGGGAGGTATCTATGCGGACCTGGCCCATTGCCTCTTCTATTGCCCGGCTGCTCAGCAGTCGGGTTCCTTCCCCCCACCCTCTCTATCCATCACCACCTGGCTTGACTGGCTTGGCGCTGAAGGGGAAGAACAGCGACTTCTGGTCGCTCAGGCGGTCGACATGCTCGGCCTATAAATTATGGTCGAATAAAAGTCTTTTACTACTACTACTGCCAGAATATTCTGGAACAACATAGATGCGGCTCCACATGGATGAGATCAATCGAGATAAATCTGGTTGCTTCTTGGTTCCCAATGTGATAAAGCGGTGCGCCGGCAGCTTTGAAGAATAAACAAAGAAACACTACAAGGATTCGTGGCATTATCCACGCAATGAGGCGGTTTAGGTTGGAGCTCCAGTGGATTTGCACAACAGCAACACCCGGGCCACGACCTAAAACACCTCATCGAGTGCAAGCTTTGTTCACCCCCCGCCTCATTCAAGCGAGGATGGTCTTCGTTCTGTGCACAGAATGATGTGCTCGCGAAGATGAACTTATAAGCGAGCAAAACAGCCTACTGTATTATTCTTGTGCCAGCAAGTCTGCGCGAAGAAGTTCTTCAGGCTTCACATGACAAGCCCACAGATGGGCATCTCGACTTTTCTGGCAACATCCCGGTAACTCTCCCCGACTGTCTGCCGATATCGCACATTATGTGAAAACCTGCCGAGATTGTCAACGACGAAACACTCCTCCCACTCGACCAGCAGGATTTCTGAACCCCCCCTTTAACCCTCCTCAAGGCCCTTTCAGCAGATCGGCACGGACTTGCTTAGCGCTTCCCGGGAGTGAAAGACTGGAAATCAGTCGATCATCACAGCCACCATCTACCTGACCAGCTTCGCCGAGGAAAAAACCCTATCGAAAGGAAAAGCAGCAGAAGTCACCAAATGTTTCGATAAGTGCATTGTTCTGCGACACGGCGCCAGCGATTTGCTCAACACGAACAGAAGAACAGCCAGCCTGCGTTACAGCCAAACCAGCCACCGGAGTACAACTGCATGCCACCCGCAGACAAACGGACTGGCCAAGGGCAAGTTCAGATATGTTAGCGACTTTTTTGTCCAGTCGGTCCAGGGCTATTTTAAATACGAGTGAGAGAATACCGCCCCATTTGGGGTGGCTCGCTTGGACAGGGAGAGTGGAGAAATGTATCTGGGCTGTGCTTTTGGTTAAAAAAGCTTGAATAAAGCGCCATGTGCGCGACCCACAGCTAGTGGTGGCCGTTATGTGAAGTACTTGTTCTTTTATTGTCGAAGGCTTTTGAATATCCACGAAGAGAATTGCGTGTAGGCTGGACATGTGCTTTATTAGGGAGAATAAGGTTTCCTTGAGAGATAGGATTGCGTCTTGTGCACAGATTAGGACGAAATCCGAAATTGTTCTTCATAAGAATCCCGAGCCTTCTAGAAAGGGTTGTCATCTATGAAGGATGACATGTTTGTATAGCTTTCCCACGCAATTTGTGAGCAGATAGGAGAAAGGTTTTGGAGGAGTTCTCTGCCGAGTTTGGGAATGAAGGCGGTGTGCTTGTTTCCACGAGGATGGCCGAGGCCCCTTCACCCCAGTGTTAATCTGCCAGTTCCTGAAGTGGGGTTTTGTCATGGTTATGGAGGAACTTGTATGAGATGTGGTCAGGCTCGAGTGATGTAGATTGGCGTATAGTCATCAGTGTTCATTTTTCCTCACCAAAGGTGGTAATCTTGTCACGGTACAGGTTAGGATGAGACGGCATAAGTGGTTTCGTCCTAGTTGATGGAATGGTTGTCCGGATCTATGTTGTTTGCAGAGTTTGAGTGATGTCGGTGCCCTTTTGCAGCTCTAGGTGAATTTGACGTTGGGTTTCGTGAGTTTGGGTTTTCATGGTGATGGAGTCTACGGGGATCACAGAATTATTCCAGTGCACTTTGTGTATAATGTTCGCTGGAGGCTACTACAGAAGGAGGCCCAGGTGTTTCTAGCCATGATAAATACCTATGCTTCTGCGGCGAAGTTTGCCCCAGTGGCTGCGAAGCGCGAAGTTTGTTCCAATCTCTGGAGTGGTGATTGCGGGGAACAAACATTCTCATATCGTATGTAAGGGTAGTTGTAATGATAAAGTGGTCGCTGCCGAGGCTATCTGCTAGGACCCCGTGCGGCTTCACCAAGAGGTGCAGGCTTGCCCATGTAAGATTCGAGGTGTTGTCCTTTGTTATACTTGTGCTGATTCCTATGGGCGTGTTTTTATGTGCCCAGAGTCCCAGACCATAATCAGGGATGGCGGTAGAGACGAGTCTGCTTTTAAGGGTGTTGAAAGGGAAACTCCATGATGTGTGGCTGGGGTTAAAGTCTCAAGTCACGAGTGGCTGCGAACTGTGCAAGGAGCGCAGAATGCCTGGGATTAAAGCACCTTTCGACATGTAATTTTTTCTCAATTCCTTAAATAGATACTCTTCTAGCTTTTTTTTTCTCTGGTTAATGTATTTATTAATTTCAACAACAGATTTTTGAGTGTTTGCAGTGCATAAGCTTTGCGGTGTGTTTTCACATTCAAGTAATCCCTAATGCGGGTGACGCGGCTAAGGCGTTGTTTTTTGGTTTGCTGTGTTAAGAATCTTCTGCCATCATTTATTTCCGCTATATAAAGATTACGTATTGAGCAGTCATATATCGTTTTGACAGGCATCACTTTGCATTTAAAAAATACTTTAATTGAGTGAAAATGCCTGTTTACAATTTAAACTGCACGAAGAAACCTTTTTTCCAGCATATGTAGCTTTTGAAAAATTTCGTTCGTTGTAGGCTTCTAGCCTAAACGACAGTACCTTAAGATTGAAGAAACTCTGGTGTAATAAGAATAGCATAGCATTTCATGGCAGAATATTGCGCCTGCAACATGTGAGACCATTAGCCCGAGACATCTTCTTTCGAGATGGTTGATATCGTGGCTGGAGAATAACGTTTGATGAAAAATAGCTCCGAGCTCTAAAACTGTAAACACCTTTGATCGGAATAAGGTGTAGGGTTGTATTTCAGTTTGCAGTTTTATTTATCCTCTTTGCTATGAAGATAATATTTTAGTCTTCGGCACAATGACTGTCAGACAGATTTTTTTCAGTAAGCAGTGAAGATTATGCGCAGACAAATAATTCTTCAATATCATTTCCTGCGCAAAACATTCTCATGCCATCGACATATATAATAAAGTGTGGAGAAGGGGCCATGTGTTTATAACATTTATTTATGCGTCGAATAATTACGGCATTAAAATGCTTTCCTGCAGTTTGCCACTGGGCACCTGCAGCTGTTCGAGGGCAAAGCCAGCTTTTTAAAGCACTTGGCTTCAAAGTTCCGACTGACTTCATTTAAGATGCAGCTTTGCCATGAAAACTGTAGCCCTGAAAATTACGCATCATTTCATTATCATGCGATGACAATGAAACGCATCATTTTATTATCATTATCAATCGATAAGGTCTCACACGTTTTAAAAGCCTATAAGTATGATTTATAAATATTCTGAAAAATTAATAGACCAAAGCCTGAAAATATATTTATTTACTGTAAGAAGATCATAATCTGTAGTTAGAGGTTTCCAAAAACGACACTGAGAAATAATTATTAGCTTTTGTTTATGGCCAAATGTGCTAAGGCCGCCTCACAGAACATTCCAGAAGCTTTAGGTACACTAGGGTAAAATAGAAAGTAGTTGGTAGTTGCGCAAGCATTTTTTGTTCTCATTTGAAACAGTTACCCGCGCATGCTGTATTTTGTGGCGAAATACACTTTCACTAAGGTCGAGGTTAAAAATCGGTGTTATTACTAGTACACCGAGATCAGCAACATATTTCACATCTTTTGTTTTATAAGCATCGACATCTTTGCTCCTACTGTTCGATAACCTCGCTCTTATTATAATTACTCCATTCTCACTTGCCTGGTCATGAAAGATATCGCCCTATTTCAGTGCAAGTTTTCCAGTTTGATATGAACAGTATCTTGCTTTAAGATTGACAGAATATTTATTGAACGCATCTTAAAGCGGTTTAGGGTCTGTTCGGTGCCATTTATGTAAAGTTACTGAATGTCAATTAGTGAGGCCTTGTAATTCAATGTTGAAGTTAATCTTTTCAACGCGACATCTGTGGATCCGTGTTTGTAACCCACAAAAGCTGCAGAATATTTCCGTCGTGCTTTTGCAAAGTCCTTGCTTAAGCGATATCGATTGACCTTAAAATTTTTGTGTTTATACAGATCTCATTGTTGATAAAAAGATTGTAATCACAATTTTTATAATGCATTCTTGTGGTCAGTTCAGTTTTGATCCAACTTTTCCCAATCTATCTCTTTTTGCAATAAGTTCTCCAGGAAAACTCACTCCATATATAGGCTGCAATCATTCAAAAAACATTTGTAATAAGCTGCGTTGGCATTGACTGTTTCTGAATCTGTTGCCAAAAACAATAGCACTACAACCCGAAAATAGAGCATCCATGCTTACATCCTCCTGGAGCAGATATTTTGTACACATGGTTAGTATTTTGAAGGCCTTTCGAACATCAGTAAAGAAGGTTTCTGATATAAAAGGCGCACGTGGGACTAATTTTGGGTAATAGGCAAAAATCTTCTTATTCCTGGACTAAAGCGGCTGTGCTGGCTCACTGTAGAGTAGAAGAAAGGCAGAGCACTACTATACTCTTTGGCGCCCACTTTAGACTAACTCCTTAAAATAAAGCCCTACCTCCTTTCAATAAACTTTCGTTTAAGTTTATTTAATGGACCTTTAATGCAATCTAAACGGTGTCAAAATTTCAGCTGAAATTTCTACTAAGCGTTTTATAAATGTACTTAGAATCTAAATTGCCATGAGTGCTTAGAAATTACCTCGAAATTTTGAATCCATTAGCTAGAATAACCGGCAATAATCGGCATGCTTAATGCTTCATGTGGCATTGATAACATTTCAGCCCAAAGTGCTAAACTAGTGACAGAAATAATATCTCCAGTGTTAGCCCATATTGTCAATTTAATTTTCTCGACAGGAGTTTTTCCCGCAAAAATGAAAGTAGCGAAAGTTCTTCCATTATATAAGTCAAAAGAAAAAGATAACATCCAGAATTACAGGCCAATATCAATATTACCGTTTTTCAGCAAGGTCGCTGAAAAACTGTTAGCAGCAAGACTTAACAGCTACCTAGAAAACATAGTATTCTGTCACCCTACCAATTTGGGTTCAGAAAAGGATATTCCACAACAACTGCAGTTTCGACCTTTGTTGACATAGTTAGGAAGTTTATTGATTCAGGTTCCCTAGCAGCAGGCATATTTATCGATTTCGCCAAAGCCTTTGATTCTCTAAATCACAGTATTCTTAAAGAAAAGTTTATTGGTTACGGCGTCAACGGCACACACCTAACACTCATTCAAAGTTACCTAAAGGACCGTCATCAAGTTGTTTCCTTCGGAAATTCACAGTCGAGTGCGAAGGTGATTGATTAATGTCGGGGTTCCCCAAGGCTCCGTGTTGGGACCTTTGTTTTTTTTACTTTATATCAATGACTTGCCTTCCCAATTAACTTATGCCCAAACTGTATTATATGCTGATGACACGACTTTAGTATTAGCAGATCGCGATGAAAGTGCCCTGATTAGAAATGTAAATAAAGAATTACAAAATGTACATAAATGGTGCATGGCGAATGCAATCAACCTTAATCCTAATAAAACCGTTTTTATCCTTTTTCACTCTGGCAGAAGAATTATTTCTTAGCATACATATGTAATTTACAATAACCGGCCTATTCAGCATGCTAACAACACAAAATGTTTGGGTATTGTGATAGATAATTATCTCAAGTTTGATTTACACGTCCGTTCAGTGATTAAAAAAGCCTCATACGGCCTGCATGCACTTTCCAAATGCCGAAATTTTTTCCCCGTTGATGTACTTGTTAACCTTTATTACGCCTTTGTCCATTCACATATTAATTACTGTATATCTGTTTGGGGATGCACATATTCATCTCACATCGCCCCCTTATATGTTTTTCAAAAAAGAGCTCTTCGAATTGTCGCGCAAAACATTCAGCATGCTCATCTAGATGAATTATTTGCCGTTCTTGGTATCCTAAGTGTATACGACCTAGTAACTTATAATACCGCTTCCTTAATTTATCAGATATTTCACAACACACTCAATTTAACTACAGTACGTCTTCGTCGCTCACTACGCACCAACACGTTTACTACAAGACATCGGCTCTTGCTTCCTGCCATACACAAAAATTATGGTCGGCAAACGTTGCAATTTACGGGTCCTCATTTGTGGAATAGTCTTGATTATAATATTCAAATTTCACCTACACTTCATGCCTTTCAAAAACAATTAAAACATTTTCTACTAAGTTCAACCTAGTGCCCATTCTTTAGTGCTTTTTTGTGTTTTTTTTTTCTAATTATAACATGTTTATTTGATGTTTGCACTAGTATCCAGTGTCTACTGCTGTAACATGCTTATTGCTATATAGTTGCCTTATTTGTTGCTGTCGTCTACATCATATGTAACAGCTTATAGTGGTCGGGACCCTTAAACAAATTTTGTTGGGTCCCTGAAGTTCTGTGTTTGTATTTGATGTTTTATGCTAAATAAATACTTTCTACTTCTACTTCTAGAAGTACAGGAGTCATGTCAAACGCAAAGTGATTCGTGCTTTGATTTTTTCAAAGACGCTTAGAAGCAAAAATGTACTGCTACGTTATTTTCTGATAGCTTGCCATGCGCTAACTCTTTGCGAAAATACGATATGCTGAAAAAGTAATCCGAACATCTTTTATTAATTTCGTATTTATTAAGTATTTTTTTTCCCTATGCTTAAATTTCAACACGAATGCTTTCTAGGTACACGAGTACTAGAAATAATATTGTTACATTAGGTCGTAGCATCTTGGTGGAGGTGGTTTCTGACCCGCTGGCCACAGCTCCTCGTATTTCCGCGCCAGAAACCTGGATTTGCGCAGTGGACGCCATCTCCCCGAGCTCACCCCACCGACTGCCACAGCAAGCATGGCATCCCAGGATGCATCACCCGCTCCGGACACTCCAGATTCTCACATGATCTTAACCAAAATCCGCCATCCTCCTATATTTAACGGCGAAGACAAGACGGATGTTGAAGATAGGCTGGATGAATACGAAAGGTGCAGCAAGAATAACCGGTGGGATGCTAGCATAATGCTAGCCAACATCATCTTCTATCTAGCGGGAACGGCGAAGACCTGGTTTACCAACCACGAACAGGAGATGCCTACTTGGGACATCCGCAAACAAAAACTTCAGGACTTGTTTGGCAAGGCAATTGGGCGAGCTCTAGCAGCCAAAAACGACCGCGCTACTCGCGCTCAATCATCAACTGAATCACACCTCGCCTACATACAGGACGTCCTCGCCCTTTGTCGAAAGGTGAACACCTCCATGACCGAAGCTGATAAAGTGGGCCATATACTCAAGGGTATCGCCGATGACGCATTCAATATACTTCTCTGCAAAGACTGCTCTACGGCGGACTCAGTCCTGCAAGTGTGTCGCCGTTCCGAGCAGGCGAAGCAGCGCCGCATCGTCCATCGGTTTATGCGCCTTCCCAACACGGCAACTACATCCTCATATGATGATCTGCCCACTTTGCACTAGCCTTCAAGGCAGAACAACCAGACTACCATCGTCCGCAGGGAAATTGAGGCCTTGACTCCTGTTACACTTACATCACCTCCTGCAGAGGCCACAATAGCTATGATACAGGCTGTTGTCCGCCAAGAATTCGCGAATGTGGGCCTCGTCTCTGGTCCTACCACGCCACCCCCTGCACTACAGCCAATACCAGTGGTTGCTGCTGCTACCACAACCCCGTCCTACACACCGCGCTACCCTGCCCGCAATCCTGCGGAGTGGCGCACATCTGACAACAGGCCTATTTGCTTCGTCTGCTGTCGGGCTGGCCATACGTCCCGCTGTTGCCGCAGCCGCCCGGCTCCCCCCTCTAACCCCTACAACAGCCCCGTCCGCCACGACTATTATGTACCACGGCGCGTTTCTGTCACCCCGGCACAGCTTCGTACCGAGAACATTGAGCAAGTCCGTCGTCCTAGCCATTCGCCATCGCCACAAGCCCACCGTTCTCCATCACCTACTTCTCGCCGCAGCTTCTCCACAACGTACCAAGACCCCTACTCGGGAAACTAGGCGAGCAGTGCCCGGACGTAACGCGGCGTTACCCACCCGGACAGCCAACTGTGTTTCGGCCATCGCACCACGCCGCAACCTGATCAATGTCCTCGTAGATAGAGTCCCTGTGACCGCTCTCATTGACACTGGAGGCCATATTTCAGTCCTTAGTTCGTCGTTCCGCCAGCGCCTGAAAACAATTCTTACGCCCGCTGACACCTCGACAGTTCGTGTTGCTGATGGAAGCACTGCTACCATCAACGGAATGTGCACTGCGCGCGTTAGCATTGCGGCCACCACGTCCCTGTGCTCTTCGCCGTCCTTACTACTTGTCCTCCCGACGTCATTTTAGGCCTAGAGTTTTTAACAGCCTATTCCGCTCTCATCGACTGTTCCTCCGGACTTCTGCGCCTAGCCCTACCGCATTGTTGTTCCCGACGCTAGTGCTGACCATTCCCAGCCTCGCCTCCGCTCCAGTACATTTACTCGCCTGCCTCTCGAGGCGGCAGTATACGTGCCCATGTCACCTTTCCCCTCCCTTCCTGACGGCAACTACGTTGTCAACCCCATCACCGACGTCACTCTACAACACAACATCGCCCTACCTCATGACATTGTACACCTCGAGAACGACCTCACCTACAGTCCCGTACTAAACTTCAGCAAGCATGTCTTCGCAAGCTTTCCCGGAGGGCATATTCTTTGCCGAGCTGTCATCTTTGTCCAGATTTACTATTTCTGCGGTGCTGTCCGACCGTCACGCCGAGGTACCTGCACAACCTGTCCCGTCACATAGTCCGGAAGACCGCATCTCAGCCATGGTTGCCTCTGACCTGCGCCCCGAATATGCCAGTGCCCTTGCCGGCCTTCTGCGGTCGTACAGCGACATTTTTGATTTCGGTCACCGATCCCTAAGCCAAACGTCCGTCGTCACACATCGCATCGATTCTGGAGATGCCGGTTATGTTCACCGACGGCCTTACAGAGTTGGTCTTTCAGAACGCCAGATCACTCAGGAAGAAGTGGACAAAATTTTGGCCAGCAATATTAATTAGCCGTCGAGCAGCCCCTGGGCGTCTCCGGTAGTACTTGTAAAAAAGAAAGACAACAGCTGGACGTTTTGCGTAGATTATCGACACCTAAACAAGGTAACAAAGAAAGACGTGTACCCTCTTCCTAGGATCGATGACACCCTCGACTGCCTGCATGGTGCCAACTACTTCTCTATCAATCTCCGTTCTGGATACTGGCAGATCTCTGTTGACGAAAGAGATCATGAGAAGACGGCTTTTGTCACTCCGGATGGACTCTACCAATTCAAGGCGATGCCTTTCGGCTTTTGTAATGCCCCTGCGACCTTCGAGCGCATGATGGACTCCTTACTACGCGGGTTCAAATGGACCACATGTCTGCGCTACCTCGATGACGTCATCGTATTTTCATCAACCTTTGAAGGCCACCTCCATCGTCTTTCGGCTATTCTTGGCGTCTTCCGACGAGCTGGCCTTCAGTTGAACTGCAAGAAGTGTAGCTTTGGTCGCCAGGAACTCAAGATCCTAGGACATATGGTAAACACCCATGGCATCCAGCCGGACCCCGACAAAATTCGCGCTTTAAGTGGTTTTGCTATACCGAAATCTAGCAGCGACGTGCGTAGCTTCCTCGGACTTTGCTCATACTTCCGGCGATTTGTACCAAACTTCGCGGAAATCGTCCGTCCACTCACGCAGCTTCTGAAAAAAGACGTCTCCTTTTCCTGGGGCCACGAACAATCGGCCGCCTTCGCCGCTCTTATTGCCCACCTCACCCGTCCGCCACTGTTGGCTCACTTGAATCCATCCGCCCCCACAGAAGTACGCACCGACGCAAGTGGTCATGGCATTAGTGCCGTTCTCGCACAACGCCAGCTCGGCTCCCATCGCATCATCGCCTATGCCAGCCGACTCCTCTGTACGGCCGAATAGAATTATTCCATCACTGAACGTGAGTGCTTAGCCCTAGCCTGGGTCATTAAGAAGTTCCGCCCCTACTTGTATGGGCGGCCATTCACAGTAGTCACTGACCACCACGCCTTGAGTTGGCTTTCTACACTTAAAAGACCCTACTGGCCGCCTTGGACGTTGGGCCTTGCGCCTTCAGGAGTGCAATTTTTCAGTAGTTTATAAGTCTGGCCTGTTGCATCGAGACGCCGATTGCCTGTCCCGTCATCCAGTCGACCTGCCAAGCCAACCTGAATGTGACAATGAAGATTGCGTGCTCTCTATTTCTGACTTTTCCAACATTCGCCGTGAGCAACGCCAGGACCCTCAGCTTCACGAAATTATCAGTCCTCTCTGCGCCGATCGCCATGACCCTTCCCTTCATTTGTTTGAGCTCCACGACGGCACCTTATACCGGCACAATATGCGACCTGATGGACCCGACCTTCTACTAGTCGTCCATCAGCACCTACACACAGCCGTCCTTGAACAGCTTCAAGACGTTCCTACAGCTGGCCATCTAGGCGTCTCTCGCACATACGACAGTGTGCGCCGTCGGTTCTTTTGGCCAGGCCTATACCACGCAGTCCGCCGCTACGTGGGGGCTTGTGACCGCTGTCAGCGCCGGAAAAAGCCATCAGTTTTACCAGCTGGACTTCCGCAGCCGATCGACATCCCCATAGACCCATTTTCTCGAGTGGGTCTGGATCTTCTAGGGCCTTTTCCGCTGTCCGCATCGGGGAACAAATTGATTGCGGTGACCACTGATTGCACCATACGCTACGCGGTCACACGAGCAACATCAATCAGTCGTGCAACTGATGTTGCTGTTTTCCTCCTCAACGACGTTGTACGCGTCCATGGAGCTCCCCGCCAACTGCTCACCGACTGTGGCCGTTGCTTTCTTGCGCGTATAGTCGACGAGATCCTACGGTTGTGCAACGTTCGTCATTATTGCACGACTGCCTACCATCCACAGACGAACGGGCTTACCGAATGCCTTAACCGGACAATGACTGAGATGCTGTCCATGTACGTTTCTGATGACCACCGCGACTGGGACATCACGCTGTCATTTGTGACATTTGCATACCATTCGTCGCGTCACACCACTACCGGCTACTCCCCTTTCTACTCGTATCTTCTATATGGCCGTGAACCTAAGGGAGCTATCGGCCGAGCCAGTCGGGGTCCTTTTCGTTGACATGCTCGGGCCACATGTGTCCAGGGCGCCTTTCCCAGTATAATATTATCATCTTCTCCACATGTAATGTAAATAAGTGGTGATTGCCTTCCTGCTAGAAGTTATCATAAACGAAGCGACGACAGGAAAGGGAGTTTTTCACTATTCCCTGAAACGTCGTTTCGAGCCCTAGATTGTTCTACTGTAGGTGGAAGTGTGATGTAACTATATTTTACGTGGACTGCTAATTTGGTCGAATAATTTAAGCATACTATGGATGAATTAATTGCGTATTTACGAAAGTAGACTTTAAGTATATAGCCAACATCCAAATGAAATTTCCCGAAACAAGACTTCGAACACTAAACTTTTCCATGGCAGCTGGAAGTGTCCTGCATATACATTAAAAAGGACTGCCCGTTTGTTATGATTGAAATATACTTCAAACCAACTACTTTCACATTTACGAAAGTAATCTTTTAGGCGAAAGCCTTTAATGGCTCATGCTCGCGGTCACTTCCCTGCGCTCGAATTGTGCCAGCTGTGGCCTCTCCTCCGCGCAGTGGCGCAAGCCCCTCCTCTCGTTAGCAGCCGGTGCGTCGGTGGAGGGCGCAGCTGTGCATAGCAACCGTGACGTCACAGAGTAACGGTAGAACAAATGCGCGCGATTCGGCGGTGGCAGCTACACCGACGCTCCTTCGCCAGACGTCTCGTTGCAGTCGAGTGAGTGTGACGCATAGCTCCGAAGCGGCCCAGTGATTCCGCGCCAAGCGGTTCGGAGAAGCGGCAGTGCGTTCTCCACAAGGCTTTCAAAGAGCACATTTTAGAATTTCTAAAGTGTCTTCGGTAGTTTTTAATACATTGACAAGACGCTAAAAGCGCATACGTATTTTTTCACGTATTTGAACCGTGTTCGAGGTATGCTTAAAGTGAGGTATTTTTTTGCAAATCTTTAGAATATATCTCGAATACCAAGCATTAAAATTTCAGGAACCTATTTTCAACACATTTTTAATGCACTCGTAAATACAAAATATTTTTAAAATACATGTAATGGGAACGACCGGCAGCCGTTCACGTGGTGCGACGAAGAAGGTGAACGAAGTGCTGCGCTGGTTCCTGAGTGACTCCTGGGTGTGTGCCTGCCGTGACGTGTCTCCGATCAACGGCCTCCCACCTGAGCTTCGAAGACGCACCCATACACTTGGTGGAGGTGCTTCTATCCCCGTCCCGGTGCTCAACCTGGAACTTAGGAGCGGAACGTTACTCTCACCGCTAACAATGCCAAACGCTCCGACTCAGTCATCGCCGGCCATCCCTCCCACCATCCTCTGTTCCGGAGTGCAACGCCAGCGCGACCCTTCCCCATTTCGCAGTACGGATGACCAGGACGTCGACGAGTGCTTGGCCTCATACGAGCGCATCAGCATTTACAATCGGTGGGGCGATTCTGTCAAGTTGAGCAACGTCCTCTTCTATCTCACAGGCTTTGCCAACTTATGGTTTCGTAACCTTGAAGCCGACCTTCCCACCTGGTCATCATTCAAGACAAGCTTGGCCGACGTTTTCGGCCACCCCGCCTTGCGGAAACTCCGCGCCGAGCAACGTCTCCATGCTCGAGCCCAGCTACCGGCCGAAACATCCACCAGCTATATTGGAGATGACCTCGATTTACGTAAGCGCGTGAACCCTTCCATGTCCGAAACTGACAAAGTTAAGAACATTCTCAAAGGGATAGCAGATCACACTTTTCAAATGCTGCTGGTGAAGAATCCCACCTCCGTCAGTGCTGTCATCAAGCTGTGCCAAAGCTTTGACGAGTTGCGCAAGCAACGCGCTTATACGCTGCAGTATGGTGCGCCTACCGAGAGTCTTGCTGGCTTGGCCCTTGGTCCCTCGACTTCGGATCAATTCCTATTCATAGAGCGCGTGAAAGATTTTATACGCGAGGAAGTCGCCCGCCAGCTTTCTCTTCTCCACCACGTTGGAGACCCTGTCTGCCCTACTGCCTACCTAGCGCCCTCCATTGCGCCGACTATCCGCCGTGTTGTTCAGGAGCAGATCGCTCCAGTCCTGCCATCCGCCCCCCGCCTCCTCCTGTCGCGGCACCACTCACCTATGCTGAAGCCGCCACACGGACACCGCGCCCGCTTGCCTCTACCCGTACCGCAGCAACCCTGCCTATTATGCCCCACCCCCGTGCATGCCACTCCCGCCAGCCTCGTTTCCTCGCATACAGCGACACCCTACGAATTCTAGACGCACCGCCGATAATCGGCCCATCTGCTACGCTTTTCGACTTCCAGGGAACGTCGCACATCTCTGCCGTCAACGCTTGCCTCGCTCTGCGGCTGCTGTGCACCCGTGCGGATACGATCACGAGCCGCCCTTGCACAATGGCTGTTCTGGCTCGTCTATGTCTCGCCCCCAGTATTCTACTCGACGCTCGCCTTCCCCTCGCCGCCGTTCAATTTCGCCAATGCTTCGGCGACCGGAACACCTCCGAGAGGAAAACTAAATGCCGCAGTTCCGGAGGCAAGAACTGCGTCTTTTGCGGACTCGCCAAGTCCTCCGTTTCGTCCCGCTCACGTGATTCAGGCGTTTGTCGAAAATGTCCCTGTTCTTGCGCTCGTTGACGCGGGCGCTGCCGTGTCTGTGATTAGTGAATCTCTTCGTCGCAAAATTTGCCAGGTGACGACGCCCCTGTCTGACTTTTCCCGTACGGCCAGCTCGCAGCGCATCCACCCCATCGCAGCCTGCACGGTACAAGTTTCTATCAACGACGTAGTATATCTCATACAGTTTGTGGTGCTGAGTTCGTCCTCTCGCGATGTCATCCTAGGATGCGACTTCCTCTCAACTCACCGTGCAGTGATTCACTATGCCCGTGCTGAACTCGCGTTATCTTCGGTGAGTAACGTTTCCTTGCGCGACCTGCCTGCGCCCTCCGCTAAGCTTCTCGTAGCTGCCGACACCGCCATACCTCCCTTCTCTTCTACCCTCGTCCCGCTCCTACCTGATTCCGCCTTCAGGAGCCCTGTTCTCTTCACACCCACCACAGCTGCCACCCGCCATCACCGCCTTCTGATTCCTTTCGCCGTTCTCACGATTTCCGATGGTCACTGTGACATTTATGCCTCCAACCCTTTAGCTTGCACGTCCTCTCTCCTTCGCTGCAAATGCCTCTCTCGTATCGAGGAACTGGACCCTGCTCTTGCCTACGAGTTCTCCGATCACCGTACCTGTCCCGAGGTGGCTATCCTGGACATTCGTGCGACCACGCCCGATCCGCTTCCCGTCGAAGTCTTTCATCGTGCCATCGCTGCCGACCTTCTCCCCGCTCAACGTGACCAGCTACTGACACTTCTCCAGCGCTTCAGCACGTCTTTTGACCTTTCCCATCCTTCTTTGGGCCGTGCGTTTGCCGTCTCTCACGGAATTGACACAGGTACGCACGCCCCCTTGCGCCAGCGAACGTACCGCGTCTCGCCCACAGAGCGGCGCGTCATCCGTGGCAATGTCGACGATATGCTACAGCGCGGCATCATACAGCCCTCTCAGAGCCCTTGGGCTTCTCCTGTTGTCCTGGTGACGAAAAAAGATGGCTCCATTCGGTTCTGCGTGTACTACCGTCGTCTCAACCAGATTACTCGCAAGGATGTTTATCCTCTATCCCGAATCGAAGACGCACTGGATTGCTTGCAGGGAGCGGAGTATTTTTCATCCTTAGACTTACGCTCTGGCTACTGGCAAGTACTGATGGCTGCGCTGACGGGCCGAAAACCGCCTTCGTCACCGCAGACGGCCTGTACGAATTCAATGGCATGCCATTCCGCCTATGCAATGCTCCAGCCGCATTCGAGAGAATGATGGATAATATTCTCAGCGGGCTCAAATGGAAAACGTGTCTGTGCTATCTGGATGACATTGTAGTTTTTCCAAAGATTTTTTACTGCGTCTCCAGCGTGTTCTCATGTGCGTTACTGCAGCCGGTCTAGTACTAAACATGAAGAAATGTTACTTCGGTGCCACGAAGCTGACGATAATAGGCCATGTCATCTCCAAAGATGGCGTTCTTTCTGACCCTGCCAAACTTCGCGCCGTAGCTGACTTTCCCAAACCGACCGCCTTAAAAGAACTTCGCAGTTCCATAGGTTTATGTTCCTACTTCCGCCGCTTCATCCGGAATTTCGCCTGTATCATCGCCCCTTTAAAACAGATTCTTGCCGGCAGCCCGAATCTCTCGTCTTGATCACCCGCCTGCGATGCCGCATTCAACACTTTGCGTCGCCTCCTGGTCTGCCCCCCCCCCCCCATTAATTCACACTTACGCGAGTGGTGTGGTGGTGGGCGCAGTTCTTGCCCAACGGAAGTCTGGCCATCCGGAATATGTTGTCGCATACGCTAGCCACGCCCTCACCAAGGCGGAATCAATCTAACTATTCTGTCACAGAAAAAGAATGTCTCGCCATCATTTGGGCGCTTGCCAAGTTCCGCCCTTACGTCTACGGCCGGCCGTTCTATGTCGTCACCGACCATCATGGTATCTACAGCCTGTCCTCCCTCAAAGATTCCTCTGGCGGACTTGCCCGCTGGCCTTTACGTCTCCAGGAATTTGATATTCACGTCATTTATCACTTTGGACGCAAGCACTCGGACGCGGACGCAGTTTCCTTTCACCACTCCCTTACGATTCTGCCTCTGCAACGTCTTTGCCTGCGATTTCTCGTCGTTCGGTGTCCCTGATATGCTCTCCGAACAACAGCAGGATCCTCGGATCAACTCCCTCCTCACCTTCCTGTCTAATCCCTCGCCAATTTCTTCGTCCCGGACTCTTCGCCGCCAAGCCCACCATTTTGCCGTTCGCGATGGCCTCTTATACCGGCGTAACCAGCTCTCCGACGGGCGGAAGTGGTTGTTGGTGGTTCCTCGCCACCTGCGTGCTGCGATCTGCGCCTCTTTCCACGCAGATCCACAATGCGGCCATGCCGATGTATTGAAAATGTATGCTATTTATTGACGCGGTATGAACCGCTTCGTACGTAAGTACATTTGGTCATGTACAGCCTGCCAACGTCGCAAGAGCCCTCCCCACCACGACCCCGATCCATTGCAGCCGTTACTCAGCCCTGCCCGAACCTTTGACCGCGTCGGCGTTGATCTTTACGGTCCACTTCCAACCAGTTCGGCTAACAACCGCCGGATAATCATAGCCGTAGAACACCTAACCCGCTACGTAGAAACGTCGCCTCTACAATCTGCTACAGCACAGGATGTTGCTTCTTTCACCCTACACCGTCTTGTTCTTCGTCACGGCGCCCCCAAAGAACTGCTCAGTGACCGTGGCCGTGTTTTTCTATCGGAAGCCTTCGCGGCGCTGCTAAAGGAATGCCAAATCGTTCATCGCTGTACCAGCGCCTATCACCCCCAAACCAATGGCATGACTGAGCGGTTCAACCGCACACTCCGTGACATGCTCGCCATGTACGTTGATACCGGCCACCACAACTGGGATGAAGTACTTCCTGTCGTAACCTACGCGCATATTACGGCTACGTAGACAACGACGGGATTACCCCTTTCTTCCTCTTATTTGGTCGACAGCCTACACCCACCATGGGCGCCATCCTTCCCTATCGTCCTGAGCCTTCCGAGACCACATCCCTTTCCGAAGCTCACATGTATGCCGATGAATGTCGACAACTTGCGCGCTCTTTCACCACACAGCTACAGCGGCACCAGAAGCACCATCGGGACCGCTCGGACCTCCTCGTGCCATATCCCTCCGGCGCACTCGGTTGGCTCTGTGTGCCTTCCTCCACTCCCGGCATCGCCACGAAACTGCTTTCCCGCTATCACTGCCCTTATTGCGTTCTACAACAAACTTCTCCCGTGAATTACATAGTTGAGCCCTTTGACCCATCTCCGGATCATCGTCGCCGGGGTCTTGAAACTGTACACGTCGAGCGACATAAGCCCTCCTATGACCCGACTAATCTTTCGTCCCCGCAAGTCGCCAGGATGGCTCCTTTTCGCCGGGGAGATGACTGTAATGGGAACGACCGGCAGGCGTTCGCGCGGTGCGACGAAGAGGTGAACGAAGCGTTGTGCTGGTTCCTGAGTGACTCCTAGGTGCGTACCTGCCGTGACGCGTCTTCGATCAGCGGCCTCCCACCTGAGCTTCGAAGACGCACCCGTACATACAATATAAATATCCCACCGTATATTACAAACCTATTAGTTTTCGCTAAGAGGAAACAGCGTGGGTCTGGTTAACACCGCATTCAGTAACGGTAATATTCTCACCCGCTACGCAAGGGCCTTGAAAAACAACGAAGCAGTGAGCACGCAGGAAAAAAACGAGGAAGTTTGGTATATTGCCGCTGACGCGCCAATCTCGGGTTGACCTGCCTATGTAAATAACCTTTGTTAATAGAACAGCCGAAGAATTGCCGGAAGCGCCCGCTTGGCATCACTACCGTGAGCCGCGGACGTCTTCCAGAAAGGCTGGTGAAGATGTGGATGATTGGCTCACCAATTACCAGCGGGTCAGCAAACACAACCGCTGGGATGCTACTCTGCAGCTGGTCGATGTCGTTTTCTTGCTGAATGGTACCGCGTTAACTTGGTTCGAAAACCATGAAGCCTCTTTAACTAGTTGGGACCGCTTCGTGGAAGAGCTCCACAGCTGCTTCGGGGATACCGTTACCGGGGGATACCGGAGGGGGGGGGGGGGGGGGGCAGCGTCTATCCAGTTACGCGCCACTCCGGAACGACTCCCCTGCCTCTCACCGAAGCCTCACTCCACCTCCGCACCGCTCTCGCCGCTCGCCTTCTCCCCAACGTCGTTCCCCGCCGTCACCTGGAAACTAACGTGCGCTGCCCATGGAGGTGCGGTCGCCCGGTCCTCGATATTGCCAATTCCTCTGCCAATTGTTATGTTAAAGAGCGGCATTGAAGATTTAGTGGATGGTATTTGTGTTGGCCTTAGTGGACACTGGAGCAACAGTGTCGGCGATGAGTTCAGCTTTCATGAGCCGTCTGGGTCGTAAAATAACTTTCGATTGGGATAGTACTGTCATATTCCGTGGTGTAGGGGTAGAATCATTGGTTCCGATTGGTATTTCGGAACTGAATTCACGGTGCTCCCTCGTTCTACGCGCAACATCATCCTAGCTATTGACTTTTTATAGCAGTATAGCGCTACCGTCGACTTCCGCAGTGGCGCCATACCATTAAGTCCTGGCCTTCGGTCAGCTCTCATAGAAGACTCACCGGTGGTTGCTAAAGTGTTTTCTGTCTCCAAAGATACCGTCGTCTAGCGATGTCTGCCATATTCGTTCCCGTTGAGTCCTCGAGCGCTGTTTTTGATGCCTTCGACGCTGTGGTGGAACCTGGTTCCCTTAACTGAGCAAAGAAGTGTGCTGGTACCCCGTAGCCTCGTCCTTGTGACCAAGGGCCATGCCACTCTTTGGACTGTCAATCATTCCAACGAACCTGCCGTGTTGCCATGTGGTTTAAAACCTGCCGGCTTTGAAGAACGTTTTTCTGTGCCACCTGCCGTGATCACTGACGTTTCCCATACAATTGGACGGCGCGGCCTGATCGACTCTGAATTCCTAGCTATGGTCAACAAATCCCTGCTCATCAGCGACCGCCAGGTACTAGTGGCTGTTCTTATGAAGCATGCGGACGTGTTTGACTTCGCTCGCGACTAACCACCGCCGATTCCTGCTTCCCGTACCCATCACATGATCAAAACTAGATCTGCACAACCGATTCGAGAGAAGCCATACCGCGTCTCGCCTTCCGAACGTCAGATAATCGATGAACAAGTCCGTGACATGCTCCACCTCGGCATTATTCAGAAATCTTCAAACCCGTGGGCTGCTCCAGTGATCCTCGTCAAAAAGAAAGATTATCGCCAGCTTAACACTGTCACAAAGAAGGACGATTGCCCGCTCCCACGCGTTGATGATACCACTGACTGCCTCCACTCAGCCTCCTACTTTTCCTCGGTCGATCTAAGGTCCGGATACTGGCAGACTCCGATGCTTCCGAAAGACAAAGAGAAGACGGCGTTCGTCACACTTGACGGGTTGTGTGAATTTAATGTTATGCCATTCGACCTTTGCAACGCTCCTGCCACTTTTGAACGATTTATGGATACGCTTTTTACGTGGCCTGAAGTGGCAAGTTTGCATATGTATTCTGGACGATCTTGTTAGTTTTGGAAGGACCTTCGCCGAACATAACAGTCGCTTAGCCGTTGTCCTAGACTGCATAGAGAGAGCGGGCCTCGTGCTTAACTCCAAGAAGTGTCGCTTTGGTGCACGACAAATTACTGTGCTTGGTCATCTCGTTGACAAGGATGGCGTCAGGCCCGACCCGCTGAAGGTTGAAGCTGTAAGCAGTATCAAAGAGCCCAAATCAGTGAAAGAGCTCAGGAGTTTCCTAGGACTTTGCTCATATTTTCGGCGTTTCGTTTCAAAGTTTTCTGATTTGGCCTACCCGCTTACAAGTCTCCTGCAGAAAGACACTCCTTTCCACTGGACTCTCGAATGCGACTCCACGTTTCACTAGGTCAAGTTTCTCTTTACCTCACGGCCAATATTGCGCCATTTCTGCCCAACAGCACCCACTGAACTCCACACTGACGCCAGCGGCATCGACGTGGGTGCTGTGCTTATCCAACGTCATGAGGACAATCAAGACGTTGTCGCTTATGCAAGTCGCACCCTCAGCAAGTCGGAACGCAATTACATTGTAACAGAGCAAGACTGTCTCGCCATTGTTTTCGGCGTAGAACGGTTTCGTTCGTTACGTTTATGGAAGTGCTTTCACAGTCGTCACAAACCATCATTCTCTGTGCTGGCGCTTGTGAATCTACGCGACCCCTGCGGTCGGTTGGCCCGCTGGGCATTACGCCTCCAAGAGTTCAACTTCAAAGTGTCTTAGAAAAGTGGCCGTCAACACACCGACGCAGATTGCCTCTCGCGGCTACCGCTCACGGCTACTACTTCAGATGATGAAAACTTTGACGACTATCTTGCTGCCATTTCCCAAGAGTTTCCGGATCTTAGCACTTTCCAGGCCGAACAACGCAGCGATCAGAACTTGGCGCCGCTTTTTGCTGAAGCCGTTGACCCTACATCCGCAAGCCGTTTCTGCATTCGCGATGATTTACTCTATAGAACTAAATACTCGTCTGGAGGTGCGCGCTTTCTGCTCGTCGTTCCGGCTACTCTGTAGTCCTCTGTTCTACACGCAATGCAGGAAGACGTCACGGCTGGACACTTGGTGTTTGCCAAATCTACTCCACCTACTCCACCGCCAAATCTACTCTATCGCATGCTTCAGAGCTACGTCGCCACCTGCGTGCAGTGTCAGCGGTTCAGCCTTCCCACAACTTCTTCGCCTGGACGCCTGCATTCTGTGGGACCTCCAAGCACATCATATGAACAAGTTGGCCTCGATCTTCTCGGCCCGTTTCCCCGCTCGTCTAACGGTACCGCTAGGTCATCGTGTGCGTTGATCACCTCACACGTTACTGCGAAACCGTCGCCTTACCTTGCGCCACCGCTGCTGAAGTCTCACTCTTTCTTCTTCATGCCGTCATCCGCCGGCATGGACGTCCTCGAGTTGTTATCAGTGACCGCGGTCGCCAGTTTACGGCAGAGGTTCTCGCAGAGCTTCTTCGTCTTCGTTCATGCCATTTTCGCCACTCGACGCCGTACCACCCCCAGACGAATGGACTGGTTGAACGTACTAATCGGACACTTACGAACATGCTTGCCATGTATGTCGATTCCCGCCATAAGAACTGGGACGACGTGCTTCCCTTCTTTACAGACGCCTATAACACGTCGAGGCATGGAATAACTGGTTACAGCCCGTTCTTCCTTCTTTATGCCCGTCCGCCTCGAAGCTTTATCAACAGCATCTTACCTTTGTGTCTCGACACCGAGCCTTCTGTCGCAAACTCTCTATATCGTGCTGTAGAAGCCCGTAGGATTGCCCGGATACACACCTTGGCATCGCAGGATCGCTTTAAACAGCGTTATGACCGCCGGCGCAAGGATGTCTGCTACCTGCCCGGCGACGTTGTATGGTTGTGGACGCTTCTACGCAAGCGTGGTTTATCACAAAAGCTGCTGTCCCACTACACAGGCCCGTTCGTCGTTCTTGCTTGCCTCAATGACCTGAACTATGTGGTCTCTCCCCAATGTACGCCTGGACGCCGCTCAAGGAAAACCCAAGTCGTGCATGTCGCACGGCTGAAGCCCTTCCACTCTCGGGACCCAGATTGATTGACCGGCCTAAGAGGACTTCGTTTGCGAACGGGGAAATGTCACGCGCTACACATGGGCCCTGAGGAACAACCAAGAAGTGTCCACGCAGGATGAAAAAGTGGAAGTTCGGTGTTTTGCCGCTGACGCGCCAGGCTCGGGTCGACCTGCCTATGTAAATAACCTTTGTGAATAGAGCCTGTAACAATATAACAAAATAGAGTCACTGTTAGGCCTTTTTTTGTAGTTTGAAAGGTATAATGCAACACTTTTTAATCTAACATTGCGAAGTACAAGAGCTCTTCCAACTATATTTATAAAAATCACAGAGCTCTTTTAATCTTCGCTAAAGTCCGGCTTTAGTGAAAGGTTTTCAAAGTTCGCTTTTTTCGTAAACGTAAACGTAGTGCACAGTCTAGGATATGTGCCAACAAAAGCTGCAAGAAAAAAAATGCTGTGGTAACACTATAATGCGTGCCATTCTAATGCTCCATGGGGAAATGAAAACCAGGGCATCAAAATCGAGAGTAGGCTGTGACAGAGAAAGAGAGAGAATCGGAAATGTGGGAAACACAGAAGCTCTGCCTTGAGGGTGTAACGCGACAACATTAATGGGTCCCTAATCAGCCTGGGCCCTCTTTCCATATCACTTCACAGACATGTATACTGTTTCTTTTTGTTTGGAGAATATGATTTCATTTTTTTATTGTTTTTTTTTCCTTTTTTGCTCAGAACAGCCAAGGTTCCCCTTGAACTTCGTCTGAAGAACGTGCCTCAGTAGTTTAGGGGTAGCGCTACCGAAGGGGCAGCGGTTCGAGTCCCAACTGGACTATTTTCCATTTCAGTGGAATTGCGTTTATTTCTTCATGGATACCACTTAAGTGAAGTGGAGGGACGTCCAGACCCTGAAGACTAATTAGGAATTGTGTAGTGGACTTGTAATTGCGACACTGTGTGATCGTTGTGGGGTGTTTGAATCACCCCCGCGTCATATGATTGTGACGTCACGGCTTTGTCGACCATTATGGACGTTCTCGCCAGAACGCGACGCCGGGTTTTCAGCTCTACCACGTTAACTTTACGCCAGCTTCACCTATTTGAGAAGTAGGTGAAGAATCGTTTTTCAGCTATCCATACATTGCACTCGCGGAACGCGAGACAAAGGTGATCGCATCACAGTGGCAATGAAATATAAAAGCAAAGATTAGCTTCGAAAGTGCTTTTTTGATAGAAATACTTCATCGCAGCGGTGCCGGCGGTACTTTTATCGAGTCAGGTGAGTTTCTCTGCAGAGTTCGAAGGCCCTGTCAAGAGTAATAAAGAATTAAATACGGAGCAGTTCAAATATAGATTTTTGGATTTAAACTTTCGGTTTGTTTGTTTTTTTTGGCTTTTTGGGGTTTAACGTACATAAGCAACTCAGGCTATGAGGGACGCCGTAGTGAAGAGCTTCGGGAATATTGACCACCAGGGGTTTTTTAACGTGCACTGACATCGCACAGTACTCGAGCCTCTCGAATTTCGTTTTCATCGAAATTCAGCCGCCGCGGTCGGCATCAAACCCGCGTCTTTAGGGTCAGTAGCCGAGCGTCGTAGCCACTGAGCCACCGCAGCGGGGGGGGGGGGGGGGGGTTAAACTTTAAAATAGACTGTTTGGTTCTGTCTGAAGCAAATCGCTGGAATGTTGCCGAATCCTTTGAAATACTGATTTCATGATTTTTCAGTGCATGGACCAAAATGCAGTTTTATTACGACAACCTATGGCACATAAGTGTTGAACTCTCTTATGAAAAAGTCATTTATGTATATAGACAAGGTAACATTATTAAATCGACAACACAGAATGTGAATAAAACCGTAAGCATTGGGAACTACTATTCCATGGCTCTACGGATCGTCGACGGCACATATCTTAAAGTAAGTGTTTCTACTCTGCAGCAAAAGACCAGTTTTCTTTGAATGAAACATGCGCCGTTTCATGTGTAGCGAGCGTTCAAATGTAAATTCAGATTCCTTTGCCGCCTTTGATGAATATCATGCCGGTCTCTGGAAAAAATGGGCTGTTTTATTGTATTTGTTATTTATTTGAGCAAAAGAATCGAAGAAAAACGGAAACTAGAAATATAACTTTGGCAAGCATGATCTGCTCTAAAAACTACGGAATAGTTATCACTGTTAGAGCGAGAAATAAAATCGTAATTCAAACCTGTTCTCGACGTACTACCTGTGGATGCAGCAGTGTATAGTATACGTGGTTTTCCTTATCATCTGCGATGAATTTGTAATATTTATGAGCCACTTCGGTCCATAGTGGCCGAGGAAAGAAGGGAAACGAATTAATTTGGACTTATAACATGAATAGCGGGGAGATCTGTTATTCGAACCTAAAATATTTCTGCACCATCCATGAGTACTTCGTTCCAGAACAGCTAGAGCAGTAAGGTGAGGCCGAAATGTTATCATTGAGAGGTAACATTAAAGTACATTTTATTGCTCATGTCATGCACATACGCCGTTATCACATCGCGAAAGGCATTGGGCTTTAGACGTGGTGGTGTGCATCGACCGCGAGATAGTCAGCCCTAAAGTTCACGCCAGTTTGAGGCGACGTCGAGAAAAACAAACTAGAAAGCAATAATCGGAGAGGTCAGAACGGAAGAGAGCGGGACAGGACCTCAGAATTTCTATGGTTACTACATTTGCACTCATGGAAGTGACTATATATTTCTGACAAGAATTATCAAAATGAAATTTCTTGTAGCTAGCCCAACGATGGCTATTATAGCGAAAGGAAAGCAGTATGCGGCCAAACGACTTGGAAGACAGGCTGTCAGAGCTGTCAAAATTGATAGGCGGAGCGTACGAAACATGAAGTGTAAAATAGAGGACGTGATAAAAGAAAAAACTGAAAGACCATCTAATTGTGATCAACCGAGAGAGTGAAGACAGTTAGGAACCTAATTTAGAGGTTTAATTAACTACCAGACATTCAATATACAGGATACTAAGTGCACGTTAGCACACTCAGTGCGTTAGTGAAGATACAGTGCATTAGCAGACGTACATTTTGAATTCGTTAGAATCTTTGGAGGGAGACATCTTTTTGTCTCTCGACTTTCCCACTTACCTACCGTTCCGGGTGGAAGCTCAGAGGGGGCTCTTCCCTGTACCTAGCTTAGCATGTGTAATGGTTCCACCGATAGCGGCCGCCTTCCGGTATTTCCCTCTCTTGCCTCTAAGTCAAGAGAAGGTTTTGAGGTGGCAGGTCGCAGCTGGCTCTGCTGTGTGTCAAGCTCGGCTGGGGACTCTTTCAACTTGCCATTCACCAGGAGGCACTGTGTACCAAAGCCGGCTTTTCTTTCGAAATGGGATTGTTTGCTCTCTCATAAGAAACAAAGTGAAATGTTTAAATGTGAAAAAATTAGGCATGGACAAAAAGTAGGCACACATAACAAGAGGTCAAGGAAGGAATGTTTTTTAAACTTTATTCTACAGTAAAGGATATATTTCGCGTGGAAGTGATATTGGTGGCTTGTCTAGATGGAATAACAGCCCAATGAATCTCCTGGTGACGGTGATTCCTTAAGAAAGGTAATGAAAACTTTGAAAGCATAGTTTGAAATAAGAAATCCTGTCACCCCCATCACATCACCCCCATGAGGTCTGGGAAAGATGACTTAGTCCTAAAAATAGTGATGCTAAATTTCTTAGCAATTGTCGAAAATTACCTGCTATTCGTTTCCTGCAATACACTTACCGCGGTGTATGCTTAAAATTCTTGAACGCTTCACTTTATTAATCTGAGATGAAAGTTGCGCTAATAATTGTGCATGAGCACAAATTGAATGCATCCATCCGCTAATTTGTGTCGTATAAAAGTAGTTCAAGTTACTACTGACAGGAACTCTTACAACGTAGCTTTTTGGACTGAAGTGCGCTTTTTCCCCATTTATCAGTGACATGCACAGAATAGAACTAAGATGTGATACTAGTACGCTGCTAAATTCTGAGAACCCTTCGACGTTTCCTGTTAGATTCTTTGCACACAGACAAGCAGTCAATCGTGAGCAGTATTCAGAACAATTAGAAAAGCTTGAAAATGCAGTTACCGTCACTGCTGTGGCTCAATCACTTCGGGTATTTCTCGCGTCATGTGAAAATTTCACGCCTTTATGGCAGTAGCAGCAAAGTCGCAATGACGGTTGCAGCGGCAGCAAGGAAGGTTGCACTTCCCCGGCAAGGGACATTTCAGTTTCACCTCACATGCGCTATTTTTGAATGGCACAAAAATCACAAGTTTTGTTAAGTCGTGAATGGGAGGGTAATCACGTTTTTGAAATTATAAAAGCAAGAATTGGTCATATTAGCTAGATGGGCTATAAGCTTCTGAAAAATAAAGAGGCTAAAATAATAGGCAAAGGGTATGTAAAAAGCACAAGTTAACAAGCCAGCTGGTTCTCACATCTAAGCTGTATTCTGAATTAATTATGCCGCTGATAATGATACGCAAGAGCATTCTGTTCTCACTAAAAAGCCCTATTTTAAATATTGCTGGGGATTTTTAGCACAGCGACCTAACAGAAGCTGAGGACGTGACTTTACGGCTCCCATCGACGCCCCAGCGCGGTGATGCTGAGTTCGGCGCTCCCAGCTGATACCTTGGTGCCAGCTACACGATGCAACAGAGGATGAGAATAAAGTTGAGCGGCGCGTGCAGGAGAGGGGGGGGGAGATTAAGGGCGGGCATGAAGGGTTCGGTCCGAGAAGCCTGCTATGTTGCACCTCTACTTTTGGCACTGTTGTTTAATCCCGCAATAACCCTGCAGTGGCGGCTCCGGACTGAGAAATGTCCGACTCCTGAAACCTATCGACCTTAGGATTCCTTCCGCTTGGTGCTACCTTGCGAACTCGGGGCGTTGCGGCAATTCAGCTTTCTCTTTCATCGTTCTGGCGCAAGAACCCGCTGTTACGGTTTGCCCAAGGGGAAGCCATCTTCCATGTGCACCGCGCCCAACTCGGACATTTCTCGGTTTAACCAACTACTCTCCAGCCTGTCTCCTGAGGTGGAGCAAAGGTCGCAGAGGTCATTTCTGCACCGTCAGCAGATGCCCCTTACCAGTGCCTCTAGCGCAGCATCTGGGAATGCACCATAGTGCCTGAGAGCGTCCGTCTTCAGCACCTACTCACCAGCCGAGAGCTTGGAGATCGCCGCCCCTCCCAGCTGCTCACTAGCATGCGGCCGCTTCTGGGAGAAAACACTGTCTACTCCAACGGTGCGCTGTGGAGGCAGCTTTTCCTTCAGAGCTTGTCGGAGTGCACCCGTCTCGACCTGACGTCGGCACGCGCCCCCGTCGCCTCATCCACCGCAAGCCACCCCTTTCCGTCGGTGGCGCTATTTCTTCTGTCACTCCCACTCGCATCCGCACGCTGATTCCGCTATGTCCGTAAGCTATTGTCCTAAAAGACATTCCTGGGGTTACGAAGCCCTGCAATATAGACCAGCCACTCAGACACAGCGTAACCCTTCACGTCGTTACCGTGGGCCATCTTTCGACGCATGACCACATCGTCTCTTCGGTGAGCGTCTGGCGATTGCTGAAAGGAAATTCGAGCACATGCTCCAGCTGGGTACAGTACGACCTTCGTCCAGCACTTGGGCTAAACCCTCCATCTGGTGGACAATGAAGAACCAGGAAACTAGCGGCTATTGCGGAGACTAGCGGGCGCTCAACACTCACACTTCCGACAATAGCTATCCGCCTTCTCAAATCATAGATTTCACCCCCAACTTGAAAGGATGCAAGGTCTTTAAAAAACGGGACCTTGTAAAGGCGCATCACCAAATCCCCGTCAAGCCAGCCGATATACCAAAGGCTGCCATCACTACACCTTACACCACGCCTCCGGAAACTCTTTGCTCCCCTTCCACAATTTTCCCTGGTAATCAGTGCCAAGAAATGTATCTTTGTGTCTCGCTGGCTTGAGTTTCTCGGCCAGCATATCTCGGCGTTGAGAGTTCGTCCCTTGCCCCCCTCCCTGCTCACGTCAAGGTTTTAAAACACTTCCCAATACCCAACCTCATGTGCATGCTTCGAGAGTTCTTTGCCCTCTTGAGTTTCTCACGATACTTTATTCCGCACATCGCCGATCTTCAGCCACCCCGGACCGACCTACTTAGCACAACCAAGACACCTCATCCCCGCTTCCTTGGTCACCTGAGGTTGAATCTTCTTTCACGGCTGCTAAGCAAGCCCCGTCTGATTTGGTCGTTCTCATTAATCCGAGAACTAACGAGCCCATTCGCCTCATGGAGCATGCTTCGAGCGTGGCTCTCGGCGCTGTTCTCTAGCATCATATCGACTCAAACTAGCACCCACTGGGCTTTTTCTCTCGATAGCTCCAATCTGCTCAGACGCGCTAAAGTGTTTTTGGCTGTCAGTGGCTGGCCCTCTACTACACCATAAAGGACCTCCGAAATTTCTCGCACCTCCCTGTCGCAAAAGGGCCCCATCGGGCCCCACCGCAAGCCTCCCTGCTCCTGTCTGTGGCACAATCTACAGCTTTGGTTGCACCTCTCCAAACTTGTTTGCCCACGGCTAGCAATCCACTATGTGAAACTCAATCACAGCTTTTGTCTTTTCCTCCAACCGGTCATGCAAATCAAAGTGCGGCGGAAGTATCATCTAAAGAGTGCGCGGCATGGAGGCTGAGATGCGAGCTCGAAAGTGCAGTGGGTCTCCGTTAGGCGTTGCTTCTCCGTCTTGCCCTCTGACGGAGGCAAAAAAAAATCTCCCTAAATCTACACTCAAAGGCAGTATTTTTGCTCAGGTGGTCGCTGCAGCGGTCGACAAAATAGGGTCTAAGAAGGTTTTGCAGTGGAACTACCGGTCACTACTTTCCGGTTCAACAGGATTTGTTGTTCAACGAATAAATTGACTCCAGACTTAATTGTTTTTCAGGAAGCACGCATCACTATAGATTTAAGGTAAATTTCAAAACATATCGCTCTTTCAGGCAAGATTGTTCGTCAAAAGGTGGTGGCCTGCTATTCTTCGCATACTCAAATTGTTGCCACAGGGCAGCTTTTTCTTTAAATCTAACGAAGGGAGCGCGAAATTCAGGCTCTTGATCTGAATCTTCCTGCTTATCAACCGCTCACTCGAGGTAAGGTACATTTTCCCACAAAAGTACTTGATATTCGGCCGCTATACTCGTTTTGTAGCGATAGCTACATTACGCCAGGCTTTCGTCTCTTCGGCGTCGCCACACTTTCAGCCTTATCCGCAATGTGACGTCACACCGCGGCCCTCGATTCTCCAGCAACTCGGCTTCTCGCGGTCGCCACGCGGCCATGCTACTATATACGTTTAAAGCACTCAATTCTTCAGTTTGAATCTAGATAGCGCCACAGGTGCGCTCAGAACACAGCGCCATTCGGGTCCCGTAAGTCGCGGGCGTGTATGCCTCGACGCAGCAGTGGAAATGTCGCTGGTGGCTGCCGAATGTGTTCTTCCTACAATGATGTGAAAAGGCAGAGAAAATACGTGCTTTGTTGTGTATTGCAAGAATTGCGACAGAGAGTTAAAGTCGCGTGATGCGATTCTTTGCGAGCTTTACGGAACCGAACTGCAGAAGTCATGAGGCAGAACTTGCATGCAGTGCTCGAATCTTTTCTTTCGAGTGCCGTCCAACTGAAACAACATTCATAATTTCCAGCAAGGGTTAGGACCAGCGGCGGCACAAAACAGAACAACTTTTTTTGCGAAGCTTTTTCCCTCTGCTAGTATCGCAACTTCTCGCGTTGTGCTTATTATGTCGTCCTCTTCATTATACTTAATATTTCGCAGTGCTCAGTGAACGTTTTAGAAGTCCAAGAAAGATCGAGAGAGTGGCAGTGTTCTTCAACTAGCGGAAAGGTCGTAAGGAATGCAGGCAGCGACATGGAACCAGCTTCTAAGGACGCACAAAAGATGCGCCTCATTGTGTCGCAAAGAAAATTTACCTAGCACCGGCGTAGCAAACGCCGGTGAAGTGTCTGTCACAATAGCTCGTGTTCCGCGGCGACATTGTTTGCAGTCTCATATTTGTAGTGGTTAAAGGAACGGCGGGCTCTCCGAACGACATGATGCTCCCAGTGTTCTGAGTAGCGCGTGCTGGAGCTGCCTTGCCTTTTATGGCGCCAGGACGGCTATGATCACGGGAGTCACTGCATACCAGAAGCGCCTAAGGTAGCAGAGCGGATCATCTGAGGAAAATGCCTGCTATGGAGGTTTCTCGAGAATCGAATGCGGATACGAAATCTATGTGATTCCCAGTATATGACACGTTTTTCACTTTTTCTGTTTCTCGTTAAGAACGGCTCTCGAAGTTCTCCTGCAGAATGTTCCAGGCTTTTCCGGCTATTGTTTCACATTTACAATGGCTATCGAAGTCTAGAGAAGACTGCCAGTTTGTTTTCAGCAGGAGGCGGAAGCTGCGTGATGTGTGTTTTCTCTTTCGGGTCAGGATGCACTGCCCACTTCATAACAACTCCTTACCACCGCACCACAAAGCACAAGTGCCATCGATCTGCTCGAGGGGACTCCCAAGGGGCGATTAATTGATACAAGGAAATCGGTGGCAGAAGCCTAACATCGGGAGGGGCCTGGACTGTGCCGTGAAAGACGAAATTAAGGAAGTGAAGGAAGAAACGTAGAGTAAAAATCGCGCATTTTTTAGGCTATTTGTCAATGTGTTACCTGAGGTACGCAATACCTGGAACTTGTTGATATTTTAATCACGTTTATGCGCTGTCATGTGATTGAGTTTGAGAGTGGCATGTGTCTAATGAGTGTATATTCTGTTATCATTTTCCAGCCCCTGTTCGATGACCACGAGGGACCGAAATTAGATTTTGAAAAACTTACAGGTAAGATGAGCAACTCCTCAAGCAATCACGGAGAGTGATGAACCAGGCGAAGGCTTGTGTACTGCTAACAGTGTCTGAGTTCTGGCGTTTTAATAGTTGGGGTTAACGGCACACCTCCCGAATACAGCGCAGATCATTTTCTGCTAGCTTACTCGAGGAAAAAGCGCGATGCATTTGGAAACGAGAACGGCAGTATTTTAATCCTTTCAAACAAACAGACTACAAAAACACAGCTATGGCAGATCCACCTGAGTCTGACAATCAAGCGCAGTGGCAAAAACACAGAAGAGAAAGCGGCGATAAAACGTGGTCGCCCTATACCGCGGCACTGCCCCCTTCAGGTTCGACCTTCTGCCTTATATTGCCTTTACCTTCAACTTCACAAGTATGGAAACAGTGCTTTTTCTGTGGCTCACCTGCTCACAACGTTGCGGATTGCGACGATGAAGTATATCGGACAAAAAAGATTGCAAAGGCTTAAAAGTGGCAACTGCTGCTTCCGATGTACCTTGGGAGAACATCGAAAGGCCTGCCGGCGCCGACTGAAACGCGGAAAGTGTAGAGGTAGACATGTGTCACCGGCATGCGACCTGTACTGGAAACCGAGGAAACTATAGGAGACTGCAAGATGGGATATTAACAGCTTGCATGTCAGCAGCCGGAATTCCATCAACAATGACAGTCATCTGCAAAACTGGCAGCTCTGGGCTATTGGAGAAGGTTGGCACCGTTACATTCGGGGCATCGTGGATGGCTGAGTAACCACATTTTTATCCGTGAGGACATCTCTAAATTTCAAGGCCTCAAAGAAAGGAGAAAGACCATTCTCCATCTGCGTACATTCCGGACATCCACATCAGGAACAGAAAAACGCCGCCTTGTAGAAGTCCGCCTTCGCAGCCAGTACGATGGCAAGGAATGCATTACAGAGGCTATTGAGGTTCCTTTCATCTGCAGCGAGAAAGTCTAGGCGGCTGTCGAAAAGCAGACAACCTTTCATTGCCGGGATAACCAGCGGTACACGGAATTGGTCTTATTATTGGCGCTGAACAACTGTGGAAATTTATGACGGACGAAATTCAATGCTCTCAGCCAAACGCTGATTTGGTTGCCCTGAGGTCGGCCTTCGGGTGGATGTTTCAGGGTCCGGTATGAGTGCATACATCAGCTGACAATTCAGCCAACTTCTGAGTTCTTAGGGTAAGCGAAGACTTTGAAAGCAGTTAAAGACTTGTAATAAAAACTGGTAAGACGCAAGAAACGGGGACCCAGAAGGCACACAAAACACAGGACTGACGCCAACTCAGACTTGAGTATTTTGCAGACGCGCCTGACGTGCCCCCAAGATGGCTGCAGAACACCGAATAATGACTCAACCTCCAAGGGAACTATTTTCCGTTTAAAGCAGTAGGAGACCACTCGAGACTGGCACGTTGAGACGGCAATCAGGTTGAGACACGTAATGGCAGGATCGATGTGGAAGCTTCGAAAGAGGTCTCGAGTGGTCTCCTACTGCTTGAAACAGAAAAAAATTCCCTTGGAGGTTCAGTCATTATTCGGTGTTCTGCAGCTATCTTGGTGGCACGTCAGGCGCGTCTGCAAAATACTCAAGTCTGAGTTGGCGTCAGTCCTGTGTTTTGTGTGCCTTCTGTGTCCCCGTTTCTTGCGCCATACCAGTTTTTATTTCATCATGAACCATCTCGCCCAAACTAGAGTTTTACTTGACCATATTTCTCCTACAATGGGCCCTTTCCTCCTTCGAAGCTTCCGCACCGAACCTGCCATTACTTGTCTCAACCTGATTGCCGTCTCAACGTGCCAGCCAGTCTCGAGTGGTCTCCTACTGCTTGAAACGGAAAATAGTTCCCTTGGAGATTCAGCCATTATTCGGTGTTCTGCAGCCATCTTGGCGGCACGTCAGGCGCGTCTGCAAAATACTCAAGTGTGAGTTGGCGTCAGTCCTGTGTTTTGTGTGCCTTCTGTGTCCCCGTTTCTTGCGCCATACCAGTTTTTATTTCATCATGAACCGACTCGCCCAAACTAGAGTTTTAAAAGACTTGTAAAGGGCTTCTGGGACTAGGAAAGCATTGACTTTACAGACCACACCGAAGGGCCAAGTGAGGAAGGGGAAGCGATTGGCCGCCAGCAGAAGGAAACATCAGTATGAAGAACGGCCGCTATATAGTTGTCCTTCTTTGGAAAGAAAGCAGGGGTCATCTTTGTGAAAACCGCTCCCAGGCACTAAAGCGACTGAAGAGCCTGGGGAAAAAAGTTCGGCGTACTCCGAAATTCGGCGCGGGTTATGAAAGAACAATGCGGAGCTACTTATATATGTGTTACACCAGCCCTGTAACCCCTTGTGAGGAAGCACCCATCAGGTTCATTACATGCCACTGAACGGTGTTTGACGCCTCCTCACATGAGAAAGGGTCTTCCACCCTGAACGAACATTTTGAGAAGAGAGCCTATCTTCTTGGTGATCTGGTCAAGCTGCTGATCTGATTTCGGCGTTATCAGATCGCTTTCACAACTACATTGAAAGGGCATTCTCTAAAACAGTGTCCGAAAAGAGGGCCGAGATTCCCTCCGTTTTCTCTAGTTTAAGGGCTTGCTGAAGAATGAGGAACCTGATCCTAAAACAGAAGACTGACGAATGAAGCCTTCTCCATTCGGCACCATGGCTATCCGTTTCCTGCTAAATGCCGCTCTGCAAAATTACCTTAATTAATTTGAGGAGCCAAACTTCAATTCAGTTTATTACCTCAAGTTCCCCCGCACGGGTATTACATAAGGGCCAAAGCAAAAAGTAGTGCACTTCTGGCGGAGTCATTCCACGTCGACGACCTGTTGGTTGGGGCAGACAATGAAAAGGATGCGGGGATATTTTCGCGCAGGCAAATAACATACTTAGAGCTTGCGGGATGAGTCTGCGAAAGTGGTCGTCGGTGTCCAAGCGCTTGCAAGACCTATTCGCGTCGGAACAGGGACTGGATGACTCAACTGCAAGAGTCAAAATTCTTGGGCATATATGGAATCCTGCAAAAGACACGATCATCGTGGTTACAAAGTCCCTCTTAAGCGTTTTGAATAGAGAGAACAACTGCAAAAGACTTCTTCTACGAACAATCGTCAGAATATATCACCCTCTCGGGCTGCTCGTGTCATTTATCGTACAAGCTAAGGCACTCTTCCAGAAATTATAGCAACGACAGACTGGGCGAAATGACAAACTGTCCAGTGATATCGCAAAGAAGTGGGACGGCTGACAGTCGCTACTAAGAGATCTTTGTTCACTGACCTTACCCCGAAGCGTTAATGCGTAGCTTAAACGCCGACTGTGCAGTCTCACATCCTCTGCGGCGCCAGTCAGCGAGCGCACGGGACATCCGCCTATCTACGACAGGAGGACTCCAATGGTAGTGTTCATATGAACTCCTCTGAAAGGTGTGACCTTTCACTGACTCGAGCTGATGGATGCATTGGTAAGATCTAGAATAGCTGTTTCTGGAAGGCTGCCTAATGATGAATGCAAGCCGACTGAAAATGATTTAGTCGACAGACTCTGGCGCAAACCTTCTATGGCTGAAAGGAAACCCTTTGCAGTGGAACCAGTTTGTGGGAAACAGAATGACCGGAGTTAAAATCTGAATTGAGAAAGGCCAATGGAGGCATTGTCCTGGTTCGCAAGAACCGGGCAGATGGTGTGACATGCGTAGTCACTCTACAGAGCCTTTAAGGACACCGACTGTGGTTGTTTGGACCGTAGTGGTTTTCCGAGAGAGAGCACTCTTGCCAGCTGTAAATTAGATTTACATCCCAACGGGAAGCAAATTTCGAAGAAAGGAAAGGAGTAAAGGCGTTGCATGTAAGCAAATTTATGCCGATCTTGGACTTGAGTCACCATAACAATTTCTTTATCGAGTTTTACGAATAACTACATGGGGGTTCGGATAGATAACTACTTGCCGGAGTCCGCCAGGCGAAATTTCTTGTTTTCAAGCCGCGGAAGAGAGAAAACGCCGAAGCATACAGGTTGAAAGCCGTTCAGGAAGAGGCATGCATGGATGATGACATATCTAGTCGTGGCCAAGGACTCTCAGTGAAATCCCCATCAAGCTTACAGAAGCTACAACCCATTTTTGACACAAAGGGAATGCTATGAATGTGAAGCGGCTGCAATTCGCTGAGGAGAAATTATAGGTGAAGCAATCAATTCTGCTCCCTCCCAGCCGTCAGCTCGCGGAGCTCGTTATTCGAGACGCTCATTTACAACCTTTACACGGCGGCTTCAGAGACACCCTCAAAGAAGTGAGAAAAAGGTTTTCTATTCCACGAGGAATTCAACAAGCAAAAAGGATTGTAAATAAATGCACCGCATGCCTGAAAAGTCGCGCGAAGCCGGGACAAGCGTCAACAGCGCCTCTACCCACCGAAAGAATTTCCCGGTCTGTACCATTTAAACTGGCTGACACAGATTTCGCCGGGCCTCTCTTCACTAAGGACAATGATCCGGTCGCCAAATCCTTCATTCCTCTCTTGACTTGCCTGTTACTAGAGCAGCTCATCTGGAGCTTGTCTCAACCTAACATAAGAAATCTTCTTATTGGCCTTCAGACGATTTAATGCCCTACGAGGATTGCCATCAGTGATATAGACTGGCAACACCAAAGCATTTCAGAGCGCCTCTAAAGAAATTACAGTGCAGAAAGACGCCCTGTTTGGCGGTGATGGATCCTGGGAAAGGATGGCGAGGACTTTGAAGTTTTGCCTCCGAAAATTCCTACCTCAGGCAATGCTCACCGTCCATTAGCTTAGCTCAGTACTGCAGGAGGTGGAGAACATCGTTAATTCCCGGGCCCTAACCTCCATTTGTTTATCGCCAGAAGATCCCAAAATTCTTAACCCGGCGCATTTTCTGACAGGAAAGGGATTGACGTCAATGTGGTCTCCGTGTAGTGAAGTCATTTTTTTCACGTAAGCAGTGAAACGAAGATGAATCCGCCGTAAACGAATGCTGGAGCAATATTGGAGGCGATGATTGAAGGAATATTTTTTGTTATTCGAACGTGTCTCCTTTGGCCAGTCATGGAGAGTGGCTTCCAGAAAACTCGAGTCGCTTCTACTGACCCGGTGGCGCTGCCCGCGAGAGAATTGCTCTGGGCATCACTCTGCACGCTCGCTCTCCAACGGCAACGAGGGAATTTTTTTCCGAGCCGGCTGGGTCTCCAAACGGGCGCTTATTTTGAGACGCTGCTTCACTTCCTGTTCCAAGAATTTACGCCATTGTCTCCTACGGCTATTCTCCACCCTGCTTCTTGCCTAATTTCAAATTAAAGTCGCCCATCAGTTCAGTGCACTTTGATTTTATTTTGTTCATTGCCGATTCCACGTCCTCATAGCAGCGTCCACGACCTGGTCATCATGGCTTGATTGTGACGCGTATGCCTGCACCAGCTTCAGCTTGTACCTCAGATTAAGTCTAATGACGGTAGCTGCCACCACCTCGCTATTGCTATAAAACTGCTCTGTATTGCCAGCAGTATCCTGATCGCGAAAATCCCGCACCCGGTTCTCGTCTGTCCGGTAATCTACGATAGCACAGTAAATGCCCACTTTCTAGTGCTAAATATACCTCATCGGTCCTCCTAACCTCACTGAGTCCTATACACCCAGTTTATTACCCGCTACTTCAACCAACAGCCCTGCTAGGCTAGCGTCAAAGGATAGTATTCGGGCGTGCAATGTTACCAGGTTCAGTTTCCAATGGTCGCCTGTCCGGAGCCTGAGATTCTTGGCTCCCTCCACCGAGATCAACCGCATCCCAGGCCTGGGTATGCAATTCTATCGACATAGGAAGTTTTTTCAAACCCGGCATAAAAATTCCCGGCACCGGGATTCGATCCTGAGGCCATGCACACGAGGCGGATACACTACCTCTACGTTATCGCTGTCCCTCCCACACATACCTGAACACACACCTGTGTGGTATATTCTGCGCTGCAATGATGTGAGAAGAATAAATGGTTTGCGGAGTGGTGACGCATGGCATGAAATAGACAACACCCAGTTCAAGCATGCAGGTAGCACTATATGCAATGGGTCCCGGTTTTATTCGAATCGGATATTTTTAATTAAATGAATATATCTAACACATAAATTATCGCCAAGAAAATCCAGCGTAAAAATATAGCAAAGTCTCGCATTATGTCGAACTACGGAAATCTATACGGTGTCGTCTTATTTTTCTTGAGATGTTTTTAAAAACAGTGCAGCGTGCAGTCTTTTAAATGTAAACTTGTGATGAAAAAAAAAAGATTTCTGGTGCGCAGTCTCCACCTCTGCATTTTTCTTGGAAATGAAATGTTTTGTAATACCAGGCTGTATCCGGTATACATTGCGCAGACAAATGGTCCGAATTGCAGTAACAGTTCTCGTCATTGTTCACCCTACATTCAACTATTTACAAACGCATCTACCCATCACCCAGCGCCAGTTCCGACATCGCCTGTAGTTTTCATTTTCAACGGTACGAACAGCAGCTAAACAATTGGTTTGGTATTGTTTTTTTCTAGGAAAATACGCAATGCGATTCTATCCGGATAACCAAGTTGTTTTGTCAATTCACATTAGTGACGAATTGTCGATACGTGGTGCGTTTCCATCTTATGGCATGGTAAGTATTCATGTTGCTATTGGTAGAAATAAATAGAGGAAATAAAGGAGCCCAGACAAACGAAATCTGTATTATGACTTGATGACGCAGGGAAAAATTTTCCCCACGGCTACAAAGAGAAGTCGTGCATATGGCCATGGTTATATAAGCACTACAAAATTGCCCATCTGCTTTGCTCAGTTCTTTAACTCGATAAATTCAGAAAAGCCGTCCAGACGATTTCGAGGTAATAACCCTCTTGGGAGCCGCCAGATGCTGTGATTTCTGCGAAATATGCACCAGTTGGAGGCAAACAACACTTGTACCTTGTCTTGAATTCACAATCAAAACTGTGGTAAATGGCACACAGTTCAGATCCACCGTAGGGAACTATCGACATAGAGCTCATGGTACCCCGGATACAGAGGCACCAGATCTGGCTATAATTACTGTCTGTTCCATACAGAGCACTAGTGGTCGAATAAATTCACACGTGTCTGACCGTGAGGCTCAGTTTTCGTGTTCTCGCTCGCTAGCTGCAGCTGATGGGAGGAGGGCGCTGCGGCATCTGCAGCCCCGTAAAAGGCGAAGAGCAACAAACACGGTTGCCTGCACACACAGATGCCATAAAGAAGAGGCGAAAGGTGAAGTAGTCGGAGGAGCATGCAGTGCTGCAAGTTTTGAGGAAGCTTCACCTGCCCAAGGCTTAAAATATGAGGTCATTGAGCTTCATCATGAAAATGCCGTCGTCGCACTAGCGCCGAACATTAATTATCCTATGCATGATTCACAGCAAACCGATTGACAAACACCGGCGGACCAATCGCTTCAACGTGGCGAAAACACATGGCAATAACTGCTCGAAAATCCTCCCATGAGTTTTCCCCTTCGCGACGAAAAACAACTGTGTACGCTCTGCCATCTCCCGAACCTAAGCTATCCACTCCTCCACCGCGATCACTTTTCCCACTGATAACTTCACTGTGGATGTGGTGTGAGTAGTGTCCCATGCAGCCCTGTCCCCCTTCTCGCCGCCAAGTCGGGCCCGCCCCCAGCTGAAGTTCACCGTCCTCTCTTACTTGGGGCCCCTCTTTTCTTCGGAGTGTCAGTCTCTACGCGGACCATGATGTTCTGTCGGGGACAAAAGTTCGCGGGACGCGAGTTCTTGCAAAAACGTTTAAAGCAGCGCCATCTCGCTGTGAAGTCACCTGATATTCTATGAATGTATTAAAGGCCCAAATGCTCTTTCCTCTCGTAACAGTGGCGGCCGACTGGATAGCGAGGTGGAGTGACAATAAACGTTTTCCCGAGAAGTTGAGTCCCGCAAACTTTTATCCCCGACAGTACGCGGCGGCTGAGCCATACTGCAGGCATGGCACCCCTACTCGTTGTGGATAAATGACTGAACCAAAGCTAAAACTGGATTCTCGGTAAAAAAAAAAGTCCTTCACGTCACACAGCTGTAGTGCTTTGAATATTGCGTATTAGATGACCTCACAGTGGTTCGCCTTTTCTGCCTGAGCAGTGACTGTCATACTCGCATATCTTCATGTAATTTATGATTTCACTATAAGAATCAATATATCCGCGCATGAACCAACAGCAGTCGCCTTTTTTTTCTGTTAACCTTTTTTGCAGTCGTCAAAAGTGTTCCCAATTGGTTTCATATGGCAGTGTTAACACTTCGGTGCTTTCGATGGCAACACTTTAAATTATATATTTTTCTACATATCAGAAGAATAGATCATTACCTTCAAAATTTTTCTTAACAGTATAATAAAATATCGCGAGTTTCAAAATTTATGTCCAAGAATTTTGGACATGCTACTGAATCAGCGGAAGTTCTACATTCCTTGCAAAAGTTCTTCGCAACACTTCACCTTGGCTGAAGTTCTCACCAGTGTGTGCTTGCAAGGCAAAGTATTTCTTCAGAACATTGCAGCCCTTTATGCATTTGTTATTGTATGATATGGATCAGTCGGCGACAAATCGTGCGTGACATGCTCAGAAAGGTGAATTGATCTGAGTTTGTTGGTCGCTGTTTGTATACATGACATGCAGGGGAGGCCAGCAGCCTTCCCATGGAACGGCGCATCCTGTGCCTATCACAGCACGCTCCACATGCTGCACAGATTGTGAAGCAAATAATGGCGCATCCCATTTGTGAACACACAAAACAAAATCAGAGTACAAGGAAAGCATTTTAATTCGAAAAATATAGAAACACACCTAGATAGACACCGTTCGCGCACCAAAAGTACATCTAAGGTTAATCCGGTGAACACAGTATGGGGTTCCAAATTCTCGTCTTACATCATTCATCGAGTCCATGCTAGAGAGAGGGTGTGGTAGATGGTCCTTGGCGATCACAAAATGAACAAGGGAGGGGAAAACCTCAGGTTGCTTGAGCCAACGTTTCGACAAGAGGACTTGTCTTCGTCTGGGCAAAGCGTTCATCATTAACAGGGACTAAATAGGGCCTTCGCTCCGAGGAGGAAGGCCCCGGGTGGGGGAAGGAAAATTGTTTGAGAGGGGTTGCGTGTCAGGAAGGGTAAGGGAGGAGAATCTTGATTCGTTAAGCTGCTATAGTGGTAAAACTTATATCCGGGGGGTGTGTAATGAACAATGGCTTTGAAGGAGCTGCGACGGGGGGAGGCGCTTGGTGGACCTGTAAAACTCAGTTAAGAGGATTGGTCAGCGTGGCACAGGGAAATGAGAACAAGGCAAACAAAATAGGCAGGCAATGGAAGGAAAAAAAGGCTGCGGCTTAACTTGGTTAAGCCTGGAGAATGCGAAGCATCATCGTGTCGCGTAATTTGGAGGCGCACAACCACAGCGACGCCGCGAGGTGGGCCCCCGTTTCTCCACTGTCGTGACGTCATCGTGTCAAGTGGTGTGACGTCATGTATCACGTGATTTGGAGGCGCACAACCACAGCGACGGCGCGAGGTGGGCCCCCGTTTCTCGAGTGTCGTGACGTCATCGTGTCACGTGGTGTGACGTCATGTATCACGTGATTTGGATGCGCACAACCACAGCGACGATGCGAGGTGGGCCCCCGTTTCTCTACTGTCGTGACGTCATCGTGTCACGTGGTGTGACGTCATGTATCACGTGATTTGGAGGCGCATAACCACGGTGAAGGGCTGAAGTGGTAGCTAAAGTAGTATGCTTCGCATAAAAGAAAGGGGGGGGGGATTTCTAAGGAAGGACAAGGCAGGGGGAAATGGCTCGAGTTCAGAGAAAGCCAAAAGGTGGGGGCGGAGGGGGTAACAGGAACGTCCCTGTCTACTTCTCTGTCCGTGTCTTTTATTGCGCCCCCGTGTCCTGCTGAAAAGTTATGAACCAACACGCCCAAATACAAGTACTTCTGAATAGGAATGTCATGGTTTCCGAGAACTGATAGTAGGGGAAAAAAAAGGTAAACAAAGGGAGAGGGTGAGAAGGCCAGAAATGTTGTGGAAGATATGACGTGGGAAGGACGCAAAGAGCGATAATATACTTATGCGAGGTTCTAGGAAATGGTCTGACCTCGTGCAAGGCATTTGTTAATTTCAAAAAATTATGCTAACCCTGGAATGTACCTGAGAGATTCCAGGTTTCCTCTGGAAATGTTAATCCCTCTTGGTTGCAGTGTTTTAAATTTGTGGATTAGGAATGCTTCTGTGTATTTTCTGTCCCTAGTCAATTTGAAGCCTGACTGAAGAATGAACAATTTGAGTTCATCGAATTTGTGATCAGGTTGATTAAAATGGGTCGACACTGCCTTCTGTTCATTCCGTGTTGTGTCAGCCCGGTGCCCGTTTAATCTGGCACTCATTGTTTGCCCGGTTTCTCCGATATATTGTTTCTGGCAGAAGGAGCACTGGAACATGTAGATAATAATGGACGATGTGCAGTCAAAACTGGTCTTCATATCGAACCTGAAATCGCTTGCCGTACTTTTAACCGTAGTGTCCCTTTGTAATGTTTGCATGTCTTGCATCTAGGTTGAGAGCTTGAAGTTACTGTCGGTGGTGGTTTCTTACCGAGCTTAGCATGCACCAGGGTGTCCTTCAGGTTTGTGTTGCGTCTGTATGTTACCCTTGGTGCGTCGGGAAATATTTTCTTGAGACGGTCGTTACCATTTAAAATGGTGTGGTATTTCCGCAGAATATTGTTTATGTTTGGAAGCGCGTTTCAGTATTTCATTATAAGTGCAGGAGGTCTTTGACTGTTAGCTTTTGTTCGTTTTTTAAGACCTACATCTCGTTTTAAAGTGGTTGCGCTTTTGAACGCATTATTAAGGGTTGCCTGTGGATGGTTTCTGGTGATTAGTGTGTTTTTTAGCGAGTGGTGGTGTTTGAGGTAGTCATCGTCGTCGCTACATATTCTTCGTAGTCTCGTTGCCTGTCCTACGAATATACCTTGTTTGCAGTGTCTTGGATGATGGCTAGTGAAAATAAAGTATTGGTTTAGTTTGGTTTGGTTTATGGGGTTTAACGTCCCAAAGCGACAAAGGCTATGAGAGACGCCGTAGTGGAGGGCTCCGGAAATTTCGACCACCTGGGGTTCTTTAACATGCACTGACATCGCACAGTACACGGGCCTCTAGAATTTCTGCTCCAAAAAAATTTTTGCGCCGCAGCCGGGATCGAACCCGCGTCTTTTGGGTCAGCAGCCGAGCACCATAACCGCTGAGCCACCGCGGCGGCGAAAATAAAGTATTGCTGTCGGTCAGTAGGCTTCGTGTAAAGTGTTGTTATGAGCATTAAATTCACCAGCATTAAATTCACCTTCAACTCCTCGAAACCGCAAGTCAATTTCCTTGACACCACTGTCCATTTAGAATAAAGCAAGCTCAAAACCACACTTTACAGGAAGCCTACTGCCCGACAGCAATACTTAGATTTCACTAGCCATCATACAAGACACTGCAAACAAGGTATATTTGTAGTACAGGCAACGAGACTAAGAAGATGATGTAGCGACGACGACGACGACCTGAAACACCTGCACTCGCTAAAAAACACAATAATCACCAGAAACCATCCACAGACAACCTTTAATAATGCGTTCCAACGAGCAACCACTTCGAAACGAGATGTAGTTCTTAAAAAACGAACAAAAGCTAACAGTCAACAACATCCTGCACTTATAACGAAATACTAAAGCGCGCTTCCAAACATAAACAATATTCTGAGGAAATACCACCCCATTTTAACTGGTAACAACCGTCTCAAGAAAATATTTCTCGACGTACCAAGTGTAACATACAGACGCCACACAAACCTGAAGGGCATTCTGGCGCATGCTAGGCTCGGTAAGAAACTACCACCGACAGTAACTTCATGCTCTCGACCTAGATGCAAGACATGCAAACACTTACAAAGGGGCACTACGGTTAAAAGTACGGCAAGCGATTTCAGTTTCGATATAAACACCAGTTTTGACTGCACATCGTCCAATATTATCTACATGCTCCAGTGCTCCTTCTGCCAGAAACAATATATCGGAGAAACCGGGCAATCAATGAGTGCCAGATTAAACGGGCACCGGGCTGACACAACACGGAATGAACAGAAGGCAGTGTCGACCCATTTTAATCAACGCCATCACAAATTCGATGAACTCAAATTGTCGATTCTTCAGTCACGCTTCAAATCGACTAGGGACAGAAAATACAGAGAAGCATTCCTAATCCACAAATTTAAAACACTGCAACAAACAGGGATTAACATGTCCAGAGGAAACCTGGAATCTCTCAGGTACATTCCAGGATCAGCAAAATTTTAAATTAACAAATGTCTTGCACGTGGTCAGACCATTTCCTAGAACCTCGCGTAAGTATATTATCGCTCTTTGCACCCTTCCCACGTCATATCTTCCACCGCATTTCCGGCCTTCTCACCCTCTCCCTTTGTTCACCTTTTTTTCCCCCCTACTATCAGTTCTCGGAAACCATGACATCCCTGTTACCCCCTCCGCCCCCACCTTATGGCTTTCTCTGAACTCGAGCCAATCCCCCCCCCCCCTGCCTTGTCCTTCCTTAGAAATTCCCCCCCCCCCTTTCTTTCTCCTTCCAGTGCCAGCCTATATTGTTTGCCTTGTTCTCATTTCCCTGTGCCACGCTGACTAATCCTCCTATCTGAGTTTTACAGGGCCACCAAGCGCCTCCCCCCGTCGCAGCCCCTTCAAAGCCTTTGTTCATTACACACCCCCCGGATATAAGTTTTTCCACTATAGCAGCTTAACGAATCAAGATTCACCTCCCTCCCCTTCCTGACACGCAACCCCTCTCACACCACTTTCCTTCCCCCACCCGGAGCCTTCCTCCTCGGAGCGAAGGCCCTATTTAATCCCTGCCAATGATGAACGCTGTGCCCAGACGAAGACAAGTCCTCTTGTCGAAACGTTGGCTCATGCAACCTAAGGTTTTCCCCTCACTTCTTCATTTTGTGATCATTCATCGAGGTGTACTTAGTTGTCTTGTTCTCCGGGGACGCAGCGCTTGCTAAGACTTGAAAGTGCGGTATTCGCTACGCCCGTTCAGTTTCGGCGGCCTGTGTGCGTGGTGTGCTTGTACAGGGACAGTAAATTCTTGCAGACCATCGTTTTTGTCCTGATGAGGGCCACTAAGGTAAAACGGCACTGTAGTCCGCCGTAGATGCTCGCGACTGCATCGCAACCGCTGTACGCCTCTGCTTACCAGGCGACTGGAGGACGTGCGCCTTTTTTGTCCATTGGTCGTTTCTTATTCTCGTCGTGTCGCTGTTGGTGAGTGGTGTCAGTGGCCCTGTAGAGCAGCCTAAATGATGGCGTTTGTAGACACACTGGCTTTGCGCAGTATCAATGGCTGGTGCTTTGTTATCCTATTCCCAGCTATGCTTTGAGTATCGGTAACTTTTTTATAAAAGCGTTCCACCTATACAGCTTGAACTGTGATGGAAAAATTGCTAAAATAAATTGAACCCTCTTTTCAAGATTTTAGCTGCAACGTTGTCCCACACCTAAAATATCTGCCCCGCAGCGGTGGCTCAGTAGTTACAATGCTCGGCTGCTGACGCGAAAGACGCGGGTTCGATCCCGGCCGCGGCTGCCGAATTTCGATGAAGGCGAAATTCTAGAGGCCCACGTCCTGTGCGATGTCAGTGCACGTTAAAGCACCCCAGGCAGTCGAAATTTCCGGAGCCCTTCATTACGGCGTCTATCATAGCCTGAGTTGCTTGGGGACGTTAAACCCCAATAAACTATACTAAACTAAACATAAATATCTAGAACGTAGTGTCAGACATTTCAAGTGGAACGCCGTTCTGGTTAACTTTGTCGGCTACGGTGCTGTTTAGCCGCAGTAGCTCCCAGAGTCCCTGAAACCTTATTCCAGCTGCCTTGTGAACAGTGTATACGTGATGATTCAATTATGATATTAAGCAAAATACAGCACGCTCAAGAAGGTATAAGCAAAAATATCTCTGGAATATAATAAATCACTGCAGTTCTGCCACATTCAGACGCTTTCGCGCGTTGCAGAGACGAAATATGAATGGTGATGAATATTAAGCCTTTAAACGTGAATAAAATATACAACTCCGTAATTAGAGAATGTCATAGAGCGTCAGCAATAAAACTGCAAAATAACAAATTTTACGTGCCATGGCAGAACTCAAGCGGTTTTTTAAAAACACAAGAAAAACTTCTGAAATTCAGCTACCAATCTCCTAGTTCTGTTTCACGGCGATGTGTAGTAAGAAAATTTCCAATGAGTCATTCAACAATTACTCATTAGTGTAGCGCAAAAGATAAGTTGCGACGGCGCTACTCAAGAAACGCCATGTATTGTTTAAAAAAGCATGATAAGAGGTGCCTTTTTTAAGCCTACGCTAGTCACTTGAACATCTTAAAAATGTGTTCTAGTCCCTCGTTTGATATTTTTGGCGCTATGTCTATGAAAATCACTTTCCCCTCCTTGAGGTTTGTGAACCTATGGTACCGAAACTCTTGCAGAATGTCTGGTTATGAGGGGTGTGCATCATCTACGGGCACCAGAATCAGCAATGTCATCGTCTACATGCGATGTGAACTTGCGTATGTGCTACATTCGGTTCCCCTAGCAACGACCATCAGCACATTGTCTTCACAGCGAACAAGCGCGCCTTCACGTTTACGCTGATGGCTACGTACAGGCGCCATCATGCCACTTCCACCTCGAATGACTGAGTGATCTCTTTGGAGTCACATCCGGTCCTTATATTGATACAAGCGAGTTTGGTGCTCACCAAACCATGTGCGATGGACAGAGGATTAAATTGAGGGGTCGAAAGTTTGTGTCCTTCGCCTATGACCAGTGTGTAAAGGACGGAACTCCGACTTATACTCGAGTGCTGACTTACTGCAGCTGTGCGGAGTTGACTTTCGTTTCAAGATGCCGTACCAGCAGCGTCCGCTGGCTTTCGGCTGCAGAAACCTGTAAGGGATCGGTAGTGTACGCGGGGTCATCGGGACTGGTAATTCTCCCTCATGATATGCAGAGGAGAACACTCGTCCCCTGGGGGTGTATCTTGCTGCAAGATTAGCGCGCGCCGCATGCTTTGCAGGTTATGATTTAGGTATTGATAGAGGTATGAAAATTAACTGCAGTAAGCGTGAACAGAAACAGCCAAAAGTACTGCAAGAAACGGAGAAAACTTCAATGGTTTTTGGCAACACGTTTTTTTTTTTTGCAAACATTCGGTACTGCTATTCTCTATGTGCGCGTGTCTACGTAATCTTTACTTTGTGCAAATAAATGCGAAATGTGAAACACGCAGCGTTCGCAACAAACACTTAATAGTACTTGGCAGCATGAGGAAAGAAGACGTGCGCGCTCCTGTAGAATCGCAAACTTTAAGTCAGTATACCTGTCCGCTGCTGATAAAACGGGGAGGTGAAAACAGAAGCGAAATAGGGATGTCGCGAAAACGACGGCGGCTGAGGAAAGCATTAATTCCGTTCGCTCTTGGTGTAGAGGTTCAATGGCTGCTTCAAGGTGCAGCTTCAAGAGCAGCTCAACTAAATAACAAAGTCTTCAATGCAGAAAAGCTGCGCTGAGAACAAAGCATCGCAATGAAACCCAAACGTCCCAAAGAGAAAGCATGAATCCTTTAGAAAGGAGCAGCCGAGAAAGGAGAAGTGAGAAATACCGAATGCATTGTCGCCTCCAACTTGGAGTGCAGCCAAAGGTTCACGAGCTCTTTTAACACACGACGACAGAGCAATCTTTGCTCATCAGAACTTGTTGCTTGAAGCTGACGTTCGTCTCTTGGTCGCCGACCTGTGCAACGAACAAAATGACAAGAGCAGCGGTTTGTGTCCTGACAACACTCGATTTCGGTGCATGGAAAGAAAACAATGCCCAGTACAATGCACTTCTGAACAGTAACAGTCTCGGAGCAGCAGGGACTAGGCTCTAATTTCTCAACGCCCCTCGCCGCAGCAGCCGCTTCACTGCGAATGTCGGCGCCTCAATTTTCCAACAACGAATCTAAATCCGCCGAGATTGCAGTTTACGGTGCTGTAGGAACATTTGCCTCCGCCGTTTCGTATGTCATCACTGGAGCAGTGGTAAATGCTAGCATTCATAAGAACCCATTGTCTTGTGCGAACGTGGTGGTCGTAAAGCATGTGTAGTAGCATTGGAAGAAAACTCAGAAAAACAAATCGCTGTCCGCCTTTTAGTGGAGCGACTACTATGGCCAGAAGGAACTGCATATAAGAGTTACCTTTACCACGACCAGAATGATATTTTAGCTGCCACCCAGTCAAGTACTCCGCAGGGTCCTTGCCCCTTCTTTGTTAGCGGTGCCGCCATGTTGGCTGAGTAATTACGGCACTCGGCTGGTGACCCAAAAAACGTGGGTTCAGTCCCAGCCGCGTTGATCGAATATCGATTGAGGTGGAAGTCTAGAAGTCCGGGCACTGCGCGATGCCAGTGCACTTTAATCTTCCCCAGGCAGTCGACATTTACATCGCCCTTCACTAAGGCGTCCCTCATAGCCTGAGTCGCTTTAGCACTTTAAACCCCCATACAACCTCCTTGGTTACTGGTAAACAGGAGCAACGCAGTGAATGTCCGTAACAACGTAACATGTGCACCATGGTGACGCCACATTCGCGACCATCTCCGGGAGCTCTATATCGGCCATGGTGTTAACCAATAAATTACTGCCTTTGATGGAGCACAGCACCGCTGTTCATCTTAGACATCAGGACAAGCGCCTCGCCAATCCTGGGTTAAAGGCCCACGCCTGTAAAGCCCCCTGCTTTGAGGCTAGGTGTACACAATACCACTGAAAAGAAGTCGTTGTGGTACACCAACGGCAGCGGATTTCTTAACGCACGCTAGAGACCTCGTTGGGCACAGGTGCTCTTGCCGGTAGAAGCTGTCGCTGTAAAAATTACACCCTGCGAATAATGTAATCATCGATGGGTATGGTAGTGTGTAGTTATGGCGATATACTTAAGAAGTTCAAAGCAATTGTCGAAGTTTATGGCCGAAGCTTTAACCTTTCTTCTTCGCAACGGAAGAGTAAACATGGCCGCAGGAGAAAAATGTGTACAATAAAGCCACATCAATTCATTGTTCACAAAAAATTCAGGGGTCCATTTTGTTGACCTAAAGTGCGAAGAGGCGAAAGCCTTTAGCGCGGGGCTACTGCTTGTGTCACTGATGTGGGGTTAATATTTTAATTAAGTACACAATTGTTTGTGAAGCTTAAACGCTGGAGGCACTGGTGGGAGTTTTGGAGGCATCCGTCTGATTCGACGCTTTTCTGCAAACAGTCTCGAGCGTCCTAGACAAGGAGAACTGCACATGCATTGGCAGGAGGTATCGCTGCCATTAGCATGCTCGGCTGCGGAATGAGAAGGGATGGTGGTTCGAATGCCATAGTGCACAAAGTTTCTTTTTCTGGTCTGACTAGAAAAAGCGTGGCACCTCTGCTGACAACGTTCTGTCGACAGCGATGAGCTATTAAAGGCTATTATAGCCTTAGAAACCAAACTGTCTGTCTCTGGTTATATCTCGAAATTAATCCTGGAAGGAAAGACAAAACCAGGGCGTCGACCCGGAATTTTTTTTAATAAGGGTTCGAGTCGGGTTCAATTTCAGATACATTCCAGTTTAACGTTTCCTTTCTCTTCCAACGTGTTCAAACTGTTTAAAATAGATTCATATGGTGTGTGTTTTCAGAATGTAGAGTACAGATGGTTTGATTGTATATTTAATAGCATACTCTTGCGCTCTTACTTTCTGAGTGGGTGTGGTCTATAAACTGAAGGAAACAATCGTTCTTTCTTTTTGTAGAAGCAATGACATGGACCGTATACCGCCTTTGGCAAATGGAGTGCGTTTTTATGGCGACAGGCAGAAATTCTAATGAACTCAAAACTTTTAACTACCTTACAATTCTTCTCGCTTTATTCAAATTTGTCCAACTTTTCACTGTATCTCTAAATTTCACTGCCTCTTGCATGCTGGCTTAATGTAAGATCATTAATATAATAGACTCTAACCTCTCACAGTCATTTAAATAGCGCCATTTATCAACTGCGAACGCGGACATTAAGCCAACCAACCTACGATTTAACGGCTTCTATAGAGCCAGACTTTATCACTGTATAAGATGCATCAGGGAAGCGACGTCTACTGTTGACATTACGCTTTCGAGACATTCACAAGTGGAGACCGCTTGGACGGCCCCATTTTTCCGGCTCAGTATTTAGACCGATGCAACACCTAGGTCACTGACAAAGGCCCGCGATGGGTGTGACTAGAAGACTAGGCATCATTTCTTATATTTGCTCTACATAGTTTTTCAATGGGACATGTGGTTTCTTCGAAAAATATAGCTAGTTCCCAAACAACTCAGGGCGCCGGCGGGGCCAACCATAGCTCCAGTGGCTAGGGAGCTGCTCCAACGCCATCGTCGGTGCACTGTATAGAAGCTGTGCGTAAACCGATAATTCCGCTGTGGACGTTTTTCCGAAGCCTCTCCGAATCACGCCACAATGGCTCCACATGAGCTGCCTTCCCTGTACCAATATGACAAAAATAAGGGGAACTGATGGCGTTCCCACGTGCAGCAATTATTGAGTGATATTGCAGAACCAGCACCTCCTCGCCATATGTACAACACAATAGCCTACTTTCAGCGGCATGTGTAGTTTAGCGCTAGCTATCAATAAGGTGCTTTAAAACGGAAGACGTTTCCGCGATAAACTGCCGTTCTTCAACGGTAGCCATCAAAGTTATAACTAAAAAGAGAGAATCAAAGAAAAGCAATGCCGCCCATATTTAGAAGGGTATATGCTTGGGCTCGTTGGTTCATATTTGAAAGGTAAAAACATAGCGCAAGGAGACAAGGACACAGAAAGACAGACAACACATGGCGCTAACTTCCAACACTTATTTATTTCTGAAAGGAAAGATGGTTTTATATCGACATCAAGACAACAAGCCGTAAAAATATGGGCTAGCAAAGCGTATGAGCCAGATATGCGAGCTCTTTTGCCAGCCATCAAACAGAGGGGGTACTAATAAAATCATCTTTCAAAGATATCCATTCTGCTTCTGTGATTTCTCGCGTCAACCGGTTATTGTGCGCTTTTAAAACCATGCATTGTTCAAGAAGCGGTATGCAGTGACACTCACGGCAGTGGGCTGACAACCCTTTTCCATGCATATAATCTGCGTCACGCCCATGCTCTCGAAGCCTATCATTCAGGCATCTGCCGGTTTGCCCTACATACTGCTTGCCACAGGAAAGAGGAATCAGATAAATGACATTTTCAATACAATTGACAAATTTTTTCTATGTTTTTTCGTGCAACCAGCGCCCTTTTTAGATTTTTTGAAATGTTTCGTACACAGATGACTCAACTTATTAGGCGCCAAAAATAGCGCAACGTTCGGGAGCCAGAGTGGTTTTTCCGGCGCCTAAGAAGTTAGTCCTCTGTGTACAAAACATTTCAAAAAATCTATAAAGGGCGTTGGTTGTACGAAAAAACATAGAAAAAAGTTTGTCAATTGTATTGAAAATGTCATTTATCTGATTCCTCTTTCCTGTGGCAAGCAGTATGTAGAGCAAACCGGCAGATGCCTGAATGATAGGCTTCGAGAGCATGGGCGTGACGCAGATTATATGCGTGGAAAAGGGTTGTCAGCCCACTGCTGTGAGTGTCACTGTATACCGCTTCTTGAACAATGCATGGTATTAAAAGTGCAGCATAACCAGTTGACACGAGAAATCATAGAAGCGGAATGGATATCACTTTTGAAAGATGATTGTATTAGTACCCAATCTGTTTCATTGCTAGCAAAAAATATCGCATATCTGGCTGATACGCTTTGCTAACGCATGGTTTGACGGCGTGTTGGTCTTGATGTCGATGTAAAACCACATTTACTTTCTGAAATAAATAAGTGTTGGAAGTTAGTGCCGTGTGTTGTCTGTCTTTCTGTGTCCTTGTCTCTTTGCGCTACGTTTTTACCTTCCATATTTGAAAATCAATCTGTGAACCTTCTTGAAAGCGTTGAAAACTACAAGATGCAGGTTTTTACTTAACATCGACTGAACTCTTAAGGCAGTCACGTATTGTGATTTTAAGAACCTGTCACCGCGTCTGTAAGACGCATACAGCAGGATCCGTGCGCCTTGGCTAGTAATAACACCACGTAGAACTCTAGATAAGGCTTCTCGCTTCCCCGCCTCCCTCTCTCACCCAACTTCTTGTCTTAATTGGTACTGTGCAGGGACATCGCTTTCATTACCAAGGCACCCAGGCTCCTATCGGATCAAGTTACACTGCGATTTGTGTCTTTGATGGGTCGTCTAAAGAGTAAGTAAACGTTTAAGGTGTAAACAATAAAATTGACAGAATGAGTAACATAATTTGTATCTAACCGGCACTACCATAATAAATAAAAAGCAGCTCCTGACGGCTGCACAAATGTCCCATGTAACTCCTTTTACATTTACCCCAGTCGCACCCCGCGCTCCAGTGCCAACACGACGATCCCCATCCTGATCTGTGCTTCCACATGGAACTTCTTCAAATAGTTCTTGTGAACTACAATGCCGGAGCAGTGTCTGTGGTCGCCGCGCATTGAAGTTACTCCGCGTTTCTCCAAACCAAATGCGAACTTTATTCCCGTTTTTACAGTCGCCGCAGCTGCTTAGGGCCGGTTCGAATGCTGGGAGTTTCTTCCGACGCCAATGTGCTTGCTCGCTCTCTGCGACGGGACAGAATGCTGCTCTTGCCCTAAACCTGATTCAATGAATTCCGCGAAATTGAGTTACATTCGCACTGTGAGCGCGAAATAATGAACAATAATGGGACGTAGGGCCTCTTACCGCTAGAGGGAGGGCGGCGGAAAGGGAGATTTGACAGGAGTTTCGTGATTGACCCTTCTCAGCTTGTTTTTAATCCGTGGGTGGAGAAGGGAGAGCTCGACACTGGATATGTACACTACGTGAACTCATTACTTTTCGCAAAGCGGGCACTGAACACACCTGCTTTCGACGTGTACAACGTTGAACCAGCACGGCGGCCGTAGATCGGCATCGTGAGGGAGAATTAATTCGAGAGGGTGTGTCAAGTTACACTTTGATTTAATATATGAAAGGAAATAGTCGGCGCCACCTCATGACTATTGGAGAGTGATAATGACTAGAGGTCAAGCCCACGAACGATATAAATCTCACCTTGGGGCGCTCGGAGAGAATCGGCTAGAGTGTGCTTTCAAGGGTGCTAGCAAAGAAATAAGCGCTCTCGCCTTATTTGACTGCGCTATCGCTACAATCCTCGCTAGCAAAACAGCCGTCCTCTCCTCGAATGATGCCTGCAGCTACTAGCTGCCACCTGTCGTGGTAGGCACATGAAGTGCTCAAGCACTAGCTTGTTCCTTAGTAAGAAACAAATGGCGACAATTAGGCTTATCGACAACGCAGTATTTTAGCGCGGCTGCAGCGATATTTATACCTCACTGGGATGCACATGGAAGGTGCAGTGCCGAATGGAAGCGGCTCTGCTTCTCGCCTTCGTCAGCACGCACAGCGTTCCGCAGCCTCTAAGCCTCGCCTCCTTCGAATGGACGGCGTCGCGCGCTACACTGGCGCCACCTCTGAGCGAGCAGCGGCTAAAAGTAGCACTCTTCTCGGCGGGCTGGCCGCATACATTAGCGATGACGTCATCGGCGAGAAAAAGACGCCGCATGCTACTCAGATGCCGCCGGTCGTCGCCGAGACCCCCGGCTTCCCGCTAGCACTGCAACTTTCTCCTCCACTTTATTCTTCTAATTTCCTTAATTCTTTCCCTCTCTAAATTCACAATTGGGCAAGATAATATTTTAATATAATTTTAATATAATTTTAATGAGTCAAGCCACTTGGAAATTTTCGCTTCTTGAAATCAGGATAAAGAATTTTTTTTTTGAAAATGAAACTTGCCAAAAATCCAACTGCCAAAAGTAACCGTGCAATGGTGGATTGTTTCTTAGCCGCGCAACGAAGTACTTATGGCAGCCCTTAAGCTCTGAATCTGTGTAAAGTAAAGTCGACGCGTGTCCTCTCGTTTTGACACCTTTTGCTTTTTAAAGGTGCCATAAAGGCTGTATTATATGGTTGAGAAGCAAAACACTGCTGCTCGGTTACTTTTGGCGAAATTGGTGCAATTGCACTCGTTGTGCGCCTGCGTAAATAAACAGAGGTTGGAATGCCTTGCTTGACACATATATAGATGCAAGTGTTTCTCTAAAATAATTTAAAGTGGCAATAGCAAGATATGGCTAAAAAGAATGGCTTCTGAAATAAAAGGAACACCAGGAACAATTATCTCTTTAAATCTCAAATTCCAATATAGAACACACTAGATGACGGCTGTGATATTGCATCTGTCCTGCAAAAAAAAAGTGCATTTCTGTCAAATTCTTTCCTGCACAACATGTGCGGCAACGGTGAATACAGAACACTCATGTATGTAAAATATCGGTAAACAAAATAAATTTCCGCGTCTGCTCATGTTTATCCTATACATATCACACACCCATATATTGTATAGCTGCTATAAAATGGAGTAGCATTGCGGTTCTAACATATTGGTTTGCAACCATTCCTTCTCGTTTTTTTATTCAGTTTTGAAGTACAGATGGTTGATTCTCCAGAAAAACAAGTTGCCAAGTTCAAGAACGTACCCCTGCAAAAAAACCAGGAGTTCACACTTTCCATACGAAACTGCCCTACGCACTGGCTTGTGCACACAACTTTTCATACTACTCCACAAGTCTTAACTTCTAGCCAGTGGAGAAATTATATTGACCCAGAAATTAAAGTCGGCGCTTACCTTAAACACATTACTTTGGTGAGTAAAAAAAATTCATGGTAATATTCCAGATAAAATGAGAGCACAGTTCGCACATTAGGTGTCTACTGCTGCTAAACATCCCAAATAGGACCGTCAAAGCAGTTGCGTCGGTTCAACATGATTGCGTATTGAGTGCAGCCTGCTCTAAGGTGAAGCCCAACGCTATGTCGGAAGTTTTACCGTCTATGCCTCCTCGCCCACTGCGTCAATCTAGTGCTAATGTAAACGCAAACGAAACAAGTGGAAGATCGTAAAGAACCCATTCTTTTAAGTGCCACTGTACACCGTGACTTATTAGACATAACATTGGTGGTTGCACCACATCCGGTTAGAATAATGTAATTCTGATGCAGTACGGGGCTACTCACAGCCGGTGCGCATTACCCAATGTGGGCAGCTCACCTAGCTCCCCCATGGGCCGTACTTTGGACAGATGACGGCAGCTCTCGCGAACTACCGTTGTACTCAGTCTGCTAGCATGAGAAGCCATACCGTGAAGGTAACGTGTCCGGCGTCTGGCGGCGTAGTGTTGTACACACTTCTCGCATGCAACCTCTCAAGGGAGATGCAAAAAGAAACCACATGCCTCGTTTGGCAGGTGGCAAAGTGGGGACAGCATAATCGCCCTCTCCACTTTAGGGGCGAGGATTAAGAGGGTGGAAGGGGGCTTTGGTTGTGAAAACTGCATTGAGAGAATGACTTTCACAAAATGACAATTACGAAGTAATTAATAGGATTAATTCAGCAAAAACGAATACTCCATGATATAAAAACTGACAAACGAAATTGAGGAGAAAATAAAATCAAGAACTAATTCTTACACGCTTTAATGGCATAACAATAGCTAAAGCCGAGCGATTTTTTCATCCAGGTTACTTCTCTCATACCGAGAAGTGACCGATGAGGGTTCTAAAGCGGTAGCCCCAGTTTTTCTTGTCGGCATGCTCACGTCATATGAGCGATGTGTGGCTAGCCCACATGGTATACTAAGCGCAGCCTCAGACTCAGTTTCCGTCTTAGGATCATCGGGACGCAGCATAATTCTTTAAATTCACATGTATACCCCGTCGCCAACCTATCTAAGCAGCCGACTACAAATTCCGTTGTAAGTAGGAAGGAAATGTGGCCAGTATGGGCAGCCCTCACTCTTTTCAAGTTGGGCATAGCAGATAAAGACAATGTAGGTGTCTCAATAGATAGTGAAGATTTTGCAGTTGAAAGAATGATAAGGAAAGCCGCGCCGGCCTGTCTACTGGTTAGATATGTGACACAATAACTGATGTCAGTAGCAAGAGAAGTAAGTAAGCTATGCCACCTACCCCCTCCTCCCGCCACCCCGCTGAAACGAGGACGACTGCTTCAGAAACCGATAACCCTTGTTTCAAGGACCCTACGCCAGAACCGTGACAGGCCGTTTAAAAAACCTTCGTTTGATTTTCGCTTGATGGGAATAAGTGATAGGGACAATGAAAGCGCAGATCATGTCAAAGAGCGCACGTCAGAACTAAGCCAGAGCTCAGTATAGAAGGGCTAGAAAGCCACTTGAAATACAATCATACTTGGTTAGTCGCATGTAGGGTTGTGGAACGCTGTGAAATCGTTCATTTATACCTCTGCGGTCGAGAGCCAAAAGCATACAATATTTGATAATAGGGACGCTATGTTAAGCATATATTAAACGTAATCTGAAAAAGCAATCTATGTGCACGCAAATATTCAGGCCTGATTTGCAGCCTGATTTCGGCATCCAGATCCAACAATGTGGTCTACCACAAGAAAATGATATAGCCACCACAGTGCAGTATTTAGCCGCAATCTTCTACATGAATAAACTAATTAACCCTCGGCCATTAGTTCCACGCGGCTTCATAGCAACTCTTGAATGCAGGGGTCAGAGCTGTGATGCAATGTAGGTGCTAGGAATTTCATTTTGCCTGCTAACTGCCTTCGGATTTAAACCTCGCAATGCTTAACACTGCCCTTAGCCCTTCAGCTTGCCATGCAGGGCTTCTGACGGACGTAGCCGTTATTAGATGGAATTTTGTAGAGTTTCGTGTGGTTAAGTGAACAGAAGGGGCTATTACAGGGCTAACACTGAATATATTAGCTGATAGACGGGAACAATGTGCGTGTTTTTTTTCCTTTACAAGCACGATACACTGCATACTTAACGTACATTTCTCATTCTGTATACCGAACATACTTGATTTTCTCCTTACTTTTTTGTTTGACGTCGTACTCTCCCACCGTCAGTGCTGCACTGTGAGAGGAAGCCAGTACCTCTCAACCTCTCTGCGCAGCTATTCCCCTGCCTGTCTTTCCAACACGTAGTTGCGCAAATGAACCTTTAACCGTAAACCTTCGAATTCTGATCAATAAAATAATGGTGTTAGTAACCATGTTAAGGCTCAGTAAAGGGTACAGCGGGGTGGTTAGACCCACGTGCCTACCTGCTGCCAGGATAACCAGAGCATCGAAAGCTTCTATAAGGGCGTGAAATCTGAAATGAGCATATTAGGAACATAGTACACTGTACCTTACAGCGGGCTTCATTGCCTAGGTAGTCAATGCTACTACATGCCACGGTTGGTAAATAGCGTATCGCGTTGACGTTGACGCTGATTACGGAGAAACCATGCCTAAGGGCAGCAATCTAAAATTAAATAGACTTTATACTATGCTCTCATTCTCGAATCATGCGGGATGAACAGGTCTTCGAAAGGTGCGCTGTGGCGACCGCAGGATGGTAATGTCTAGAAGTAGCCTAGACATGAAGCGGGAATAAAAAAAATCTAGTGAGGTGGAAGCCCTTTAAATATTTTGCGCTAAGAGAGAATGTAGAGGAATTAAATGCCAAATCTCACAGCTATCATCGAGGAGTGCACACTAGAGATAGCCTCCGAGATGATCAAACAGGGTACTGGCTATTTGTCGCAGGAAATGAAAGACTTGAATAAAAAACACCAAAGAATCTAACCCTACATGCAGGACAGAACTGGCCGAGCTAACAACGTTAATAAAGCGCGCAAAATAACCAAGTAAGGATTTTTTAAATTAAGAGAATCACGCGTGCTTCAGGAAAAGATGTATGCTATAAATGCGATGAAATGTAAACCATTCATAAACGAAAATGTTATATTACGTTAACAGACACCGAGATCAATCTTCTCGGCAATGCGGATAAGATAGATAAAGATCGCAAAGTGCTTTTAACAATTCTATAGAATAGAGAATCTATTGTGTACGTTTATAGAAACGCTGTAGCGGACAGCAAAGGGACATTCCGTCACTATCAAAAAAGGTAGTAAAGAAAACCGAAGGAGCAATTTCGAAAGAGAGAGAAGCTTTCAGAATAATTTAACAACAGCTGATCTGTTGTAGGACGGAGGGAGATGCGTTGGGGGGGGGGGGGGGGGGAGGATATTCTGTTAGAAAAGCTATCTACCCTGTATACGCCATCTTTTACCGCCTCGAGCGTACTCGAAGCTTAAAGGAAAGCTAAGATCATCCTAATCTCTAAGAAAGAGAACGTCAAGGGCTTGGTAAAGGCAACTTTAGGCTTCTCTCAGCTAAATGTTCAGGCAGGCTTTTGTAAAGCCTATACGACAGTGGACCGCAATCTCACTATTGTTCAGGTGATAGAGACCAAAGTTGAATAGGCACAACCCCTGTTATAGGCTTCATTGATTACGAGAAACCATTTGACTCAGAAAAAATATCAGCAGCCGTGAAGAAGTTAGAAAACAAGGTCGTAAAGAGCCTTACATAAAAATACTGTAACATATACATAACAGCTGCAAACCACCACAGTTATCCACAAATTCAGCAAGTAAATACAAGAACGAAGTGTCATATAGGCAGACACTTATCCCGCCAATGCTATTCAATTTATGTTTGCGACAAGATTTCAGAGGCCTGGTTCTGGAAGAGGCAGAATAAAATTAATAATATTGATAAAGAAGGTGCAATATTAAAGTCTCTATTGACTTTCTTTCCTGAATCAATTGGGTCTCCCAATGCCAAATGTCGGAGACTCTGCGCTCGACCATGCCCAATTTGTTCAAAACGATTCGCGGAAAACTATTCTAAGTGTTTAGAAGAACGTCAATTTGGGCTAGATGGTGCATTATTTGAGACAGAAATGGTAATAGCGCTGCAATAAGACGTACACAAGAAAGCCTGACAAAGGACATGCGCATGTCCTTTGTCAGTCTTTCTTGTGTACGTCTTATTGCAGCGCTATTACGATTTCTGTCTCAAACTATTCTAAGTGTGCGTAACCAAACCTGAAATATTAAAAAAAAAAACTCCTGATGTGAGCGCAGTTTGATTATTTAGCAAAGGCGAGAAATTAGGTACCCCTCAATAATTAACAAAATAATAGAATTTTTGAGAACACCACAATTTTTTCCATTGACATTTACACAGAGTCGAGCTTTTGATATACTTTTTAGCATGCAGCTTTATACGCCAAAATTAATTTCTGTAAAAATGTAAAAAACATACGAAAATGTACCATTTTTGTCTTTTTTTTTTGTTTAAAGCATCAACATCTTCTCGGGAATTCGGAAATAGCCGTTTTGTTTTTTTCAGCTGCCTACTACATAAAGCAATATTTACAGGTGATGAAACTGCGTACATCTAAATAAAAAATATTGCTACGGGTCGACTCCGGGTCGAATATTAAATTTGCAAATTAGTGTGTTTTGAGCCAAAAACGCTCATTAATTTCACCCCTAGGTAGTGAAGGTAACAATTGAAACAATGAAATGAGAGCTGGTTACGTAGAACAGTTTAGTAATCTCCTTGGGCAGGGCAGGACGAAGACATGACAGCCGACAGTCACTACAGCTAACGGGTTGGACTGCAAGAGAATGCAAGCGTAGCAGGGGAGCAGGAAGTTAGGCGGGCGGATTAGAATTACCATTTTCCGGTGATAGGGTGGCTACAGCCTGGACAGGGAAGTGCTACTTTCAGAGACATGAAGGAGGCAATTGCACTGCGGTGTGCATAGTACGGCTGCTGCCGATGATGATGATTAGCACCTATATTACAATATAGCGAATTGAAAGAATGCACCCATGATAGGATTCCTGTACGCCGGTATGTGCGGCCTCCCTATCACTGATGTAGGACCGACTGTGACAATTCATCGGCACCAGCATTTGGCCTTGCTGTCTTTTTGCCGCACAAAATCTGTATTCACGATGCGTCTGCCCTCAGAGCCCCGACAGGGGTTCATGTGGACAATATGACGGAACCACCTTCTTCAGCGCCGCCACAGCCGCTGTATGACTTAGTTTCTTTACGAGGGATGCTCGAGTTGAGCCTAACATAATTTCTCCGCATTGAGGCCATATATATGCTGCATCTGGTTTTCATGTAACCTATAAGAGAAATATACGAGCGTTATGCAGGCGTACCTTCTTGGGTTCCAGACTCTTATGGGGCCGATGTGGGATAAAGAGGCTGACGTGGAATATGGTTTTCCTTGTTTATTCTCTACTAGAGGAGGGGAATGACGTCAGATAAGGGGCCTCCCCAGCCCTACTTGCCTATGTGGGACACACTATTACCCTTTATTGAATCCTACTCAGGTTGGTTAGCGGTTGTGGCGGCGTTCGGTGGAGCGATTGTGCGTGGTGGACCTGCGGAGGACAAATAAACATAAACTTAAACTTAAAGATAAGCAAACTTAAACTTGCTTTAGGAACTTACATTTAGCTTTTCAGTGGCAATGCCAGTCCCCTCAACTAGAGGTCTAACAGCGCTTCAATGATTCTCTGGTGTTTTCACGGACAACGAGTCAATATTCGCTCTGGCCAAGATGAGAATGTCCGCAAGAGCCTGTATATACGAAATGATGAGCGTTTACACTCAATAAAGCAGAAAATCGCTGCATCTCCTCCACGAAGCGACACCTGCGGCTGTTTATACGAACAGCTTAGCCGGGCAAGCAGCCACAAAAATACCATACCTTACGTTGTCCAGATATCTTCAAAGAAGCCGCTGTCTTTATCGGAACAGGCGAGGAACGCTTCGGCGATTCATGAAAGCGCGTTAGAGTCGCCTTTTTATTTTCTTTTATTTTATGCTTTCTGCACTGCTGTCCTTCCGTCTTTGTCTCCGGAATTTACTTCCCATGCAAAGTAGCATTGCAGTGATTTAAAAATAACACCGCTTAAATTCTTCGCTTTTCATTAAAGGGTTCCTCTCTCTCGCTCAACAGACCCCTAAGGTGACCTGCCCACTTGCCTACCATTAGTGAAAGCCATTAGAGCTGTGCTGTCGTAGAGAAAGGGGTACATGCAATGTTGAAGGCACTTTTGCAGTGCCACCAAAAGTCTTCTTATTGCCCGCATATCCGCGTGTAGTTTCGCTGCCACTGTCGAAGAAATGCTGCCAATGCCGAGACCAACTTGGCTTCTGCGACAGGATTGTAGTTCAAGTAAACGTTAAAATCCTGCATTGCATCAAGCCGAAGGTGAGGCCCTAGGTGGCGACAGAAATATACGTCTCTGAATTAAGTGGTTCCGCGAGAAATTTTTTTGTAGCTGTTTGATTTTGTCTTCTGCTAGTTACTGTACCTGTGGTGCCCCTTTAAGATGCTTGACACGTTGTCTTCAAACTTCGCGATTGGCAGAATAGTTCATACCATAAATTTATTAGGGCGCACATTTTGGCTATAGACCGTATACGAGGGGGTACCCAAAAGAAACCGGACTAATTTTTTTTCTAACTTATTTGGTCACATTTTAAGCACAGACCTTCAGTCTCCTTCAAAGTATTACCCACTTGCAATGATACGCTAGTCGAATCTTTCATTCCATTTTTCAAAGCATTGTTTAAATTCATCTTTTGTGATGCTTGACAGTGCCTCCGTCGTTTTTTTCTTTACCTCAGCAACATCAGCGAAACGCTTTCCATTCACCTATTTTTTTCATTCTAGGAAACAAAGAAAGTAGCACGGGGCAAGGTCGGGAGAGTATGAGGGTTGAGGAATAGGGGTCATGCCATTTTTGGTCCAAATTTGTCGTAGAGACAGGGCTGTGTGAGCAGGGGCATTGCCATGATGGAAAAACCAGTCACCCGACCGCCACAAATCTGGCCGCTTCCACCGGACACTGTTGCCCAATATTTTCAAAACATCCAAGTAGAAAGCCTCGCTAACTGTCGGACCCTGCGGAACAAATTCCCAATGGATGAGTCCTCTCGCGTCGAAAAAACAAATCAGCATTGTTTTGAGGTTTGGTTTCACCTGACGAGCTTTCTTGAGGCGAGGTGAATTTGAAGTTTTCCATTGGCATGATTGCTGCTTTGATTCAGGATTCGATTCAGGAACACTTGAGTTGTCCCTATAGCATCGTCCTTGTACGTCTTTCGTAATATTTCAAGAATTTCCATTCAACTTTTCCGAGAAAAAATCAGAATTTCACCGGCGCACGCTGTTCACGAAAATCAGCCATTGCAAAAACGACATTCACACAAAACAGTCGTCACTCTAAAACTCTGCCTAAACTAGTCTGACCTCCTTCAACGACGGAAGTCGGCTTACTCACTCTGGAATGTTCGTTCCATGCGCTCCTAGTGGCAAAACGCGGTACCACAGAAGCTTTGCCGACCAAAAAATTTAGTCCGGTTTCTTTTGGGTACCCCCTCGTATAACTGCTGAAAAAAAATCGTCTTCGAATGCTTCCTGGGTTATAGACAAAGGTGTGATTACGAACTGTAATTCGCATCGTAACCCTTATACATAGGTAGCTATTGTATTACACACTATGTCGTTAACTTTTAATAGTGTTTACGGTTTTGTCGCATAAATGTTATAGTCTGCCCGTCTATAAAGGCATCAGAAACAGCTTTCGTACTCATTAAACAATACTTGCAACATGACAAAATTTTTTCATGATTATAATATTATGTTGTTTGTCCCTTATAAATGCACTAAAACTTCTTTTGGATTTAAACTTTTTTTTGGGCTGTAACCAGTCATGCTCGCATTACAGAGAACAAGCCATTACACTTACGTCATTTTGAAATTTAACTGATGTCGGAGGGCAATTATAGCCCTTAAAAATAACTGAACCACAGAAAAGTAATCGATTAACGTTACTTTCTATCAATCTGTTATTGGCAGAGAAAAGTATGTTTGAAGGAGAATGGGCTCATGCGGCTTGCTTTATTAAACGGCCTTGTCCGCTGTAGAGTAGGTTTGCGCCCACACTCTTTCCACGTTTCCTCGTGAACATGTCGGTAGTTATATAAAAGATTATCTTGAAGTGCGGGGTGAAAAGAAGTGTGCAGGCTTAGTATACGAACATCTTGAGCACCATTTCTAAGCTGGACTAAGCGCTGCGCTTCCGCTGTCGGTCAGTCTATTAGCTGACAAGGTCGAGCCTAACAAATCTTATATTTCCTTGTGTCACCGTGGCGAACTGCGCAGCGAGTAAATCAGGACTTGCGAAATGGCGGTTTTTATAGTTGGAATGCGAAGACGTCACCGGGCGCGCAATTTCCGCAGTACAACCACTATCGCTCTAAAAGTAATTTATTCCGTGAAACAAGCTTTGCTACCCAATTTATGCTCTCGGGATTATACCGCTAGTTACAGTTTGTTTTTAGTAAAAACTTCAACTTATTAGTGGGAACAGATTACTGAAAAACAATATCAAGACAAGCAAGAACGTAACCCCTTGCAGAAAGTTAAAAATGCGTGAGAGATTTTTCACAATTCTGATCTAAAACCTGTAATACGTTACTGGTAAGGCCTGATACACACGAATTGTTGTACGTCTAGAACTGCAACAAATGTCTGAACGCCTCTAAATTATCCGATTTCTCTTTTTCAGGACATAATGCACCGCTAACCGCACTTGTTACGATGTGTAAACGGATGCTATAATAGGCGCTACATTCCAAATACTGCAGATTCTGAACAATAAACAACTACTGCGCAAGTTGTTTGTATTTTTGTATCGTTAGCACGAGAAGAACATCTCATTACTCGCAGCCTTCTGATATTCCATATCACAGGGCACAAAAACGGCTACATTTGCATCGCAAAAAGAAACACGTAAATTTGCTGCAAACAACACAAAACAATTCAAAAAATGAACGAGCTTTATCTCTTTACAATACCGTTTTTAAGCAGTAAATATGTGCAGTGCTTTAGGACGGCTCAAAGATACCTTCACTTAGAACTTTGGCTCCTGGTTGTGCTATGGCCTTCGCCCGCTCCTTCTTTTTCAACGTGGCCAATTCCCATGATTTCCCTGACGGCTTTTGACGCAAGACGAGGGTAACAAACCACGTTTATTCTAACTGAGCACGCTAGGTGAGGGTTGCTGGTGTTGGTACTCTGCGTGCCTTCCGTTTCATTATTATACTTTTCCCTATAGAAAATGGTCTGAATTCCTTCTCTGCTTTAAGTCTTTCAAGCGTGTAGACAATCGCCCATTTTGGAATTAGCGATTGGTTTTGCCACCTTATAAAACACAGATGAGGCTAAATAAACCTTCCAAGAGCCTTTCTGTCTGTCCAGTTACTGTGCTCTATCGCACGACCATCACGGTAGCCCAAATCCCGCCGAGCATTTCGAAGAGCAGCAACGAACAGAGGTTAATGCACGCGCCGATTTAAAAAAAGAAGCGTGCATGGAAACCAATGACAACACGTACAGCTGGAAGGAGCGGCGAATTTGAACGGTCTAAGGCGCTGCAGAAAGAAACCTTTCTTTAGGGGGCGGCGCTTCTTGTGAAATAACGCGTGCCTATAGTTTGAAATCGTAGTTGAACCTTGATACGGTAGGATAGAGAAATTTCTAAATGTCTTCATATGAATCAGCTTCATTTTCGGTACCCGTCATGGTGGCTCAGTGGAAGAGAGCTTAGGTACGTAGCCGGCATACCCTAGTGCGAACCCTGCAACTCCAACTGTGCTTCAATGGAGGCCAAACGCACAGTGCACCGGCATTACGGGTGATATCAGCGCAAGTTCAATCCGAATCGGTGGACGAAATTATTCCGCAGCCCGTCATTACTGCACCACTTTCTTTCTTGTTTGGCTCCGTCCTCCACCCCTTCCCACACAGCGCGATTGAGGCGTCAATAGAGAAGTGAGGCCGCTACTGCACCATTTTAATCCCTTGAAAACAACTTTCCGGTTTCAGTTTCGACGTGAAATTCACTCCCGTTTGCGCGCAGTATTCCCCTCAATTGGGCAAGAATGGCTGCTAAAATGGTTCTCAATAATAATCTAGGAGAGCATCTCTCATCAATGCGAGATATATGTGACTGAAGTTGGATTTAGTTACGATAATTACATGCATGGTGTTAGCCAACTCAGTGTTTTTACCCTAAGCCGAGGCATCACACATGACGCAGAATTATTTCTGACGGTGGAGGTAGGCGGAGGGGTAAAATCCCTCTAAAATTTGGAGGTCACCTATTTGGCATTATCTATGACAGCGGAATGTCATACGAACCTCATTTAGAGCTGCAAAGCCCTGCCACAACTAGCGTCCAGATGGAGACCGTGCTTCGCTTCTCTCCACGTTGAAACCAGCTAACTGTAGCAGGCGGCAGGTCCTAGCTGGCTTTCTAGTGCACCAACCTTAGCAGGACCCTGTGGTCTAGGTGCCACTTGCCAGCTTTTTGTGAAATATTGTGCCATCCAGACTGGGCGCTGGGAACTTGTGGTCTTCACAGCATGATGGAGCCGTGAACAGACTTCACGCACCCGGCCGAATAACTTCTGACGGAGAAGGCAGCCGCTTGTGTAAAATCCTCAAAACTTTGGAGGTCTCCTAATCACCATTATCCGCGACAGTGCTAAACCATATGAGCCTCGTTTGGAGCTGTAAAGCACGACCACATATAGCGTATAGATGGAGACCGTGCTTCACCTCTCTCCACTTTGAAACCTGCTTGAAACCTGGCCCTTTAGTGTGCCAACCTTGGCAGGAGCCCGATGGCTAGATGTCACTTGCCCGCTCGTTTAAGGAAATTGTGGCATCAAGACTGGATGACAGGAACTGGCCATCTTCACAACATGACGGGGCCGTGACCGTAGAGAACAGTGGAGCGCTCCGCGCATTTAGCAAAAGAACCGACATGTTAACAGAACCCAACAGAACCCACTGAACCTTTTCGTTTCGGATCCAAAGAAATTACTGACGGTAATTTAAAAGGCTGTGCAAGGCAGCCACGCTTATATGACACGCTCTGACGCTTTATTTCGCAGATATTGTTTTCCTCTCTGCTGCGCGGCATGAAGCACGCATTTATATGGTGGCCCTTACAACATGACGGGTCCGTGGCACGGCTTCACGCACGCGGCAGAATTATTTGAAACGGTGAATGCAGGCGCTTGGTGTAAATGATAAAAAATTTAGACATAGCCTGATTAGCATTATCTGTGACAGTGGAACGCCATATGAACATCGTTTGGAGCTGGAAAGCACTGCCATAGATAGCGTACTTCGAAGACACTAGTTACGAAACGCCGCAGAAATGGTCTGTTTTCACTCATTTAAAAGCAGCCCTCCAAGCCTTACAGTGTGCTCTTCGTCATGGATCCTATGAAAACTGGTTGCACAAATCCAAGAGCTGCACCACATCGCCATAATAAAGGGCACGATATTATATATCAATGGCTACCAGGGCACAGCGGCATTGTTGGGAACCACCTCGCGGATGAGGCCGCGCGAAGAGCTCACAGCGAGGGTGATTTTGTGTCCATCCCCATCTCGAGATCCGATGCTGCGGGTAGTTATAAACACTGGAGTCAGAAACCCGGCTTGTCTTGTGGACTTCCGCCCAGTTTTCGAACCAGCGTTTGTTATCATTGTATCAGGGCCTTCTTCTTTGTGAATATCTAGCGCGCACTTCTGCAAGACATTCTCTCCGCCTGCGCTGGAACCCACAGCTTCACGCCCGCTAACGGAGTTACAGATTCTTCGACACTGGCCGTGGAGATCATCGGTGGTGAGGTTCTGCCAGGCCCTTCCGCAGTTCATGCGAGTGTCAGGCCTGCCCGGCAGACTGTGACGTTGTCTAAGCCTTTAGCCTCGTACTTTTTCTCATCTCTCCGTTTTCTCCCTTACCTTTATATCCCCTCATATTTTTCCCCCAGTGCAGGGTAGCAATGGTTTCTGCCACCAGTTAACCTCCCTACCTTTCTTCTACCTCTTCTTCTTCCTCCTCCTCCTCCTTCTATGCAGCTCAAAGTTGATGTCAGCCTCCCCCTTCCCATTAAAGGAAAAACGATGGCCGCAAATAAATGCCGTATATTTTTCGTCGTTATATGAGGTTGGTTCTTGTCTCCTGGTGTGTTCTTTCTTTCGCATCCTCTTTCAATGACGCCAGGCGAAGCAAGATAAATCGTTTCGTTCCATGCACTCCAACATCCCAGGGAACTTAGATTACACGGGACACTGAAGTGGAGGGCTCAGCAATATTTCGACCACATCAGGTTCATTAACAAGCATTATCCCCGCGTTGTTCATGAACATCTAGTATTTCGCCGCCCTCCAAGTGCTACCGCAGTGGCTGCGAGCGAATTTTCCTCTTTCGTATCAGCAGACGAGCACCGTAGCTATTCAGCCACCAAAGCGGCAGTCTTGCCCCACGGAGAATCATCATGTTTGTGAGTCTAATATGCTTGGAGTTGTCGGGCTTAGTTCAACTAGGAATTTGGAAACAGCAGCCGCGGCCCTATATCTGACGGTTAATTGGTCCACCTATAGAGTTTTCGTCGAGGAGATAAACCTAGGCCTGGTTGCGTATAGCAATGCCGCCGAGGACTGTAGAGGCTGAACTTGCGAATTGACGGCCGCTGCGGGAGGCCACACAAGCAGTTAGTCGAACACATTAGAGCAGATGGAGTTTGGAGAAATCTCTAAGCCGAAGAAGCAGCAGAGGGGGCGGGGGGGCGGTTAGCTCTAAGCGTGGTGGTCAACTTGAGGAATATGCTTCTCGGTAGAAGCAAGCAGGATTAGGCTAGGACCGAACACCACGTACCCGGAACCCAGCCCGGGTGTAACATCATCCACAGCAGCCCAACAGGCAAGCAAGGAAATGGAATGCCGAGGCGTCCCCGCCTGCCGATCTGCCTTACGGTCATGCACACGCGACGCTCATGGGGAGAAGTTCGGAATCGCAGCAGCGTCGCCTGCAACACCTGATGGAGTCGAAAGAACTAAGAGGCCACAAGACTGCATGGCATGATGCACCTAGCTGCTCACCATGCTCCGTCTGCCAGCGCATCACTGCTAAAGGACATGATCCAGCAATGCCTTCCTGTACGACTGCGCTCGATCTTTAGTGTGTCCACAGCAGACCTCGCCTCGGTGGAACTAATGGCCGATTAGATCACGGGAGCCTTAATCTCTACTATGACCTACTTGCCTCGATCCCGCCGCACACCCATGAGATGGACAAAGTTTCTGACAATACAGTCTTGCGAGCACACCACGCTGGCGCCAAATACCAGCCTCGCCGCTATGAGACTCTCCGCAGGAAAGACCATTCACCCATATCTCGTCGCCCTTTCTCGCGCCTTGCGCAATACGATTCCTGAGCTGGCCCGAGCTTAGAATCTTGGGATTTCCTGAACAACCACCGTTCTGGCAATATGCTACTGTCCACGGCCCTGGCCGACCTCTCCATAGTGTGCGTTGGATGGTGACAGGGTACCACAAAGCACTGACGCCACGGATGCCGGAGTTGGGCTTGAGGTTGTTGTAGTCGTCCCCTGCGGCTTAAAGCAATACTAAAAGTGCTTGAAATTCCGAGCAATGGAAAACTTCTTTGTTGTCATTTTCCCACGGTCCTGACCGACCTTTTCATTGCCTGTTTTTGTTATGGCCGTCATCTTTTTAGCAAAAAGATCGCGGAGGGCAAATCGCTCAGGAGCTCGCTACAGATTCCTTTCCTATAAAGAACAACAGATTTCCGTCTCATCTGTAACCATCCATCAGAAATGCCTGTTTTTCTGTATCAACATCAAAAGCCTTACGTTGTCTTAAATCAAGAAGGTCATAAATAGAAAGCAATGCACAGATTGTTTGATCAATGTTTGGCTTTACGTTTCTAACTTGTGAATCCTTACGCCGGCTGCAAGGAAATTAAACAGTTTTGACAATGCTCTGATGTAGGGGCTTTTTAGAAGGATGCTAGAGTATTTCTATTGAAGACGTGCTGAGGCCTTTGACTTTTAATTGCCGCAACCAAACATAATAGAGAATGTTTTAAATTGTATCACAAATATTGGGCCTCTCTATCATTATAGCTTCCAATTTTTATGCACATTTTTTTTCTACTCTGCAAACCAAGTGCACCTTGGCCGTGCATATATCGTCTGTTCCCGCGACGCTTGCACAGTCAAGGTGCCTAAGCGATTTTTATTGTTCCCTGTTTCCTTATGCTTTAGCTGTGATGATAGATGCATCTGCCTAAACGAAAATCCTTCCACTATATCTCTCTGGTCCCGGCCCATCTGCTCCGCTCTCGGGAGGATGGATTGCTTCGGAAGTGGAAAAAACAATGTAATCGGTATTCTGTCTGTCGTAAATGATGGGCCGTGCCGTTTCAAACAATGCCTATAGGAAAATTAAGGTCGAGCTGCATTGGTTTCTCAAGAGAAGCCAACATGCTGCGTCGATCCTTGTTGCATCTGGTACTGGTTATGGCAGCGCTGTCAAACTTGTGACGTAGTTATGATTATGGTAATCCAGCCTGATTTCCTGGCCGTCAGCGCAGCTTCCACGAAGCGGCAACCCAGGTGCAGAAAGATGTCGGCAAGGGAAACTAAAATATGCTTTATATTGTTACGTGCTTATTACCCACGGGGGCTTATTTACAGAGGGATTGATCGAAGCAGGGCTGCGAAGATGCCTACAAGTGTTCTTCTGCCCTTTTTCTTCTTTTTGTCTACCGATTCATCTGACCGTGGATCTTCTTGCGTCAATTTCTGCGGAGGCGCACGAAATTTCCCTCCTTGCAGAGGAAGCCAGTCGGACGAGTTAAATAGAACCTCTCGGATAAATTGCTTGAGGCAGGCTACATACACCGCCTGATACTGGCGTGACCGTCGGCCACTTGCAGTTAGGCGAGCTATAACGAAAATCAGGTCGATTATGCACTCTAACACAAAAAAGAGTACAGTCTAACGTGACATCAGTTTCTGACAAAGACCACGCTTACGTAGAGGTGTCCACAACCACACAGTGTCACCAGGAACATAAGAAAATTGTTGGTGTCGGGCGTCGTGGTGGTTCAATGAGCGCTCTTGCGTAGATAAAATTCGAACACGGGCCAGCTGGCGAGCTTCTTCAGATCTTCAGAGTGTGGTAGCAAGACAAGGTTTATCGTGGATGAAAAATGCCAGTATGGTGTCGAGGCCACAGCGAGGCGAGCGAGCATTGAGGAGGTTGAAGGAGCTGTAGCCAGTTCTCTCATGTTGCTATGTGTTGTATGCATCAGTAATGAACGGCAGGACGTAATTCCAGACCTTATGTTTTGCAGCGACGTACAAAGCCGGCATGGTGGTGAGCGTTCTATTACTGCGTTCTACCACACCGTTTGTTTGGGGATGATATGACATCGAGCTGCGAAAACTGCAGGTGCTGAGGCATAGAAGTTCTTCGACCAACGTCCACTGTGAATTGGCGTCCACGGTCACTAGTGCAAACTGCTGGAGGGCCGTGCCGAAGAATGACCAATCGAAGTAGGAATTGAGATACCTCAAACGCAGTAGCGGCTGATATCCCGGCTATCTCACAACAACGGGTAAATTATGTACGCGAACAAGAATCCACCGATTTCCTTCAGAAGACCGTCAAAAAGGTTCAAGAAGATCAATGCCAACTTGCTGAAGCGGAGCTGTTGGAGGTGTGACTGGCAGCTGTTTTCCCGGTCTACTTGAAGTCTAGCAAAGCGGAAAGTTGGGCAAGTTGGATAACGTTCATGATGTAAAAAATAGCGCACAGGGAACACAAGGGACTGAAATTAAACGACGCAGAGTTGCGAGTTAGCACTTGTCTGCGTCGTTTACTTTCCGTCCCTTGTGTTCCCTGTGCGCTATTTTTTACATCATGAACTACTTGAAGTCGGCAGCTTAAAACGCTGTCACTTCACACATATGGCAACATAGTGCTGGATGGTTGAGCGCATCTTAGGCCAGTAATATCATTATGCGGAAAAGTGTTTTCGCCACTCCCAAAAGAACAGACATGGCATCGTTGTGCACCATTTCAAGAACTGTGATGCGTATGCTTTCTAGCAAAGCGGGAAGCATGCGTGCTCACCCAAAAGCGAAAGTCTTCTTATAAAGCAATCCCTTGTGAATGAAAAAGTGCTCTTTGCAGAATCTGTGGCGGCATAAAGCAAAGAGGTGGACGTTTGGTCTTTGCTTTGCTCAGTTCGGAAGACTCGAAGATCGGAGAGGGCTTGTGAAAGTGAAGCTAAGTACTCTGTTCTAAATGTTAGGCCACTAATAACAAAATCCGATGCACACAGACCAGCTGAACCGAAGGTTGACCGCCGACACCACGCAATAGCACCGCACAGCCCCCAATATACATTACTTTTCTGCCTAAACGTTTCTTAACGCACAACGGATAGTGTAGCTCCAGTGTCTACAGGAACCATTGTTTTCATGACATCAATAGACACTTCGAATTCATCATGTAGAATTTCTTCTACATGATGAACACGGGTAGATACGGGCGCCATTGACTCGCCGGCGGCCTCACCTCATCCGGCAGCGCCTCCTTGTTTCACAGAGGTGGAGGGGAAGCATGACGTCGAAGAGAAGGTGACCGCCGTTGGCGCTGAGGTGGCGGCGTCACACTGCGATCAGATGCAGGTGATGGGCTCAGCAAATGTGTCGAATGGTACGTGTCTCAAGCGGACATAGTGGAGGATCGCTGCTGGTCGGTGTGCAGTTGTCCGTGAATTTTCGCCGGGGGTCGCTAGTCTTGAGCAGTCGAGAAACGGCGGCGACAATATGTAGCGGTATTGCCTGGAATGCCGCACCGGTAACACAAAGGTTGAAAGCTCCAGCGATCGCATAAGCGCCCTAGCGAACAAAGTCGAGACGTTGATTGTAGACAGGCTCTCGCTGCTGACGAATCACGTCTTCAGGGTATACGGGCCTCCTTCCGCTGCCTGGCGGACATAACGTTGGGCAAAGTTGCTCCGATCGTTCATAGGCAAAGCGCCGCTAGGTTGGGTCGAAAGAGTGGACAGGGCGGCGACCTCTGCCGGCGGTGCACAACTGTGCCAGAAGGTGTCCCTGGATCTGGACAACTCCTTGCGCACACTCTCTCGTATCATATCAGCCAGAAAATCTGGAGTACAGGTTTGAACCCTGGCTACAGAGGTGATATTAGCCAGTCTTCTGAATTTAGGAGCGTTTCGATGCAACTTGAGATCTACATATATTTTACAATGTTTTATAACATCGGCGGTGGTGTTCGGGCTCTCTTTGCTAATCAGCTAAGTATAAACGTCTTCCGCAATTCCTCTTAAGAGGTGGCCAACTTCATCTTCTTTAAGCATACTGGAATTCACTAGCTTGCAAAACTTTAAGGTAACATCGATGTATGTAGTGCAAGTTTGTCCGGACACTTGCGCCCTGTGAAGCATTGTCGGTTCCGCACGCTTCTTTGCCGATTCATCCTCAAAATTTTCCTGAGCTCGCTTGTAAAGGTAGCCCATGTACTTAGTAAATCCTCATGATTGTCGATCCAGTCGAAGGCAGTTGCGACAAGGAAGAACACCAGGTTAGCCAGTTTAGTAGCAGCGTTCCAGCGATTATAGTTGCTCACACTTTCGTAGTGTTTCAGTCACTCGTCATCGCCCTCCTCAGGTTTTCCGATGAATATCCGGGGCTCTCGATAATGTGGCCAGTTGTTCGCCGTGGGTGGTACTAGTTGCTCGGTATTGTCATCTCGTCATATCTGGTGGCAGTGATGGGAAGCCACAGAGTCTGTGGCTCTTTCAATAGAGAGAACGCACCGTGGGCGAAACCCCGCACCTCCACCAAAGATATTACGTGCTTAGTACGCAGGGGATCTATTTATAGAGGGGTCGATCGAACTAAGACCAAGACGACGCCTAAAAGCGTCTTGCCTTTTTCCTTCTTTTTCTATTTCGATCCGTCCAACCATTGATCTTCTTTAGTCATTATTCTGCGAAGGCGCGTGACGCTATAAAATATCCATATGGCAGTGCAAAACATTTACACGGGGGCAAACAACATATAAGGTCTTCAGGGTTGGGCTCGCTCGAACAACGGCGACCCGGTCACCGTGTCTCTTGTTCCCCCCCCCCCCCCCCCCCCAGTGTAGGGCCTCACTTTTTACACCCTCAGTACTTTACCATCGCTAGGCATCAGCTGCTCCGCCAGAAGGGTGGCGAGCCATGCCGTTCTGCAGTTGTTTGTGCTCCTCAGAGTATGTCCCGGGGAGTTTTGTCTACGCGTCGGACAGGGATATGGTCTTGGGCTGCGCCAACCAGCCCGGTACTTGGCGTCCATAGGATGTCAGCGGACCGAATGTTTCTCGGAAATGTTCTGGCGCAGTAGCGCATAGTCTGACCAGCGCTCAATTTCAAACTTGCATTGCTAGAACAACGGATGCCATCAGACCTCCGCTAGATGCGTAGCCAGTCATACTTGGGAATACAATTCTCTGATACTATAACATTAACGTTGCGGCCACGTGCAGTATTTCCGAATAAACACAATAGAGTTCCCCCAGAAAACACGAAAACCGAAACAGACACACGAAAACACGAAACAGCCACAGAAACCAAGGGGCACAGGGGATGTTTAAGCGATAACAAGTTCAGTAATATCTAAATTGATCAACACCACAAAATAAAAAATAAAATTAAACATCCCCTGTGCCCCTTGGTTTCTGTGGCTGTTGGCTTCTTTCATATTTATAACGAGCCCCTCAATCCCCTTCCCTTGTTTGCTTAATTGCTTAGCGAGGGCCTCGGTTCTGGCAGCCTTGACACCATAGGAAGCATAAGAGGGTTCTCACGCAGCTTCCACCCTCTCCGTTGGATGACGTTCTACGTCACACCTGCGGTAACTCAGGACGTTCTACGTCCGCCGCTTATGAACGTGGGTGGCGCTGATGAACACTCTCAAGTTAGGTTGTTACTTGTAAAACATAAATACCCCCGAAAGCAGCAGATTTGACAGCCGTCGCCGTAGCTCAGAGGTAGAGCACCGGACGCGTAATTCGGAGGTCGTGGGTTCGGATCCCACCGGCGGCACTGGTTGTTTTTTCTTCTGCTTTTCTAATCAATTAGCTTTAAGCGATAACAAGTTCAGTAATATCTAAATTTATCAACACCACAAAATAAAAAATAAAATTAAACATCCCCTGTGCCCCTTGGGTTCTGTGGCTGTTGGCTTCTTTCATATTTATAACGAGCCCCTCAATCCCCTTCCCTTGTTTGCTTAAAACCAAACAAACGCATTTAGTCCCACAGCTCTGGACAGACAAGAAAAACGTTTTTCAATAAGGCTGAAAAATTATGTTTGAGTTTGATGTCATCGGGAATATCATTCCATATCTGAGCACCATTGTCTGTAATAGCCTTTGACCGGAAGGGCTGTGACAAGGCGGTAGGTTAAATCTATTATTAGCGGCGGCTCTTGTTTGTCCCAGGGGCGATCTAAACAGTGTAAGAGGGAATGGGTCATTAGTTCTTATTACTGTGTTTATTATTTTAGCTATCTTTAGTTTGTATGCAAATGATACCGCTAATATTCGCAGTTCTATAAAGAGTGGTTGGCTTGGGTCGGTTGCCTTTGCGAAGCCTATGGTACGAACAGCACGTTTCTGCAAGCGTAAAATTGATTCTAAGTATGTTTTATAGGTACCGCCCCCATGTCTCTAGGCAGTAACTTAAGTGACTTTTGACAAACGCGAAGTACAACATGCGTAAAATCGGTGTACGAAAATATTCCCTCGCCCTTAGTAAAATATCGCAGCTATAAGCTAATTTAGAGCAAGCAATTTCACTCGCTTCTAATGCATGTCCAATTCAAAGACTGCACCCAAGTACTTGGTGTGGGAGACATTAAGCAAATACGTACCGTTTAAGGTTAGAAATAAATTATCACAGCTAATATTCTTTTTCCTTGAGTGAAATAAAGTGTACTTTATTTTCTCAGTGTTAAGTGTAAGGCGATTATTTACGAACCACTGCGAAATTTTGCTAAGTTGTTGGTTAGTTTTGTCCTCCAGATCCTCTAATGTATCTCCTGTAAAAAATAGCGCAGTGTCATCAGCGTATATAACAGCTTCAGAATAGTTAAGAAACAATGGAAAGTCATTGATGTATATAGAAAAAAGGAGGGGCCCGAGGTCAGAGCCCTGCGGCACGCCGAGCGTGATTTTTTGAGGAGCGGAGATATAGTTTCTGGTAACACTGCATTGGTCTCAACCAGAAAAGTAACTCTTGATTAGATCATAAATTTTTGTACGCTGTAGCACCTGCACTGACGTACCAACTGGCTCAACTGTCAATTTAACATATATCAACTGAGCCCAGCTTCAATGTGTCACTGGACTCTTGGGCAACTGTGGATTCACCTACGGCTGCCTTTCTCTGCGATGAACGCAAAAATAAAAAACAAAACGAAAACACGTCTACCTGAATGTTTTGCTGTAACACGACAGCTGACACTCAAAACTCCCATTAGGCACTTGTAACAGTGCAGTTTTTCGTTAAGTGTGTTATCATTATCGGCTTGTTTTTTAGTGTCGGAAACGTATTATCATCGTCCCAACCACGTGAAAGAAAATAAAGACTGACGTGGAAGAAAACTGAGCAGGTTAGTAAACGTTAATTGCGGAAAACTTCAAGCGCCAGGTTCCCTTCCTTATGCTTGCTTGCCAGAGAGAGAGAGAGAGACGACTTTATTCACACCGACATGGGCCTCGGGGCAGGGGCTCACCCAGAGGGAGGGTCTCCCCCTTGCCAGCCCTCCTGCGCCGTGACCGGAGACGTCTTGGAGTAAGCCTTCTCCGCCAGGCGTAGGACAATCTTTTGTACATCCGCATATGGGCTTCGGATGCAGGACTGCCAGGCAACATGATCAAAAGGATCAGTCTGCTTAGCTCCCGGAGATTCGGGTCATTGCCAGATTAGATGATTTTGACTCCGAGGTACGTTGCAGAGACTGCAAGCCTCCGGGTCGCCAGTAAGCACATTATGCAGAGTAACATAAGGGAAGAAGCGATTGGCCTGAATTTTTCGCCAGGCCCTGCATTCTGAGGGTGTCAGGGGGCCGATCTGGTGATGGATAGATCATTCGGCCTAGTCTGGGAGTCTCAGAAAGCAGTTTGCCTGAGCTTGCAATTTTCCTCGATTAAAATAAAGGCAGGAGCCCGCGGTAACCAGTTTCTTATAAGACATATTTACGGCCGCACTAAAAGTGTTGCCAATCGCCAGAAAGCACCGCATAATATAAATTTTTCACTTCTGCGTCACCAAAAGCTATTCACTCTCAGAAGGTCACTTTCCAGGCTTTTCATGGAGCGCGCAACATAGTGAGGGTCCAACCGTAACATAGTCCAACCGTAATAGCGTTTCTGGCAGCTGAGAGCATATTTTTAGTATTTTTCATTTTACTAGTGGGACGATGGTATGGTCATGTTTCTCAGCATGTCATCTATATGAAATTCCCGATTGTTCTTCATCAGATGAAGCGTACCATCAATTTCACTTTAAGTAGCTGGAAGAAAACTAAAGATTTTAAGCGCCTTATAAAAATGTACTTGTTGCTAAACAAAAAGCTCTTTACTGTATTTCGCCAATTATGTACCGCATATAACACTGATTGTAAGCGTCAGAAAGGTATTTAAAAAAAACTGGCTCATTCACTTCCGCACAAACCGCCATAGATTTCTTTCGGAATCTTGCAAAAAAAAACTAAATATTTAGGCTTCGCTGCATGTTTATATTTAACTGCCATCAAATCATACGAGAGCTTAGAGTATGGTCATATTCGTGCAAGTCATTTCAAAGCAAAAGTTATCATTTGACAGCGCTGAGGGCAAGTGTATCAGAGAGCTTCAGTTCACATTGCTGCCCAGTGCCGCAACCGACTTCACTTTCCTAAGCCTACGGTGGAAAACAAGATTGCGTCTCAATATGACAATATTTCAGAAATGACTGTTTTGAGCATCACGAAGCGTATTTCATTATAGTGTCAGAAATAACGAAAGTAATGAGTAAATAGCGGCTGTTTAATATCTGGCCTTGCATTGGTAAATTCGGATTGCTATTACCAACTTGACAGGGTCGGAAATGAATTAATGATGGGACTTTCAAGAATGATCCAAAATCGTTCATTTTAAGACAGGCTCTTCCCTTTGGCGTTTCGTTGTCGCAGCACAACAAGCTCTTGAATCCCGTTCATGGCATATGAAATCTATGCCCTCATTACTTTTAAATCACAATTTTGTATTCGTACAGCCTCCTCCCGCTATACGACCATTGCAAATTCACCCCCGCCATGCATACGTCTTTCAAGCTTGTGACGCATTCACACTCAGTGCGCCTCGGCGATTGTTTTTGCTTCCTGCATTTGTATGCTTTCTCTCGGGTGAGCGAAGACTGTCTGCGAAAAAATCCTTCCGCCATACCTCTCAGCTCTCGGACTCATCGGCGCCGCTCCCGGCATCGTGGATTCGCTTCGCAAGTGAAGAACAATAAGATCGTTCTTTTATCTGTCGAACATATTCAGCCGCGCTGCTGAAATAATGGCGATAGGGAAATAAATAGCGGCCTGCGTTTTTTTTTTCAATGGAAGCCAGCTTGCTGTTGCGTGATATGTGCGGATGCGACTTGCCACCCACCGTTGCGAAAGTTGTAGTGACATTGTAACAATTAATGCAGTACGACCTGGTTTCATGCAATTATTGCGGTTGCGATGGAGCCGGAAACCAGGTGCTTAAAAATGAAGGAAACGTACGCCAAAACGGGGTCCACATAAAATATTTATATGAGTCTGCAAAGCTCTGACACGGGGGGCAAGCGATATGCTATGCTCTAAGCGTCAAGGTTTGCTCGAACGACGACCTGATCACTGCGTCCCCCGTTCTTACCTTTCCCCTCGAAAAAGTGGCTTGTTTTTTAAAGCCCCGGTAATTGGCCAACGGTTGCAGCCGCTGCTTCACCGGAAGAGTGTCCGATGACATCATACCGCAGGGATTCATGATGCCAAGATTATTTCCACTCGGGGTTTCGCTTGTCGTCGTGTAGGGAAGGTACATGGCGCTTCGCCGATCAGATCGGCATTTGGCTTCCAGAGGATGCCAGCGAAAGAACTTTTGTACAGAATACTCCGGCACCGCAGCGCATTACTTGACAAGTGTTCAATTTCAGATCTGAATGGCTAGGACAACGTATGTTGTCAGACATCGATTAAATGAATTTTTTACTGGAGAAGACAACGCACTAATGTACAACACCACGACACAGCTGCCCGAGAAAGAAGGCTCGAAGTATCTGAGAGCTGCCGGCCACAGTAAAGTATTGGTATACAGGTGAAGCACAAGCCGCTCCTCCGCCTTTGAGAGACCTTCAAACGGGCGGGGTTAATACCGGTTCCAGATTGATAAAGTAAAACAATATCTTTGAAGGTGTAAGCTGGACTGAATTCGAGTTCCTGATCGTCGCGGTCGGAGGAGAATGTCCACTGAGAGATCTTGCGGGCTGCGGCGTCAGCTGCCTCATTTCCCTCAAGGCACATGGGAGCAGGAGCCCAAACGATACGCCGGATAGTGGGGTCCCTGGAGTAGACGCTGCTTTGGAGAACGCGGTAGGTGACGTAAATTACCCAGCTCTGCTGGACGTTCCCACAGGCGCAATTTTTTTTTTTAATGTGGGATTAGATACAGCCAACCCAATGGCGATCTCCTCAGCGTCTGTTATCTCACGGGCTCTGAAAGTAAGGCCGTGCAGCGCAGGTGGCAACATCATTTCGGTGCTTTTAAAGCTCGTGTAATTGACCAGCTTCGGAATTCGTTATGTATAATTTCAGCATGAAATAATTTCAGCTCTTCTTCAAAACAATTGCGCTCAACAACTTTAGAAAAACGCACATGACGGACATCTATAGCCGCTGACATGAAGACGCAGGGGAAGGTTTTTTTTTTTTCAAATTTCACATCGAAGTTTGCGCAGAAAAGTGGGCAAAAGTATAATACCTCGTCGAAGCTAATACGTTCCTTTCCCCCTCTGTTTTGCCATAAAGCAAAATTTTTTGGTGTCCATCATATTATTCGTTTACCTCATACATTCCGGTATTCATCCTTGCTCCGCACTTCAGCAGATTTCGAAGCTTACATTTGGAAAAGTGGTGACAGAGTTCTTGCGTGACGGAAAAGCATGAAGCTGGTGTACAAACTGTATAGAAGAAGTACTTTTTTCCCGGCTGCCGAAATGTATCGCCGCAAGGCATGAGAAATGCATAATATTTTGCTACTTGAACACGAAAATAAATTGCGTAACAGCATTGCGAATATTTGGCACTTAGACTGAGTTACTAGAAAATTTCGGTGGGCTTTCATTCCTTCATTAAAATATAGAAAGAGGTTAGGTTTTTTTTCTCAGTGTAATTCCGTGGACCTTACTTCTTCGGAATGCTACTTTATACGCGTTTCTGCTGTCGAAGTCCAATTCGTCAGGGAAAATAAGATAACGCGAGAATTTTATTCTCTTCACGGAATATCCTTTTGGACGAACAAGTTCTGGTGCAACAAAAAGAAGCGTGTATCGAATTTAGATGCTAGACATACGCAAAACAAAGCCTGATTTGCGCATGTCTAACAGGTTCTCAGCGCCCTATATGAGTGACAAATGAAAATGAATTAAGGTTCACAGCGACGCGTCCTGAAACTATGTAACTTTTGTTTCAAATGCAGGTCTACATGACTCGCATGTAACGCAAGCTTGTGTCAGACGGAGCTAGGCGGTAATTGGGAGAGTTAGGTGGCACAACTTTGTGTTCCTGAAAAAAAAACACCTCTAAACGAATATCTGCTCTGGCACCGCGGTGGCTCAGCGGTTATGGTGCTCGGCTGCTGACCCGAAAAACGCGGGTTCGATCCCGGCCGCGGCGGCTGGAATTTCTTTGGAGGAGAAATTCTAGAGGCCCGTGTACTGTGCGATGTCAGTGCACGTTAAAGAACCCAAGGTGGACGAAATTTCCGGAGCCCTCCACTACGGCGTCTCTCATAGCCTTAGTCGCTTTGGGAAGTTAAACCCCATAAACTAAACTAATTAAACTGAATATCTGCTCTGGGCAAAAGAAGTTCCAATGATTACGTTACTTGGTAAATTGTAAATTGTTTTTTCAGGAAGGGAAATGGTGCAGTATCTGTCTCACAAATATCGGCGGACACCTGAACTGTGCCGTAAGGGAAGGGAGGAAGGTAGGAGTGAGAGAAGGAAGAGAGAAAGAAGTGCCATAGTGAAGGTCTCCGGAATAATTTCGACCACCTGGGGATTTCTAACGTGCATTGACATCGCACTGCCCACTGTCGCCTCTTGCGTTTCGCCTCCATCGAAACGCAACCGCCGCGGTTGGGTTCGAACCCGAGTGCTCCGGCTCTGTAGACGAGCGCCATACAACTGAGCCACCACCTGATGCGAAATTTGGATCGCAGCTCATCAGCTGTTTCAGCTTTTTATTTATTTTTTATTTACTTAACAGATACTCATTTCAATCGTTTGGCAGACACAGCAGGAGTGAGTGCATACATCAAGAACTGGGTTGAGTTGCATTGTACAACGCCACAGCAACGGAGAACCTTTGACCTTGTGGCAGGAATGAAAGAAAGCGCGCATTCAACAAAAAAACACAAATCTTCACTTCGAAGGGTGGGGGTGGAGCAATATAAGTGGTTAAGTTCATAACGCATCATGGAAACGAAATAATACGGCTTCACAAAAAATACGCGCTTTATGACAGGTAAGGTCTGACGGCATGCACAAATTATTGAGCACAGGGCAAATGAGGAAAGTCGCCCAGTAAGAAGTTGCACTCGCTTATGGTTTAAGAAAAATAAATGAAAGCATCTAGGCTTTCGGTTTCATTTTCGGCATGGCACCAGTTTTGGTGTGCTTACCTCTTGGTTACTGTGCTTCATTAATATGCGTACAAATATACAAATACACCTATGAATGCCATTTACTCCACGTAGGTTATTTACTTGGATTCTCAAGGAGTGCGAAACATAGCGAGGGTGTAGTCCAACCACATAAGTATTTCAAGCAGCTGAGAGCAGATTTTTAGTATTTTTGATTATACTGGTGCGGTGATAACACGGTCATGTATCTCACTATATGATCGACATGAAATTGCCGATTGTTTTTCATCAGAGACAGCGTGCTATCAATTTCACTTTAAGGAACTGGAAGAAAAGTTAAGATTGCAAGTGCTTTATAAAAATGTACTCATTGCCGTGCTACACAAAAAGCTCTTTACTGTAATTCGCCAACTAAATAGTGCATAAAACACAGATTGTGAGCGTCACAGAGGTATTTTAAGTGAACTGGCTTATTCATTTCCGGACAAAGCGCAACTGCTTTTTACGCAATGTTATAAAAAAGCAATAAATTTCGACTTCGCTGAAGGCTCATATTTTAGCTTCCCTGATGTCACATGAGAGCTCAGAGTTGAGTTATATTCGTAGAAGTAAAATGAAAGCAAAAGTCATGATTAGACATCGCTGAGGGGAGAAGACTCGTACTGCATCAGTTCGCACTGATTCCCAGTGCAGCAACCGGCTTCAATTTCCTAAGCCTGCGGTGGACGAGAGAGAGAGAGAAAACTTTATTTACACAGGAATTCGGGGCACGCCCCACGGTCCCCGCACGACGACAAGCTTCCGTCTAATTATGACCATATTTCAGAAATGACTGTTTTGAGCATCAAGAAGCGTATTTCAATATACGTTTGAACGCCTTTGGCGTTTCGTTGTCGCTGCACAACAAGCTCATGAATCCCGTTCACGGCATATGAAATCTCTGCCCTCATTACTTTTAAAATCTCAATTTTGTATTCGTACAGCCTCCTCCCGCTATACGACTCTTGCAAATTCACCCCCGCCATGCATATTTATTTCAAGCTTGTGACGCATTCATACTCAGTGCGCCTCGGCGATTGTTCTTGCTTCCTGCATTTGTATGCTTTCTCTCGGGTGAGCGATGACTCTGTCTCCGAAAAAATCCTTCCGCCATAACTCTCAGCTCTCGGACTCATCGGCGCCGCTCCCGGCATCGTGGATTTGCTTCGCAAGTGAAGAACAATAAGATCGTTCTTTTATCTGTCGAACATATTGAGCCGTGCTGCTGAAATAATGGCTATAGGGAAATAAATAGCGGCCTGCATTTTTTTTCTATGAAAGCCAGCTTGATGTTGCGTGATATGTGCGGATGCGACTTGTCACCCCACCATTGCGAAGGTTGTAGTCACATTTTAGCAATCAATGCAGTACGACCTAGTTTCATGCAATCATTGCGGTTGTGATAGAGCCGGAAGCCAGGTGCTTAACAATGACGGATAAGTACACCAAAACGGACTCTACATAAAATATTTATATGAGTCTGCTAAGCTCTGACACGGGGGCCAAGCGACATGCAATGCTCTAAGTGTCAAGGTTTGCTCGAACGACGGCCTGATCACTGCGTCTCCCGTTCTTACCTTTCCCCACGAAAAAGTGGCTGATTCTTTATGGCCTCGGTACTTGGCCGATGGTTGCAGCCGCTGCTTCGCCGGAAGAGTGTCCGGTGACATCATACCGTAGGCATTCATGCTGCCAAGATTATTTCCAGGCGGGTATTCGCTTGTCGTCAGGGAGGGAAATTACATTGCGCTGCACCGATCAGATGCGCCTTTGGCTTGCAGAGGATGCCAGCGACAGAACTTTTCTCCGAAATACTCCGGCACCAAAGCGCATTACTTGACAAGTGTTCAATTTCAAATCTGAAGGGCTAGGACAACGTATGTTGTCAGACATGGGTTAAATGAATTTTTTACTGGAGAAGGCAACAAGCTACTGTACAACGCCATGACATAGCTTCCCGTGAAAGAAGGTTCGAAATATCTCGAGAGCTGCCGGCCACAGTAAAGTATTGGTATACAGGTGGAGCAGAAGCCGCTCCTCCGCCTTTCAGAGACTTTGACACGGGCGGGGATAAATACAATGGCCAGATTGATAAAGTAAAACAATATCTTTGGAGGTGTAAGCTGGACTGAATTCGAGTTCCTGATCGTCGGGGTCGGAAGGGAATGTCCGGTGAGAGATCTTGCGGGCTGCGGCGTCAGCTGCCTCATTTCCCTCAAGGTCCATGGGAGCAGGAGCCGAAACCATACGCCGGAAAGAGGGGTCCCCAGAGTAAACGCTGTTTTGGAGAGTGCGGTAGGTTAGGTACATTATCCAGCCCTGCTGGACGTTCCAAAAGGCGCAATTTTTTTTAAATTGGGGTCATATACAACCAACGCAATGGCGACCTCTTCAGCGTGTGTTATGTCACGGGCTCCTAAAGTAAGGCCGTGCAGCGCAGGTGTCAACATCATTTAGGTGTTTTTAAAGTTCCTGTAATCGACCCGCTTCGGAATTCCTTATGTATAATTTCAGCATGAAATAACTTCAGCTGTCCTTCAAAAAAATTACGCTCAACAACTTTAGTAAAACGGACATCACGGACATCAATAGTCGCGGACATGTAGACGCACAGGAAAGTTCTGCTTAGTTTTTAAATTTCAGATAAAATTTTGCGCAGAAAAGTGGGCAAAAAGATAATACTTCATCGAAGTTAATACGTTGCTTTCTCTCTTTGTTTTGCCATAAAGTAAAATTATTTGGTGTCCATCAAAATATTTGTTTACCTCATATATTCTTGTATCTTCCTTGCTCCAAGCCTCAGCAGATTTCGAAGCCTACATTTGGAAAAGTGGTGACAGAGTTCTTGAGTGACGGAAAAACATGAAGCTGGTTTACAAAGTATTTGGAAGGAGTTATTTTTTTACCGGTTGCCGCAATGTATTGCCGCAAGGCATGAGAAATGCATAATATTTTGCTACTTGAAATAGAAAATCAACTGCGTGACGGCATTGCGAATATTCGGGACTTAGACTGAGTTGCTAGAAAATTTCGGAGTGCTTTCATTAATTCATTGAGATATAGAAAGACGTTAGGTTCCTCGTCTCGGTGTAATTCCGTGTAGCTTGCATATTCGGAATGCTACTCTTTATTCGCCTTTCGGCTGTCCAAGTCCAATTCTTCACAAAAAATAAAGTAACGGGAGAATTTTATTCTCTTCACGCAATATCCTCTTGGACGAACAAGGGCTGGTGCAACTGAAAGAAGCGTGCATCGAATTCAGTTGTTAGACATACGCAAAACAAATCCTGATTTCCACAGCTCTAGCAGGTTCTGAGCGCCCTATAAGAGTGACATAAATGGAAAGGAATGAAGTTTCACAGCGACGCATCGCAAAGCTATAAAACTTTTGTTTGAAATACAGGTCTACATGACTCACATGTAACGCACGCTTATGTCAGACGGTGCTAAGCGCTATTTGGCAGAGGCAGGTGGCATAACATTATATGTTCCAGAAAAAAACAGCTTTAAACGAATATCTGCTGTGGGAAAAAAAAATTCCATTGATTACGTTAGTTCCTAATGCAAAATTTTGAGCGCAGCCCATCAGCTGTTTCAGCTTTTGGATAGATTGAGGCAAACGATTCGAACAAGACATTTATGTTCCATTACAGACAAGTTGTTATTTTTCCCATATATTCCTTCTTCACGAAACACTCCGCTAACAGTTCTTGATTGTCATGAAGGAAGCTCTGTGGACGGAAAAATAGGTGGATGTTTGGTTGGCTTGCTACGCGAATCCATGGCTCTCAAAGGCAAGTTCTGCGAAAGCATTTCGCAAGGTTGTCACAGCTGTTGCTGCCGTTACGAGCGAGAGGAGCGGGATGTTTTCCCGCGTAGGTCTTAAGAAATTCCCGCTTTTCTCTCTATCTACATTAAAGTCACCACTCACCCTGCCACCCTGGCAGGTGGCAGCGTTTCTGGCACAGCGTTGTCAATCCCAAAGCATGCAGAGCCCATCTGTCACTATCGCGACGTAGGTGAAAGGTTTCCCTCAAGCCCATGTGAGCAGGAGTCCAAACGATACGCCGCATAGCGGGGTCCACGGTGTAGACGCTGTTTTAGAGAATGCGGTAGGGTAGGTACGTTACGCAGCAATGCTCAAAGTTCCGACAGGCGCAAATGTTCTTGAAGTGGGATCAGATATAGCCAACGCAATGGCGACCTCCTCAGCGTGTGTTATGTCATGGGCTCGGAATGTAGGGCCGTTGACTGTTTTGGATTGGTTGACGACTGCGGCCGCGTACCATTCCCCATGGTCGGGGCTAGAGGCATCCACGTAGTATACGCCGGATTTCGATCCGTAGTTGCGCACCGGGGCATCCGCCCGCGCCAGGCGCTGGTCATTATAGTCCTCACGGTTAATGTTCGCGGGAATAGGGGTCATGTGGGGGGCGCATCTGCACTGGGATGGAATTCGTACGCGCTCTTCCATGAGATTGGTGTGTTGAATATTTATTCGGGTAAGGAGGCGGTGACCCAACGATGTCTTCCAGAGATGTGTGTATTGGTCGGTTAAGTGGGCTTCCCGGAGCTCCCGAAATGTATTCACCATCCCCAGCCCCAGGAGGCATTTGTTGGAGGTGTTCCCGGGGAGGTCCAGCGCCCGCTTAATAATTTTGTGGAGGATGACTTCGAGGGAATTCTCGTGTTGCTAACGCAGGTGGAGGTATGGAGTAGAAAAATTCAGGGGGCACTTTGACTGTCTAAAGTGCGTAGAGGCGAAAGCGTTTTCCATACCACTTTGCCTGTGACACTGGTGACGTCACCACTGGATGATGTCACAAATAATTGAATGACAAATTAATAATTAATGACTAATGACTGATTAATGACTACGTACTAATTGACTGCTAATTATTTACGCTTAAGCTTCGTCTTTAGGAGTGGAACGCGACAGCGTGTTGTAGCGCTGCCATGGAGTCCACGGAACGCCACCACCCGCTCGGCGCAATGACTTGCCCTTTGAACACAACGCTTTTTGCGGAATAGGAAATGAAATGGCGCACTAATTCTCTGTCATCTCGGTGGACACCTTAACCACACCGTACAGGAAGAGAGGAATTGGGAGTGAAAGACGAAAGAGAAAGAATGGCCGCAATTAAGAAACTGAAAATTGTATTTGAGGAAAGGAGTAACGTCTCACATATCTCGGTGGACACCAGTCAAAACGCGGACACATCTGCCGACACGGCTGTCTACACTGCTGCCGACACGGCTGTCGACGCGGCTGTCGACACGGCTGCCGACACAGCTGCTAACGACAGTATGAGTCATTAAAGGCTTTCGTCTTATTAATATAGAATTCGACTCGTTACAAATGCAGTGTGTGATCTGTACTCGCTTCGGCGAGCGCGGCTTCGGCCGCTTATCTGATTTTTTCAGCAGCGTCCGCTCCGGCGGACGCAGTTGTTGCTGCGACGCGCGTCTTTTCTTGCCTTTTTCTCTTTCCTCTGATCTCTTACCTCCTCTATCTGCACGTGGCAGCGGTGGTGGCTTGGCTAGAGCCAGTAGCAGGCCCGTGCAATTTCCTTTTCATCCTTCTCTCAGTCACAACAACAACAACAAACGTTACAAATGCATGCGCCAGCCGCAAGGCGTCCTTATATCGTAACTCCCCGCGCTTGTTAGAAATCCGGCGGACCAAGCGGCCTACCTGGTCCCCCACCTGACTGACGTAGTTTGTCCAATATTATTTCTGACCGTCTGTCTTGATGTATAAAGAGCCCCAGTACCCCAACTTCGATATTTTCAGGGATTGGACTTGTCTCAAAAGGCAATAAAGGTTTGGCTGTGCACTTTGCTGAGGGGCGTATGTGCACAAATTCAGACTTTTGGGAGGAGCATTGGAGGCCGCAGCAGTGAGCATAGCAGTCCATGGTCGCCGTCTCCTGCAAGCTGGCTTCAATGTCTCCAAGGCAACCCTGGGTGGCCCAGAGGTTGATGTCATCGGCGTACAGTGCATGCTGCACACCATCGACAGCGCCGAGCTGGGCCGGTAGGCGCATCATAGCGAGAGTGTGACGCCGCGAAACGGAGAAACAGGGCCTAAAAGCTTCGCTCTAAAAATCAATGAGCGTATTGAAGGATAATTTTGGGTAAAGAAATGCACATCCGTCAGCAGTCTAAATGTAAACTGCGCGAAAATATCCGCTCGTCCTGCACTCCAAAGATTATTTATAGCCTTTCACTGCGTTTGGCCATTATACGCAAGAGGGCCGCGTAAAAATGCGTAGCCGGAGTACTGCCTGAAGTTTTGCTCCAATAAAGTGAATCCAGGCTGAAAAACCACAAATTTTATTTTGATGGCGAACTGATGCAATGATCCTCTTACGGAGCTACCGTACATTTAAACGGCTTGCTTTAAAGAGCAAGTGGTAACTATATGGTTTTCGTGGCAGCTACGGGAGTAATAGGGTGGCTGCAGTGCCCTAGGAAACAAGGGCGACTCTTCTCATCACATCCTGGGCTCTTCCGAAAGAGAGTCGAAACAAGTAGTGTGGTTCTAGTGAAGAACAAGGGTTTCAAGACATGTCACGAAACATATAGTAGTCTGTGCGGAAGAATAATATTTCGGCGAGCATTTTCACGACAAGCGCGGATTCAAGCCACATACTGCAAGGCGAGTGAATATTCCAAAGCTATTTATTAGACTAAGGTGGGATAGGGGAATAACTGACAGCACAGATTAAACTACTCTGCTACGAAGGTCCGAACCACTTACGCTTTTGGCTAAACACAACCACAGCATCGCTCACAGGAGATAAGAAGAAATTGGGTAATTACAGTCGTCTCGAAGAGTGTGGACACCGGAGCTCGTAAATGTCAGGTTGGAAGGACTCTGTGGATAACTTTTCTGAGCAAGACTAATAGCCAAAGCTCCACCACCCATATACAAAACTCAAATTATAGAGCGATAACAAATACAATAATATTCTTGGACAGTATAACAGTAGACTTCTGATCTGGTCGGTTCCCAAGAATTTATTCTTTCTTTTTGTGCTTCGGAACGTGAAGACTTTTATGCCGACCAGTACCGAAGAAAATAGGTGTAAAGAGCGGTAAATGGGGCATTAGCATTGATTTCTGTTTTTTAGACTTACTTAGAAAGAGGACTCCAGTATTTATACTTATTACCAAGCCAACGCTAATAACGCGTGGGCTCGCGGGACGCTTGAAGATTAGATTGGAAGAGGTTGAGCCATGTGGCAATGAACAGAGAACACAATCCGAGAAGGGACGAAGCAGAGCGAATGTGGAATGCTACTGCCTCGTAATCACATTAGAGGGGAACTGTATATGCGCATGTGCGAGGAGGTGTAAACCACAAGTCCGGCTCTCAATATTTGCGGGATGCTGATGCAATATGAATTCGTTACGCACTATAGACTACCCTGTTCCAGGAGAAACTGCCATCAGAACGTTGTGAGAAAAGAAATCGATACCCGTTATTAAAGATTGTACTGCTTAAGCTGGTATGCTGCCAACTATAAAACACGCCATCAATATGAGGCTACAATGATTCCAGACTGCGCGCAAAGAGAGCAATTGAATTAAGATTTTACACTCTGCGTTTTTAGCTTTAAGGATTCTAGCTGCGCCTTCCATACAGTTATTGCTCTTAGTGTATTGTGCAGCGCAGGTGTGAACAGCCCCTCGATGTTTTTAGAGCTCGCGTAAACGACCAGCTTAGGAATTCGTTATGTATAATTTCAGCATGAAATAATTTGAGCTCTCCTTCCCAAAAAATTACGCTCAAAAACTTCAGTAAAACGCACATGACGGACATCAATAGTCACTGACATAAAGACGCAAAGGAAGGTTTTGCTTTTTAAAAATTTCAGGTGCTCATGAATGCGAGAATAATAATTTTTTAAAACATAATTGATTAAAAAGCACAATTAATAACAACCACTTCCCACCGGCGCGTTTCAAACCGAGGACCTCCGAAATTGGCGTACGGCGCTCTACCAACAGAGCCATGGCAGCGCCTATCCAATCTTCTGCTTTTGGGAGCATTTGTGTGTAGTGTAGCCGAGCCTTGAGAGTGATCACCGTCGCCACCCTTGCGCATACTGGCGTGCGTAGGGCGGCGTGTATTACCAAGAGCGCCACGTAGGCACCTGAGAGAACTTTGAGGGCGGAAGTTGTGCGAGAACCTTCTTCTGCTGCCCACGGCATCAGGACTGCCAGAATGGAGGCCCTTATTAGTTACTGCTCAGAGAACAGAAAGAAAAAGAGGGGCCCGTTGTGACGGACATCACAGAAGCCAACAGTCACCGAAGCCAAGGAACACAGGAGATGTTTTTCTTTTTTCTTGCTTCTAGTGTACACCGATGGAAGGTAATTAAGATAAATATTTTAAAACAGAATTCATTGGAAAGCAGGAGAAAAAACAACCACATGATGCCGGTGGGATCCGAACCAACGACGTCCACATTTCGCGAGTTGACTATGCTAAAACGAATGGTGCGTAGGGGTATATGGAGGCGCCATGTGTCTTACTTGTAACCTATATACTGATTGGTGACTAGTAACAGATAATGTGATCGATGAAAGGGATTGTAATCGATGACCGTGATCAGTAAGGTGATTGTGGATTAGTACTCAGTCAACAATGAGAAACAAAAGGAATAAAGAGAGCAAAAAGGAGGAGAATGCGCTATTGCATTTACTTCAAACGCAAAGCTTAAGCGTCCAACAAATTACTTTTCTAGGACACCAGCTTTATAAAGGCGTGCACAACAATACGAAGGCGCCGAAGGCAGAAGATTGCACCGCTAAAGAACACGTCGCCAGGGCCGAAGAATAAGCGGCTGAAGTCTGCTGCGCATCATATATTAAAATGAGTGAGTTATGAGAAAGACAAAACTGCACAGAAGATGGGAAAGAAAAAGACGACAAAAACTACCGATTTCTCAACCAGGTAAAGCTCTTAGAGGTGCAACATAACCCGAGGGCTCTGGTAGGCTACAAGGAGAACGGTAACGGAGGATGTTTATGCCCTAAGAATTCGCACACACATTTCTTGCTTCGTTTTCTCAAGCTTAAAAATTTACACACCTCTAATACTGTAAAGTTTATGTGTAACGGTATTTTCTATTCCTTTCACTTTCATCTGGTTGGTTGGTTTATGGGGTTTAACGTCCCAAAGCGACTAAGACTATGAGAGACGCCGTAGTGGAGGGCTCCGGAAATTTCGACCTCCTTGGGTTCTTTATCGTGCACTGACATCGCAGAGTACACGGGCCTCTAGAATTTCTCCTCTAAAGAAAATGAACCGCCACGACCGGGATCGAACCTGCGTCTTTCGGGTCAGTAGCCGAGCACCATAACCACTGAGCCACCGCGGCGGCCTTTCACTTTCATCTCTGTGTACTGTAGCGGAAGTGAGCCGTCGGTTAAAGGGAGGTTGATTGTTGAGATCGAGAACTGAGAGTTGTTGCCTGATCCACAAAACGCATGTGCCGTAAGTGATTGTAGGGTGGGATCACTGGTGGTAGCAGGTAGCGCGTTGTCTCTGAGATTCGTGGTTTCTACAATTCTTGAAATGCCAATGATCAAAACAAAGTCTCAGTTTCGTATATAGTGGCTAAAATTTCCTTCAACTTATTGCTATACAAATGGCAGGCTTTCAAAAATTGCCTCGGTTCAGATTGAGTCAGCACTCCCAGTCGTTTTAATTTAATTTGTTCATTGATTTATTACGTGCACTTGTCAATCTTTTGAAAGTCAGAGCAGGAGTGAGTTCATACATCAAGAACTGGGTTTAGTTGCAATGTACAACGCCAAAGCAACGCAGACCTTTGATTGAGTGGCAGGCATGAAAGAAAGCGCACAGTCAACAAAAAGAAAAAATCCAGACTTCGAAGGGCGGGCGGTGGAGCAAGATAAGTCGTTAAGTTCATAACGCACCATAAAAGCAAATTAAAGTATCTTCATATATGCGCTTTATCACAGGTAAGGTCTCATGGCGTGCACAATTTATTAAGCAGAGGGCATACGAGAAGCGTCGTGCAATAAGCCATTTCACTCGCTTATGGTTTAAAAAAAAAGGTCTAGGTGCTCGTTTTCATTTTCGGCATGGCACCAGTTTTGCTGTGTTACCTCTCGTTTACCTTCGTTCATTAAAATGCACATAAGTTTGAAATCTATATCTGCGTGATTCCTGACAATGCTGTACATTATTTGTAGGAGATGCAGTGTTAACAGCTTAAGCGCAATCTACCATTGTCCAATAAGATTTGCAAAGACTGCAATTTTCGATGGAATGGTGCACTGCTTCATGCAATGTTCGCATCATGTGGTAAGGTGTTCCACTTAGTTAAAGTTTTGTGGAAAAGCTAAATGGGGTAGAGGTGGAATTTTATATTTAGGCTACGAGATTGTGTTGCTGTCCTAATCTGTCGCTTTCCTTCATTCGCTAAAGTGCATGGTAATAGGAAATGTTACTTTTTTACCGTTGACAACGCTGTACATAATCTGTAGGTTGTGTAGTTTAAGGCGCACCTGGAGCACTGGAAGACAAGATTGTATACTAAGGTGAAAAACAGTCACCTACTGCATGCCTTATAAATGAATCAAAGCGCTTTCTTTTGTGCCGTTTTGATGTTATTTTTGCTTGAACAGTATGAGTATACCTCACGGTATCAGGGTCCTTGAGCAGTGCGGGAACAAGTATTATGAAAGCTAAAAGTTTGGTTGTAATGGTGCTGACCTTTATGCGGTGTTTCAACAACCACAGCGTTCTTTGTGACGCTTAAATAGCACAGTCAAATACTACAATTTACGTCAACTCAAAGACAGTTATAACTTGAAACAGATTTTGATTTCTTTTCGTACACAACGGTTAGGCATGCAACTTAATTATTTTCTTTTCCCGTGAATTATCACTTCGCACCGAAACCTTGAAGCCTAATAAATACAGATGAGTGATGGCCGTGCGCCTTCTGCACAAATGCCTTTGACTGGAGGCGTTCCCAAAGCTTGGGGCTGCCGTCGCCGATGCGAACCGCCCACTTCTTACCTTTGCTTCAGGCGCTCATTATTCGGTTCCTGCGGCAGACGCGATTGGTCAATAAAGCGCCCAGCAACCGGAGGAGGCCGGCCCGCCCAATCGGAAGGCCCAAAGTGCAGCCGTTTTCCGCGAATCAGAGGTTCGGGCATAAAGACCATTGTTTAGCGCCTCGTCTGCAAACCTACATAAGACGGCCTGCGTCTGAGCTCCTTACAAATCGGAGCCAGCTTGTGAGTGCAACAGCTGAATCCTCCCTCAGAAGTCAAGCGCTGCCGGTCTTCATTTCGCCGCTCCTTCGACTTTGGCGGTAACCTCGTCGGTCCTATTTGGGTGAGTGTCGTACTGCTGAGTTCCGCAACCTAGGGGGCGTGTGTATAGGAGAGAAGTGTTAGGCTTTCGAGGGCAGCTACAACACAAATGTTATCCATACTCGCTTGTTATAGCATACTCCACAGCGACTCCTATGTATCTCGCACTGTGTTTCTCCTTCAAAAATCAGGATCTTGAAGTGCATGTCTGAAAAACGTTCAAAGAGTCGAGTAGGGGCTAGTTACTAGAAGGAAGCATCTTTGTAGAAGGCAACAGTAACTGCTAGAGTAATTAAAAGCCACGACACTTTGTCTAATGAAAGCTATCTTAAATAAATGGTGATATGGAGTATCAGACTGAATTACCAATGTTCTAGAGCATTTTTTCCGACTCACATCGTTCTGACAGCTCTCTCCCTGCTAAGAAATGTCATTTTATCAAGCGTGTGTCTGAAAGGGTTTTTGGATGTGTCATACCAGGTCGGAGATGAAGACGCCGCTAACCCTAAAAGGAAGTTAAGGGCGCACGAGTAAGTGCGAAATGAAGAGCGCCGGCACCTACGAGAAAAGATACACGGGCGCGCGGGACCGCAGTCACCACTGTTTGGGTAAAGAGGAAGGCTACGAATCGAAGTCATCGAGTTCCTACGCGACGCCACACCCGGAAGCTGCTGATGGCTACCAAGGGTCTAGGTGCAATAACATGTTCGGTTCATTTCACGGAACATTAACAACTGACCGCCGCCTCCATTCAAATACGGTGCAGTGATGGAGTCGCGCCACTTGCACCGTCGCGCTTCCAGACTGGCTCGCGCGGGCGCCTCAACAACCGTCGACATATCGGCCTGCCGGAGCAATAAGGTCTCGCCTTATGCCAGTAGCTTATTTCGTTCACTCAAGCAAGAATTAAGAGCCACACAATCGCGGGTCGCGAATGCTGTAGTCAGGTGATTTTTTTTTTATTTCGCGGGCTTTATTTGGACCTCCGAAAAACATACACGGGAGTGTTTTCCTATCGCAAATAAACAGAATGTGGATTTCTGAAGGTGCTCTCCAACTTTGCTATTCACATTAGGTCGATATATACCCAATTAGAAAAATTATCTGAACTACTGCTTAATTTGCTTTGTAGCGAGTATTGCTTGACATATCTTTATTAAATGATGTATCACCTGCTGGGAAACCCTGATATGACTGCAACCCCTTTTATGTTTGTTTGTATGTTTGTTCTTTTTATTGTTATGCATGTTCCCATCATCGCCGTTGGAAACCAATATGCCCCCCCCCCCTTATGTAATGCCTTCGGGCCTTTAAGTGATCAATAAATGAAATGAAATGAAATTAATACCAATACAAAACATTGCCTAGAGGCGCAATCCGGCTGGTAGCTGTATGTAAGTGGTTTCCCTGTCCTACCTCAAATATCTTAATTTTTTAACCCTTGGCTAAAGTTAGCCTGGACACCCCGTATATGAGCTCGCTATGCCTCTCACTCTACCTACCTGCGCGTGATATGCAGTGACAAAGAGTGCCGCTGGTGGCGTTGTGCGGGGGCTCCATTCCCACCGCCCACGTAACATGAGGAAGTCGCAAATGTTGGGGATGGCCAAGTGAGAGCCTGCCTCACAACGCTCACCGCGGGCCTTCGGATGTAGAAAAAAATTACGCATGAACGCAGAAACTGTAGAAAGTGCGTTCTCAGGTGCACTTCCCCTGTGTAGGCACGCATTAATTGCACTAGGAAATATGGACTTCAGAAGCGTAAATCAACTCAGTCTGGTTTACCTGCTATCAAAGAAACATTGATCCAAAACAATGGAAACTGATCTGCACATTGTGCGTATTTTCACACTTCAGGATAGCGTTCGTTGGCGTTAAACGCGGTATTCATTTGAAAAATGCCCATACTGTGAAATAACATGCTTTTGGTCACACTTGATTGAAAGGTATGCTTTGAATTGTTCCCAGTATAAAGCTCTTAGCAATATTAAATCTGAATTCGAATACATGAAACATGGTCTGCCGCAAGGCTCGATTGATGATGATGTCCCCAGGCTTAATGGCACATTTTGGGTCTAGTTCTGTTTCTTCGCCTCAGATATTATTGTTCATGCGGCCGACACCAGTGTCTCTTTTTCCTTGCTCAAGATTGAGCACTTGCATTTTCTGCTATAAACGTATCGCTCAAGAATCTCTTTTTGATCGCTTACTGCCAATAAACTCTAGCTCAGTGTTAATAAAAACAAAATAAGTCACGCTCTTTTCTAGCAACAGACCAAGTCACCTCAAAAATCCGATAGTTTTTTAGTCTTGTCCTTTGGAGCATGTTACATTAATAAAATTCTTGAGGGCACAGTTCCGCAGAAACCTCCGCCGAACAACGCACATTCGGTTCGTAAACCGTCGTGTAGCACAAGGTACTGGAATGTTGAACCAGTTTCGCTCATTGTTACCAATCAGACTCAAACGCCAGCTGTTAAAGTCTATTCCATGTTCTAGTAAAGCCCATTCCGCCGTCGAGGCGCCGACACGCCGGTAGTCCGAGCGCGAAGCTCCGTCTCTGCTGCTTCACGAGGCTTAGGCTCTTAGCTCAGTGCTGTGAGTAAAAGATATGGACTTGCCTCTCGGTGGATAGTCCAAACCAGGAATGTTCGGTATCGGCATGTTCCTGACGAGAAGCGGACGCTGATAATACTAGCTTCACACGGCTGGGATAAGGTAATCCGGTCGTAAAGGATAAAGTTTTCGCAGCACATGTGAAGCGCATCCGCTCACACGGCCTCCGAATGCTGCGTCGTGTGTCTTCTTTCAAGCGAAACCTAAGGGTAGCCAGGTGTATGTACCTCGCTCTACTCTACCAGGTTTAACCAGAGCTAATCCACAGCCAAAGTTTGTGTAAGTGTATGAAGGCTTAATTTCAGGAGAACGCATAACCTGTGGCTTTTCTTCTGTTGTCAGTTTCCTGTCACATCTACACCTTTCTCCTTGTTTGATTCGAACGTTCGGTGCTCTGATTTCTAGGTTTACGACTTGTTCTGTCATTGGGTGGAACTTGTGTGTTTCGTTGCACTGTACTTTTTTCCTGTGAACTCTTGTTCTATGCCTCAGTAATGAACGTACTGCACGCATTATTGTAAAAATTGTATGTTGGGAACATTTCCAAGTAGAATTAAGAATGATTTTTCTTTCTTTTGTTATATGTGACAGGCGAATTTTACTTTTGCCTTATTCCCGCGCACCAAGACGCTGTGCTGTCAGCGTTTCCAGAATGAAGAAAAAGTTAACCTTCGTTTATAATCTTGTTGCAAACGTGCAACCGGAATGCAAATTTTTTGACACAATCAGATTCAGTTTTTTTTAATCATTTTACTTTTTCAGCAAACTTGTTGCTTCACTTTTAAGATATGTTCACCGTGTCTACTTTGACCCTAGGCATGAATATCTTCTTCCTTTAACGCAGTTACCAGTTTCTTCGTTAACCTTTAACTGCAAATAAAGGGCGTGTAGCGCTATTTCAGCGGACTGAATGAAAAGTCCCTTTATCTGAGGTCATTAACTGCAAAAAAGAATCTTTGGTCATATATCACCAAAGGTTTTCTATTATCTCCACTATTTTTTTTTTGGCAACCACCATCTCCTTGTAGGCCTCAAAGCCCTCTTCGATTCTCTTCTTGCGCACATCGCCAGCTCTTATTTGTAAGTGCTGAACAGTCGCGCAGATCAACGAGTTTATAATAACCAGTTTTTAAAATTAGCCAGTGGTTGAAAAGAATGCCTTAAATGAGATGTGCACTTCTCTCTTGTAAAACGTTTTTCCCTGAGGAAGATGTGTATGCCCCAATCTCGCAATGATGTTGGAGGTGTTAGTTTTCTGTGGCTGCTGGCTTAAGCATCAGCAGTACACAGAAACGAAGCATAAAATGGCACTAGAACGAAAAGATAACAGCGTGGAATTTTGCATTTCCAGGAAGGACGAATTCATTCATCTAAACCCGCAATGGCTGTATATGAGCCGGCTAAACCTATGCCCATGCACGTTTTCGACAAGTTGGTTTTTGTACGGGAATGCAAAGGACTTCACATCACTTATCCGGTGAGTGGCCAGAACAAGGCGCAAATTCTAGAGATAACAGAGTGAGTGGAGCACGCGAATGTTCATGTGCCGCAGTGGCAAGGGGTCAGAATTACATTTAACTAAACCTACAAAATGAACCATCCTTGAGCACAGATTATTCAGGAAGCCGTATCTAATGGTCGAGGAAAATTTCCCTAAATATGCGATTAAAATTTGGAGGCCACTGAAGTGTGCTGCACTGTATAAACGTGAAAGCACTTGCAATTGAACGCCAAAAACTTTTTTTTGCAAGCTATCGTTGTCGCGTGATACTTATTGTGTCACCCTTGGATGACGTCTCCAACTATTTTGCTAGAAATCGTTGTCTAACAGTAGTACTCATCCTCAACACACCTTATTGTCGTACTCACCACAAAGCGTTCACTTCGTGCCCCTTTAACACACCGCAGCGAAAGTGCCTTCATGGCGGATACGTTGCGCGCCTACCTTGCACCTAGTGGGCCTGGGCTTAAGCAGCAATGAGGGCCAATCTCATTTTCGAATGGCCGCCGCGCTGGCTCAGCGGTTATGGTGCTCGGCTGCTGACCCGAAAGACGCGGGTTCGATCTCGGCCGCGGCGGCTAGAATTTCTTTGGAGGAGAAATTCTAGTGGCCCGTGTACTGTGCGATGTCAGGGCACGTTAAAGAACCCCAGGTTTCGAAATTTCCGGAGCCCTCCACTACGGCGTCTCTCATAGCCTTAGTCGCTATGGGACTTAAACCCCATACACCAAACGAATCATTTTCGAATGGTCATTTTCGTGCGGACACGCGCTGCAGACAGGTCATGTACACGCCACTTGTGAGGCAAGAATCGCTTTCGCATGAATAGTACTGGTTGTCGAATTTATTTAGCGAAGTTAGCCTGCATGCAAATACTGGAAGTGCAGTGCATACTAGAATTCGGTACTTTTCTAGTTTGTTGCAGTCTTGTGGGGCCTCTGTGCCAAGAGGGCAAACGAAGTCGGCATGTCCAAAGAAACGGAAACACGCACTATTTCTTCCTTTTGTGTCCCGGTTTGTTCGCGCTCTTCGCGAAAATTGAATAAGTATTAACTCTCCCAGATTGCAGCGTTTTTCGCAGTAGCTCTGTGTTTCGATGAGACGATAACAGGTTTCCAACTGCCTGAAAGCCGTGATGTGCGGTCGTCGGTGCATATCTGCTAGAGATTTTTTTCCGGAATGTTACAGAAATGTTTAGTATGCCGGCGGTGTCAAAAACGAGTAAAACGTGAGGGGCCTGGCCCCCATCAGTTGACGCCACGAGTTGCACGTGCCAAGCCAGTGCAATTCGGTGTTTTTTGGAAGCGGGCGGGTGCATCCGACGGCAGCACCACCGGGCATGTCCGGCAAGTTCTCTGCCATCGCGGTGAACATGCGTGCGATCTGGTCAGCGGCTAAATAAAGCACGAGCGACTAACCCACGCAAGAGGTCGGCGCGGGAGCGCTGCCCGCGCACTTCGTGGCTGCGGGGGCGCGGACCAGCCCTCGGCAATACGTTCACGGTCCGCTTTCGGCGTTAATAGCGTCTTAGCCTGCCTCGACGGGTCACCGGCACGTTCCAGTAGTACCTGACGAGAGTGGCTGCAATACCGCCGGCCGTTCGATTTGTGCAGCGTCTTGTTGTTTCTTCCGAGTGTTTCTTTAGAATGGTCCTTCCGCTGTGGAGCTCGGACGTCACTTAGTGGTTCAGCTACAGTAAACGCTGCGCATTTCTTGGATCTGAGAGGGAGTGAATTTGTTTTCTTTACTATTACTGCGTTGTTCTATTAGACAATAATATACGATGTTGTCAATGCTTCCGATGCGCCCCTCGTCAGCGATGCGTTTGTCCACGAACCCCTCTGAAGGAAGGCAACCGCCCATACCTACGACCCCGTCAGCTTGGGTGGGCGTGTTCCACCCACGACTCCATTAGTAGAAGTTGGTTGCGGACGGGCTGCATATCAGAGGAGGAGAAGCACCCAGGTGCTTCGACAGGCCCTCTTGTTCCGTGCAGGTTCAGAAGCATTTCTCTGGGGGAATGGCTGTCGTGGAGGATTTGGGCAGCGATTCTTCTAGTGGCCTCTGCCTTCAAAGCTGAAGCAGACGAGCCATATCTCCGTGTCGCTTCCTTCGTGCGGAGAGTGGAGAACCTGCGGCGGTCCGTCTTGAGCAGGAGCGCGCATGTTGATCTGGTGTGTCCACAGCTGTAGCGCACCATGGCACCAGCCGACCGGGCCTGGACTGCTTCCCTGGTGTGTTGTTTGTGTTCGTGTGGCGCATTGGGTGCCTACTTATGCGTGGCTGGCCCTTCCTTCCGAGGCCCTTACGCTGTTCGGTCAACGGCCTGAGGTACCGTTCGTAAGAAAGTCCGTCTGGGAATTCCTATTGTTGTGTCCATCGTATGTCAGCATCGGAAGATTTAATTTCAGGGCACGTTGTGCCGTCTGGGACGCAAGACACTCTGACATGGTCTGCTTTCTTTCTATTGCTGGAAGCATTACTCGCTGGAGGTGGTCGGTTCCAGTCATCGTACAAATGGTAACATGAGCAAGAGTCATGCACTACCAGGCGGCTCTTGCGCATACGACGAGGTGGGGTACTTTGAATGTGTCGTGCAAGTTGCAGAACTAGCGGGGCGAACCAAGGCTCGTAAAAATGACGTTTGGCGCTACTGAGGGCAACCTACCCGTTAAGGGGGTTCGCGGGAGAAGGTATCGCCCGACGAACCACACACCAGAAGCAATGACAACACCGTTTATTTTGATATAAGCGAGCAACACAAATACAAGTACTAAAATGAGTTCACTTGCACCGGGGTCGAGGCAAAGGGGCAGGGTTTAGACTACCTGAACACCTTAGTGGCGTCCGAGCTCCGTGACAGAGGGACGACTCTGAAAGCTACGCTCCAAAGAAACTTGACGTGCCAACAAGCTAGGCGAAGACAATCGCGCCTAAGAACTACGAAAATCACATGGCTGCTGGCGTTGCAGCCACTCACGCCAGGTAGAGCTGAAATTGCGTCCGTAGCCCGCAGCAGCCGAGAAGGACGCCGCTCCCGCCTAACGCAAACCATGAACGTCTCGCCAGCAGCTGGTCCGCGCCGCAGGAACCAGAAGTGGGCGGCCAGTGCTGCCGGTTGATCTTTTGCAAACATTGCTCGTTTGGCCTTTATATAGCCTCTGGCCGGATCGCACGCATATTCACCTCGCTGGCGGCGAAGGACTTGCCGGACACTTGCGGTGGTGCTGGACTCGTATGCACCCGACGCATCCGAAAAACACGATTTATGCGGACCTGGAGCGTGCAACATGTTGCATCGAAATGCGGGGTACAAGGTCCGCAAAGTAATGACAGCTCTGCTTTCCTTTTCCGCTGGCCATTTCTAAGCAACATCGTCCGGAACAATTGCTTCACACCGTGCATTTGTCTTGCCGGAGTTTTGACTGCGTTGCACGCATAATAGTGCGAAGGAGGCCGAATTCTGAAAGCCGAATTAGGGTACAAATGATTTTGTACAAGAATGGGAACAACTTCAAAACTTTCGGATCACGCGCACTTTAGTCCTTCCAAAATTATTCTGCACGATAGCAGTAGTAGATACATTTGTCAAAAGATCTTCTAGTGTAGGCGGCTAAGTTAGTCATTTATAGACTTACTTGATGTTTTCTTGGTGCATAACTCACATCCGTAAAAACCGCTTGTGCGCTATGAATACGTTGTTTTGAAGCCTCTTTAACAGCCGGGACCCTTCATGTTTCAGATTACTAAGGTGATTACGAAGCTTGAAGCAGTTTGGGGAAATTTCGCAAAACTCTTGAGAATAATCCGCCCAGAAGGCGAAGGAATTAAACGGGTCGGCCCTCTTACACATGTCATCTTGCATTGCATTCGTTCTTAATAAAATGTTTGCGCGCATACCAAGCAAAACCGAAAGAGAACCTGAAACACTGCTGACATTTGTACACATCGTAGTATTCTCGCAGATTGCACTGCATAATGATGCAGCAAAACGTCATTTAACCATTCACAGTAAGC